>NC_133773.1:8881811-9165602 GCF_003597395.2 Chelonoidis abingdonii | reverse complement strand
TCTCACTAGGTTAGCCAGCCGGCTTGCAAAGATTCTTTTCCCTCTCTCTGTTAGGTGGAGCCCATCTCTGCCTAGCACTCCTCCTTCTTGGAATATCATCCCATGGTCAAAGAATCCAAAGCCTTCTGTCTGACACCACCTGCTTAGCCATTCGTTGACTTCCACAATTTGACAATCCCTACCCAGGCCTTTTCCCTGCACAGGGAGGATGGACGAGAAAACCACTTGCACCTCAAACTCCTTTATCCTTCTTCCCAGAGCCATGTAGTCTGCAATGATCCACTCAAGGTCATTCTTCGCAGTGTCATTGGTGCCCACGTGGAGAAGCAGGAAGGGGTAGTGATTTGAGGGCTTGATGAGTCTCGGCAGTCTCTCTGTCACATCATGAATCCTAGCTCCTGGCAAGCAGCAGACCTCTTTGTTTTCTCAGTCGGGGCAGCAGATAGATGACTCAGTCCCCCTGAGGAGGGAGTCCCCAACCACCACCATCCTCCTCCTTCCCTTGGGAGCGGTGGTTGTGGAACCCCCATCCCTAGGGCAGTGCATCTCATGCCTTCCAATCAGTGGAGTCTCCTTCTGGTCCCTTCTCTCAGATGTACCATCTAGTCCACTCTCCGCATTAGTACCTATGGAGAGAACATGAAAACGGTTGCTCATCTGTATCTCCATTGTTAGTACATGGATGCTCTTTTTTCTTCTTCTGGAGGTCACATGCTGCCAAATTTCTTCATTGTCCCTCTTTCCTTTCTGCACAGCCTGCTCTGATTCCTCAGGACATTGTGCCTGTAGAAGCATATTCTGACATCTGTCCAGGAAATCTTCATTTTCTCTTATGCAACGCAGGGTCGATATTTGTTGCTTCAGACCTCAAATCTTTTCTTCCAATATGGAAATCATAGAATATCAGGGCTGGAAGGGACCTCAAGAGGTCAATTAGTCCAAGCCCCAATTGGTCAGGTGGTACTCTAGGTCTCCCACCAAAGACAACACTTGTAGCCAATTCCATAGTAAACTAACTAAAGGTTAATTAGTGAAGAAAAAGAAATGAAGTTATTGAGAGGTTAAATCAGGTAAGATATAGGTGAGTCACAGTCTATAATTTCAAAAGGTGGCAGAGATGTAGAACTCTACCAGTTTCCCCAAAGTCCCTCAGGGCTACCCAGAATAACTCTGGGGATCTCACTCTTTTCATTCAGTTATTCTGCCCTGTTACAATCAGTCAAGAGATCCAGGATCTTTCTTGAATCCAATCTTTTAGTTACATTTTTTCAGAAAACAAGCTGCCAGGCTCACTGCTCACAGGCACTCTTCTTTCAATGGCAGAGTGAGGAATGCATTCAGAGTCTTTGGCCTCCAATCATCATACTCAATAACCACTTGCTTTGAAATTAGCACTTTTCAGTTAAGTTCTTCATCTGCTTTCCACAAGGCCTCTTTCTTCTTTGATGGGTTACTTAGTTACAGGGATACACACAATGTACGTTTGCTATTACATTCTAAAAGGATACAGGTAGGTAAAACATGCGTGCAACATCCCTTTAGTTTTCATGAAGTTTAAATACCAGATACACTCTTATCCATTTAACAATTACATTTGTCTATACTAAGACAAGTGAATTGGCCTGGAGCTTTGGCATGAGCTGTTGCCAGGTCTGCTAGCATCACAGTGGGCCTTTGAGGAAACCAAGGGCAGCCGTGGGTACCGTGGCAGAACTCCTTCTCTGCCGTGGTGAGTTCCACGTTTTCTCTTAGCAGTGGGCTGGGGGAATTCCTCTCTCCCTATGGCCCCAGGCAGGGGCTCCTCCTGGCCTCTCTGGCAGGGAAGGGGAGCCTCTTCTCCTTGGGGCATAGTGGCAGCAGGCCAGGGACCCCGTTCAGTCTCTCCCCTCTGGCAGGGTCTCTTCTCCTAAAACCTCTGGTGCCCAGAAGGCAGGGACAGCTCTATGCACCAGCAAAGCAAGCACCTGCTTGGGGCAGCCCATTTGCAGGGGCGGCATGGGAGCTCAGAACCAACAGGGGCCTTGGGAGCTGTAGTTCCTTGGTTAGCTCCCTGCCTATAGAGCCAGGCCTGGAGCAGGGAAAGAACTACATTTCCCAGCACTCCCTTGGCCACTATCAACTGGAAAGGAAGGAGGGGAACTTGATGCGGCAGCGTGTTGTGAGTGATGTAAATGGTAGGGAGACCATATTTTAACATTCAAAAAACAGGACACTCCACGGGGGAGGGAAGCCCCACCCTGCCACCATCCACTCCCTCTGACTGCCCCCCAAATCCCCCACCCATCATCCACCCGCCCCACTGCTCCCTGTCTTCCCTGATCACCCCTCCGGGACCCTGCCCCTAACTGCCCTCAGGACCCCCCCCTATCTAAGCGCCGCTGGTCCTTGTCCCCTGATTGCCCCCTCCTGGGACCCTGCCCCTAACTGCCCCTTGGAACCGGCCACCCCCTATCTAAGCCTCCGTCTCCTTGTCCCCAACTGCCTCCCTCCTGCGACCCATGCCCCAACTTCCCCCAGGACCCACCCCCTACCTGTCCCTGACAAACCCCTGGGACTCCCATGCCTATCCAACCGCTGCCCTGTCCCCTGACTGCCCACCCAAACTCCTGACCCATCTAACCCCCTTCTCCCTGCCCCTGACTGCCCCTCCTGAACCTCTGCCCCATCCAACCCCCCTGCCCTGTTCCTTGACTGCCCCCTGGAACCCCTACCCTTCTCCAACCCCCGAGCCCCTTTACTGTGCCACTCAGACCAGCGTGTCTGGCTCCGCGCAGCGCCAGACAGCTGCTGCATACATGCTGCCGTGCTCCCCCATGGAGCCACAGCCTCCCCGCCCACACAGCCCAGCACCTGCCTTCCAGATTTGAACACCTCAAAATTCAGGAGTGCTCAAGCTCAGTTTGGGCAGCTGTTACTTCATTTCTCCCAAATCAATATACTGATCCACTGTAACTTGCTGTAGAAAAAGTAGGATAAAATTGAGCAAGAAATGCTTCCCAGTGGTTATTAGGACTGGAATTGCTATTTTCAACAGCCATTGCCTTTTTTTTTTGTTGTTTGTTTTAAAAGGAAGACAGTGATATTGCATTGGCAAATTCCCCATAGAAAGAAAGAGTGGAACAAAAGAATAATAAAGGCACCTCAACTTTTCCTCATTTATGGAGGACAGTCTTATAATATGCACCAGATATCCTCCAATCACACAAGCTGAAAATTGTTCCACTTTACTGCAGCTCTGTAACCATATGGAAACCAATCCTGTCTGTGTTCTGTGCACATCCAAAATTCCTGCTGAATGACCCACCCTGGGAGGGAGTTACCAGTGACACAGGGCTGCGGCGGAAGGAGGATGCAGGTGGAGGGGGAGAGCCCAGGCTGGGGCAGCAGGAGGTGTGTGTGGGGGGCACTGGTGGGGGGAAAGGAGGGAGCCCAGGGCTGGGGCAGCAGCAGGGTGAGGGGAAGGCACTGGTGGGGGGGAAATGGGGAAGCCCAGGGCTGGGGCGGCAGGGGGTGTGGGAAGGGGGGAGAGCCCAGGGGCAGCAGGAGGGAGTCCAGGGCTGGGACAGCAGACAGCTAAATTTTTTTTTGCTTGGGGCGGCAAAAAACCTAGAGCCGTCCCTGCCAGCAGGGCTATATGCCCTGTTGGGCAGGATTTCCCCTGTTTTTCATCTCTGTACCTGTGAGGTCTGTCTCCTGCATTTGTCAGCATCTGCACTGTCTGGCTCTCCAGGAGCACACCTGCTCCCCACAGCTCCTATAGGATGTGCCTAGCAGGCTGGAGGGGAGGCTTTTAACAGGTTTGGGCAGGCCCTTGATTGGCTCCAGGTGTCCTATTTAACCTGGAGTAACCCCTGTGCAATTACCAGTGGAAAAGGGACCTGCTTAGCCCAGGACTCACATCCCTGTCTTCTAATCCGCACCACTCTCTTGTGGGGGTGGGGCTGCTGCTGGGCCCACAGCCCTTTGGCTTCAGCTTCTCGGCTGGGCCAGCCCCCCTCCTCCTCCTGCTACTTTGCTGGCTGGTGGATGCCCTGATTGCTGCTGCTTCTAGCGGGGGACTGCTGGCCTGCTCCCTGGAGGGGGGGTGAGGGACCCCGTCTCTGCTGTTGCCACTGCCATCCCCTGAGGGGTCCCTCCTGGCTGGTTACCAGGCTTCCGGCTGGTGCTGCTGTCCAGGAGCCTGCTGGTGCCTGGGGGAGGAAGGAGGAGACCATTGCTGCTGGGGGACTGTGCAGGGGACCCTGCAGGACACAGTGGAAGGGGCCTCCTGAAGGACTGAATAACTTTCCAACTTTGCTCTGGTGGGGGTGGATATCGACTGTTGCTGTGGGGAGACCAGGGATGTGGCAAGAAGCCTGGTCCATCAGTCCTTCCTATCACCACCACCCCTGTTGTCCAATCCACCACCCCAGCTTATCATCTGCCTCCGCTCCTTATTCTGGGACTCAGCTGCTTGCCTCGTCCTGCCCTCCAGCACCTGGGCCTGTAGCAGCAGCAAACACAGACTGCAAGCGCACGTGTGTTCATGTACCTCCTCCATTCCCCTTGGATGGGCCTTTACCTCCCCTGCTGCCTTCTGCTGGGGGACTGTCTCATCCTCTGCTTTGCCCACCAGTCCCCCTGCAGCAGTTCACCTCTTTTCCCTTGCCACCTGCCTCGCCTGCCCCCTGGTGCCCTAGCCTCCTGTAGCTTCAGTTTGTTTGCCTGCCCCGTCCTTTGCCTGTGGGAGTTCAGCTTGTTTGTCTGCCGTGCCCCGGTCCCTGGGTGATTGTTAATCTACCTGTCCACTGTGTGCAGTCTGATGAGGCCCATGGAGAAGAGTGCGGTGGGTTCACCACTAGGTGTGGGAGAGGACCTGTCCCAGGGAGAGCTTTCCCTTCCCCATGCTGCCCCCACTACCTTGCCCTTGCCCCCTGGTCCTGACCCTGCTAGCCAGCTCTCCAATGACACCTGAGAGGGCTGGGTCCTTGTTCAGAGGAAGTGGGGGAAGCGTAAGGCAGAGACTCAACTCCTCCCCACCCGCTGCAGAGGGGGAAGAGGCCCCCTGTAAGACCAGGAAGGAGGCCGCTGGGGTCAAGCCTTCTGTCTTACCCCCAGATAAGCTCCATTCACTGGAGATGGCTGGAGAAGTCATGACAGCAACATGGGGCAGTACTGTCCCTCTTCTGGAGTCCCTCCTCATGGGGGCCTCTGATGGAGCCCCCCTCACTCCTTGGCATCCGTGCCCCCCATCGACACCCAGGCCTTCTATGCTAGCCTTTTCTCCCCCGATCTGACCGAAATCGACACCTGCAGAGCAGGGCCAGCTCCAGGTTTTCTGCTGCCCCAAGTGGCGGGAAAAAAAAAAAAGCCAATCGGCAGCACTTTGGTGGCAGCTCAGTCGCACTGCTCCACTCTTTGGCAGCAGTTTGGCGGCGGGTCCTTCACTCCCTCCCTTTCTCTTTGGCGGCACTTTGGCGGTAGCTCAAAAAGGAAGAGAGGGACTGAGGGACCCGCTGCCGAATCCTGCCAAAGACCTGGATGTGCTGCCCCTTTGTATTTGCCGCCTCAAGCACCTACTTCTTTAGCTAGCTCCTGGAGCTGGCCCTGCTGCAGAGTGCTCTGGGACGGACTCCCAGTGGTCAGAGTGGGTGACCGGGACCAGCTAGAGCTACCTCTCACTCTGGCCGAGTTCTCAGAAGCCCTTCATTTCATGCCCACTAATAAATCCCTGGGCATGGATTTGCTGACTGTGGAGTTCTACCATGTGTTCTGGGATGTCCTTGGCCCAGACCTCATCACTGTCTGGGCCGAGTCCTTGGTGAGCAGGATACTCCCTCTGCTGTGCAGGTGGGCTGTGCTTGCCTTGCTTCTGAAGAAGAGGGACCTCTGCAACCTTCAGAATTGGTGTCCCGTCTCGCTCCTCAGCATGGACTACAAGGTCGTAGTGAAGGCCATCTTGCTGCAGATGGAGACCGTGCTGGTGGATGTGGTCATCCTGAGCTGCTCAATCTTTGACTATCTGTGTTTGGTCTGGGATCTCCTGGAGTTCAAGTGTGGGAATGGTCTGTTGTTCTCCCTCCTGTCCCTGGACCAAGAGAAGGAGTTCAACAGGGTGGACCATGTGTATTGCCTGGGAGCTCTGCAGGCTTTCGGTTTTGGGCCCCAGTTTGTGGGTGTAAAGGTGCACAGCCGGGGCTCGACCCTCCCTGGGGAGGAGGGGAGCCACATCAGCCTCGATAGGCGTCGTCTAAGTCAGCCCCTTTCTTCAGGGTTGAGCGATGCTGCACAGTCGCTTGGGGCTCCGACCTCCTGCTATAGGTCAGGGCAACAAACACAAAGTTATAGAGGCTCAGACCCTCTTGGCTCAGGGCTGAGCAAACAATAGTTCAGGCAGCTCAAGCCCTTTGGTGCAGGACCAAGCAGTGGCACAGTTAAAGGGGCCCAGCCCTTGGTTCGGGTGGGGCAGCAAACGCAATGTCACAGAGGCTCAGACCCTCTTGGTTCAGGGCTCAGCAAACAATCACTAGGCTTAATGGCCTCCTCAGGCCAGGGAGAGGGGGATTCTGCCACCCGGGGACGGGTGGCAGGGGGAACGCAGGCCCACCCACTCCACTGCGTTCCAGCCCGGGGCCCTAGTAGCGGTGTCACCGCTAAGGGTCAGTGGGGTTCCTGACCGCAACACATTGACATGGGTTCAGGTATAATTGCAGCCTGACTGGAGTCGGCTGCCCCCGGGCTACTTCCGATCTCCGCCTCTGGGCCTACCTGACCTGGGGTGTCAGTCCCTGGGAAGTCCAGTAGCATGGGCTCCTCCCGGCCAGGGCTGGGCGGCAGGTCCGGCAGTACCTCTGGGAAGTCCGGCCAGGCCTGGTCCGGGGGCTCCTCGGGGTAACAGCAGGGACGGGGCGGCTCCGGCAGCTCCTCGTCGTAGCGGGCGCAGGGAAGCTCCGGCCAGTCAGGGCAACGGCCCTGGGCCTCAGCAGCTTCCCAGTCACGAGCACCCTCTGGCAGGTCTGCTCCCGACGGCGACCGGGCTTCGACTGAGCGCTGACAGCCGGCTTTTATACTTCCGGGTCGCCTCCTGACCCTCTGAGGGGCGGGCTCACTGCTCTGTGGCCCCCCCACCCCCTTAGGTGTCTGACGGGGCTCGACCCTCCCTGGGGAGGAGGGCAGCCACACCACCTCGCTCCAGTGGGTTTTCTCCAAATGCTGTACACTTCTGCAGAGTGGTCAGCGTCCAGTCAGCTTCGGGCACAGGATTCGTCAGGGGTATCCACTGCTGGGCCAGCTGTATGCTCTGGCTATTGAGCCCCTCCTCTGTCTCCTCCATTGGCTGTTGATAGATTTGGTGCTCCAAGAGCGGGAGTTGTGGCTGGCCTCGTTGAAATATGTCAATGAGGTGCACCTCGCGGTCCAGGCCCTGGTGACCTGGTGCGGGGGGGTGGGGTGGGGGGCTGCCAGGCCATCTACTCAGCAGCCTCTTCTGCCTGGGTCAGCTAGGTCAAGAGCTCTTGCCTGATGGTCAGGGATGGGTGGCAGGCGAGCTCCCTCCCACACTTGCTTCAGGCCATTTGTTGGAGCGCGGGTCCACTGCTTTATCTCAGCATTTATCTTTCTGCCACACATCTGTCTCTGCTGGAAAAATGGCATGGTTTAAAGGACAGGGTGTCAGAGTGGTTTTGGAGGTGGACGGGACTACTCCAGTGCCTCTCACTATGGCTGAACACCCTGGTCCTGGCTCCGGGTTTCCTGGTCAACCTCCAGAAGTTGGTTCTGAAGTTAGAATCATATAATATCTGGGTTGGAAGGGACCTCAGGAGGTCATCTAGTCCAACCCCCTGCTCAAAGCAGGACCAACCCCAACTAAATCATCCCAGCCAGGGCTTTGTCAAGCCTGACCTTAAAAACCTCTTAGAAAGAGGATTCCATCACCTCCCTAGGTAACCCATTCCAGGGCTTCACCACCCTCCTAGTGAAATAGTGTTTCCTAATATCCAATCTAGACCTCCCCGACTGCAACGTGAGACCATTACTCTTTGTTCTGTCATCTGGTACCACAGAGAACAGTCTAGATCCATCCTCTCTGGAACCCCCTTTCAGGTAGTTGAAAGCAGCTATCAAATCCCCCCTCATTCTTCTCTTCTGCAGACTAAATAATCCCAGTTCCCTCAGACTCTGCTTGTAAATCATGTGTTCTTTTGGCCAGGACTGCACTGGGAGTCTGCCGGGGTCCTCCACCTGCCCTTGGAAGAGGAAGGACAGGGCTTGAAGTGTCTGCCCACTTAGGTCCATGTCTTCCATCTCCAGGCCCTGCAGAGGCTCCTTTATGGTGCAGGTAGCCTGGCGTGGAGCACATTGGTGCATGTCTTCCTCCGCTGCCTCCAAAGGCTCCAATACAACTGCAGCTCTTTTTTCTTCACCCTAGGGGTCTTCCACGAGATCTGTCCGAGCTGCCAGTCTTGTACCAGGACCTCCTTCAGACCTGTCAGCTGGTTTCAGCGAGCAGGTCCATTGTGGCCACCCAGGGGATAGACCTCCTCACAGAGCCCCTGCTACACCCCCCCCCCAGCTCCATGTGCAGGTGGTGAAGTCCCCCTTGGGGCGCCAGAGGTTAGTCCTGGCAGAAGTCACCAGATTCTGAGACCTCCTGGACTATGACCAAGGAGATTTAGGATCCCCTGGCGCTCACTCAGCGCATGGGGCTTTCAAGCCCTTGTACTCCCTGGCACGTACTTCAGGAGGTGAGGGCAGCTTTACTGCCCACTGCTCAGGTTTACCTCGACCAAGTCCTATGGGAGGGTACTCCCCGCCCATCCTGCACCCTGGGTCCTCCATATCTTTTCATCAGGCCTCTGCCCCATGAGCCCCACCCCAGCCATCCCACCCGTACACCACAAGCTGTCTGCACAACTTGCAGCCAGTTTTCTTCTGAACCATGCCAAGGAAACATCTGTATATGCTCATGCTCCATGCCCTTCATTTCTTCACCCTCATGTCCTGCCCCGATACGAAGTGGAAGGACCTATTACCACTTCTCGAGGGTGATGAACCCCAGTGGGTCAGCCTATACTGCACCTTGGTCCCATGCCCTGCTGTGGATAGCAGTTGGCAGCTCCTCCATGGAGCCATGAGCACAGGCGTGTACTTGGTGTGGTTCACCTCCGTCCGTGACGCCTGTTCCTTTTGTGGCGTGAGAGAGACCTTGATGCACGTATACCTGGAGCGTGCCAGGTTGCAGCCCCTATTCTGGCTCCTCCTAGACATCCTTTTACATTTCTGGCTGCACTTTCCCCCTCAACTTGTTATCTACGCACACCCTAACCAAGGCCCCACAAAGTCTTGGGACCTCCTTGTCAACCTCCTCCTAGTGCTGGCCAAAGAAGACATCTATAAGACCACGGAGAGGAGGTTGGCTGAGGGGGTTTCCTGCGACTGTGGGGCCTATCTCTAGTCCTCCCTCCATTCACGCATCTGGGTGGAGTTCCCTTGGGCAGTGTCCCCTGGCTCCCTTGATACCTTTGAGGAGCAGTGGGCGCTGTCCAGGGTTCTCTATTCAGTTTCTCCTTCGGGTTCCCTATTTTTGATGCTTTGACCTTCACATCTGTCCTTGTTATGTTTTTCTCTTGTCTCCCATAACTATTTGAGTTCCCAGACCTGATCCTCCCCTTAGGCTGGGAGAGGGTCCTTTAGCCCGGCCACTTCCCGAGAACCCAACAGGACCACTCTTCTATAGCTGTCTGGCCTGGCCCCGTCACAGTACTTATCGAAAATGATGTGAACCTATAAAAAAGGCTTGGGCTGAGTTTGAAGATTGGACTGTGGTGTGGTCTACTACATTTTCTGAACCAGTTTGCCCAGTAGCGGTCAGAAAGACTTAGCCATTTTTGCTTTATATGCAAAAAATGTCATGCATTTCATTGTACTTGTGCATGCTATCCCTGTGAACTCTGCACTAGTAGTTCTAAGAACATTTTTTGCATCTTTTTCATAGATGAAAGGTCCTTTTCTAAAGTCATTCATCTTGACTTCTTCAAAGAAAATCATAGTTATTATACAATAGCCAAAGCCACTATAAAAAGGATTAGACAAAGTACGTTTAAAAGTAATTACATTCAGAAAGATAAAACTATGGAATAGAGAACTTTCAGCTTTCTAAAGAATGCCTCAAATTCTGACATTAATCAGCTTTTCAGCTTTGCTACAATTTAGGTGCTTTTCAAGTTTCTATGTATAAAAAATAAGTGTTCTCCCCCTTTTGATTTTATGCAAAACTAGTAAGATAACGCCGGTTAACCTCCAAACTAGATGTTTACATCCCAGACTGATTATTTTATACACACACACTCTCTCACTCACTCACTCCCAGGCATCTCTCAAACAAGTTTACTTTGTTTTGGCTCTAGCCTAAGCTGGTGTCAGCTCTTGGAAGTGTGTGATAAACTCCTGCAAGGTTGGGCTGGACTACAGTTACGTGAGATTCCATGTAACTACAAAAATATTTTGAAACACAGCAATGCTTTACATAAACTAGAAGAAAGTGACTCAGATGGTTTCTCTCTAGTCCAGATTCACACTGCTTGCCCTCACTGCTCCTTCTCTCAGGGCAGCAATGGGTGCAGGACAATGCCTACTTTGTGTCTAACTGATGGCACTCTAACCAACTACGAGGGAGGAGGGATTGTGGTTCAATTCACCCAGATTTGAAAGAGAATTGTGTTTGAGCTAATGCTCACAACTCTTCCATGTTCATGTCCTGTAAACATGTAAGACGTGGGCTTTGCTAGCATATAATACTAGTGAAAAACAAATACTGTGCTTGTAATGGTCCAGTATTCACCAAAACCAATTTCAAATTGTATGTGGGTCTGCAACATTTCCATTTCATACTGTGTTGATTAATTACATAGTATAACCAGTCAAAGAGCCAGAAATAATACCATATGACATGTTACTAATGATCTCAAGCAAGAATTGTTAATATCTGCAAAGACCTTTTGTCATTCTATCTGTAGACCAGGAATCATTCTCTGAAGAAATGTGTGAATAGCTTCTAATACATTAACTGAGAATGTTACAGCATGTCTGCAATTAGTGGAGGGGGAAAAAAACAAAAACTTCACCAAATAGGCCATTCATTGTTAAATTTGTACATTTGTACTCATAATATGGAATGGGAGTTCCTGCACTGAGCTGTTTCAGAATCAGAAGAGAGGCAATTTTCAAGTCATTCCAGTTTTGCACTTTTACTCTCCAAACTCTCCTTTTGCCATGATGCTTGCACAAAACTTGACAGTGGTTTGGCTGCTAGTTTGCAAAAAATTACTGCTTATCAAGCAGACCGATATTGTCTCATTGTTTCCTTGTCCTTCCCTGGGAGTCTGGTGGTCTCCAGCTGTTGCCTCGTATCATACTTAGATTATAAGTCCTTTGGGGCAAGGACCAATTTTTTGTTCTTGGTTTGTACAGCACCTAGCACAATGGGGTCCTGCTCCATGACTGGGGCTCCTAGGTACCAGAGTAATACAAATAATACAAGGAAATATGCTTCTACACAAAGATTTTCAAAGTAGCATAAAGGAATTAGTTTCTCTAGCCATTGTACGGCCCCTTGGTAACCATAGCCCCAACATTTTGTTGTTAAATTCCACGTGCTTAGTGGCTTCTGCTAATTTCATGTGGCCAGAAAAAGAAACACAGATAAAAACAAAACAACGGTCATAATGGGTGAGACCAACGGTCCAGCTAGCCCAGTATCCTGTCTTCGACAGTGACCCATGCCAGGTGCTTCAGAGGGAATAAACAGAACAGGGCAATTATCAAGTGTTCCATCCCCTGTCATCCAGTCCCAGAATCTGGCAGTCAGAGTCTTAGGAATACCCAGAGCCTGGATTTGTGTCCCTGAGTATCTTGAGTATTAGCCATTGATGGACCTATTCTCCATGACTTTAGCTAATTCTGTTTTTTAACCCAGTTGTACGTTTGACCTTCCTAACATTACCTGGCAAGAAGTTACACAGGCTGATTGTGCACAGTGTGAAGAAGTACTTCCTTTTGTTTATTTTTTAAACCTGCTGCCTATTGATTTCATTGGGTGACCTTTACCTTGTGAAGAGGTAAATAACTTTCTCCAAACCATTTATGACCTCTCTCATATTCCCCCTTAGGCTGTTCATCTTAGAAAAGAGACAACTATCTTTTTAACATCTGCTTGTATTGAAGTTGTTCCATAGCCTTAATCCCTTTTGCTGCTTTTCTAATGTATCTTTTTTGAGATGGGGTGATCAGAACTGCCTGCACTATTCAAGCTTGGGCATACCATGGAATCATATAGTGGCATTATGATATTTTCTATTTTATTATCTATCATTTTCCTAATGGTTCCTAACATTGTTAGTGTGCTCTGTGAGTTTTTTGACTGCCATTGCTCACCATGACTCCAAGAGCTCTTTCTTCAGTGGTAACAGCTAATTTATACCCCCACCGTTTTGTACGTATAGTTGGGATTACGTTTCCAATGTGCATTACTTTGCATTTATCAACACTGAATTTCATCTGCCATTTTGTCACCCAGTTTGTGAGATCTCTTTGCAGTCTGCCCTGTACTTAACTATCTTGAGTAATTTTATATTTATTTATTTATTATGTCCCTTCTTAATATGTGATGATGGACCTTAAAACTCGACTCTGCATTACTTCAATGTACATAAAACTCTGTTTTACAATACTATGCTACCAGGGAAACACAGCTGTCAACCTGAAACGATTACTTTCATATCTGCTCTCTAGGAAAATAAGTGAACCCTCTTCCAGGAACAGGATTCCCTCTCCGTGGGCACATCTAAACTAGGAAAACAAGTTGAGTTTTAAATCATGTTACTATTGTTTTGCCAACCCTATGTGTTCAAAAATCAAGAGTCAGACACAAAGCAACCTCATGATTTTTTAAAAATAATACATCTGAGCATTTCTTTTTCTTTGCTTTCTAATTTCTATGCCCTTAGGGTGCACTCAGGTCACATTGTATAGTTTTTCTCCATACTCATGAAGGTTAGAAACTTCATTTCCATTTTTAATGAAACTTGAGCTTCTCCTACAGCAGGGTTTCCCAAACATGGGTGGCCGCTTGTGTAGGGAAAGCCCCTGGTGGGCTGGGCCGGTGTGTTTACCTGCCCCGTCCATAGGTCCAACCGAACATGGCTCCCACTGGCCACGGATCGCTGGTCCAGGCCAAGGGAGCTGCTGGAAGCCTGCCAGGGGCTTTCCCTACACAAGTGGTGACCTCTGTTTGAGAAACTCTGTCCTACAATCTCTTTCTTCCAGCAACTGGGGCTTTAAGAAAAACACCAAAGAATGTGAAACTTGTGATAAGCTCATGAAAAGTGGCAACACTGTAGATAACACATTTTATCTAACAGTTTTAAATAGGACTTTACATCTCATGTAGACAGGACAAGTTCTGTTTAAAAATGGGCGGGCCGATAGGGTTGACCATGTCCAGCTAACATGATATTAATTGCTAGGCATAGAGTCCTCCTTAAAACCAAGATAGTTAAAATATTTTAGCTAATGCTTTAAAAATAGCCTGTTTTTCCAGCTTTAGTCCCACTCTTTATTGTTTACAGATGTCTTTCCCCTTCCCATATTTACCCCAACCCATCACAGTCTCCTATCGCTTTTGTTATGTTCTTGACTTCAGTAGGACTTCAGTGTAGGAAGCTCTATACTTAACAGCACATGTTTGCAGGATTGGGCCTTTAGACTAAATGCCAAGTGTTAGGGGGTTGGGGTCAAGTTCTAATCTGTTACATTCTTTAGCTGCAGACTAACTGCACTGGTTTGAGTGGAGTTACACCAACATCCCTCAGAGCAGAATTCTGTCCCTTTGACATGTTATCTGCTTGGCATATGTCATATACAGGATGATAGTTGTCCAACTAAGTCCTCACGGGAGCGCTAAATTTATATCCCAGTTTTACAGTAAAAAAGCAGGATATAACGTGATTCCACCCTAGGAATCCTCAGCAGATGCTTTTTTGGCCATCAGCACCTCCTCCCACCCATCTTCCTCTCCTCTGCCATTGTGAAGCTTCACTTCTCCAAAGGAGGAATCTCAGCAGAGAGGAATTGGGTTCTGTGATGTGTGCACCCAACCTTTTCTCATAGCCCCGAGGCAGACCTGACATGCTCATGCTTTAGCATGGGGTTGGGGGAGGGGGGTGAGGAATGAAATCAGCACAAGTTCTATTACTAGCAAAGGTGGAGTCAAGAAATAAAGTATTTTGCAACTTGGACTTAATGTAGAATCACACATCCTTCATATGCCCTGCTGCTATAGCAGGAGCTTCAGTTATATACTTAGTTCAGTCAGAGACATAGGTCATTGCTGCCAGAAACACAGAGACGCTGCTCTAGACTGCTGGACTCATTCAGACCCTCCCCTTGCGCATGGTGAAAAGCACCATGAACATGTGTCCTTTGAGAACATGCTGGGCAGAGTTGTGCAGCTGGCACCCACCACCAAGGCAAAAAGCTTAGCATAAAGAAGGTGAATCTGCTAACTGATTAACAATTGCTTGTAAGCCTGAAGACCAAGACAGCAGGAAGCTGGCTCTGGACACCTTTTGCTGAAAGGGGAAAATAACTGTGCAAGATGTCCAGAGGGGCAGGAATTCCATAGGTGAGGGAGCTCTCTGTGGGTGAGCAAGGGGCAGTGACTGCATGGGCCAAGCCTCATTTGCATTTTGGTTATGGGACAGTTTGTTTTTAAACCAAAGTGCCCCAATTATGCTTTGAGATTGGAGGCAACAAAATGTCACTAATCCCTTTGGAAAATGAAGGAACAAGAGAATTACCCCAAATGTGCCTGGGATGAAGGGTCACTCGGCCCATGATGGCAGTCATGCACAGTTGGGTAAGAGACCATGGACAAGACTAAAGGACTGGGGTTTCCTACCTTCTTTTGGGAGTGCTTGTGTGGTGGTAGGGATTCTGTTAAGGGTTCTAGATACTACTGATCCTTCTATGAAGACCCAGCACTGAGATGGCTTTAAGGCAGCAGATGAAGCTGAGCTGAGGAAGGTGACAGCTCTGAGGTACTGTGAGTTGAAGCTGCAGAAAGCAGAAGCCTACCTGAGAGTCTCTGGTGGGGCCCCCCTGCCCTGGAATCCAAGCTGAAATCACCTCACTGGCTCAGGTGGGACAGCCCCATGAACAGCTCAGGCAGCACTTCCCTTTGGGGCCGGAGACTGACCGACTGGAATCCTTGGACTCTACCTGCTCTGGACAACAAACTGTGAGTGGGGAACAGAGGAGAACGCATCAGCCATGCACAGCTGCCAAAGGAGGCTTGTGGTTGGGGACTATTGTTAAGGCCCCCAGGGGTGGGGGCCTGGGGGAGAAGTCTTATCTAATATGGTTGATTTCTGGCTTTCCTGAGTTTATTCTGTTGTCCCCCTTCCTAACAAGGTTCTTTGATTCAGTGCTTGTGAGTGGGGAATTATTGCCCACCATGGTCACCCAAGGTGGTATATATCATTTTCCAGGTTTCTGGGAGGGGGCTCAAGCCAGTGCTTTAAGTTTTCAGGGAGAACCCTGAGAAAACTGAACACAGCCTCTTTTGTTTCTGACAACACGTGGCAGATTTACTTGTGTTTCATAGAAATGCATCTGCTGTTAGCATAGTGCTTTACAGTGGTTTTAAAGGCACTGCATTATCTGCCCTCGGGCTTTCCATGTAACATAAAGCTTACAATGTTAGTGTTGAAACCATAGCATGTTTCTGTGCAGGAAAACTTCTATGCTTCTAAAGCACCCCAGTGACGGATTCAGACCAGCATGTATACTGTGGTTTTACAATGATCTACACACAATGAAAGAGCATCCCCTCAATTTTGCTCTTGAATAGAATGCCCCAAAACGGAGACCCTAAAATTAGTAGATGCTTTGGAAAATGGGTATGTGAAAACCTAAGTGCTATGGAGTGCATGTGCTCGTATCAAGATGTTAAACCAGTCTCTTTAATGTGTTTAAATAATTAAATCTTTGTTTACTTGCTAATCTAAACGTTAATCTATAAACCTGACATTTTCACACTCCTTTACAGAACAGTACTTGCTGAGAAAGCAGCGAGAGGTATCACTGTGTAAATTACATGGGACTTTTAAACTGTGCAGAATCATTTGCACATTGACAGCACATGGGTAAAGTGGAATGTAACATCACATTGTTCCTACATCCCTTATAGCAGTGCAGTTACAATGCAGCCTTCTTACTTGTGACTTCTCCTTACCTGCTATGGCTATGGGGTGGGGGAAAAAAGAGATCACGGCCATATGTGCATTCTTAAACTGGAAATGAATGGAAAGGACAAGAGTAGTAAGAGGCCATTTGGTAGGAGAAAGGAAAGTGATCTGGAGAAAACGGTGACCATTCCTAGCCATACTGTACTTCCACACCTATAATTGTGTTGGACCAGCACTGATTGCCACTGTATGAAAAACTTCATTTCAATTAAGTGTAAAATTGATATTATTTTAACAGTCTAAAAATAGTTCCTCCCCCACTGAAGTTCTTCTCTGCTCAGCAGTCCAGAAGAGTAACACATCTGGCGTGATGTTACAGCTTCCAGGAAAAAGGGGGGAAAGACTCTGTTTCTTGTCATTGGAAGATTAATTTTGTGCTATAGTGCAATTGGTTATGTAACCCTTCTGCCAGGCCGAGTTGATAGCAGCAAGGGTCAGGTTCAGTACTTAGAATCCCCTCCCAACAATGTAACACAAAACCAGCTCGAGCCCCCACCCAGTGACCTGAGAAAATCTTACACACCTCAAAGAGGCAATACTTCCCCTCTCGCAAGCACAGAGTCTTGGTGCAGCAGAAAATTTTAAAAAACATGAGGTAAACGACATCAGCATTAAATTGGGAAAACACCACAACTAGGGTTCATAGACCAAACCATGAGCAAAGACCCACCTCAGCAAATTGGGTCATGTCCTTTCCCTTTGGCTCTTGAGTCCAGCAACCCAAAAATCACCCAAAGTCCCAAAAGTCCAACAACCCAGAAGTCTCTGTCCCTGCTCAGTGCAGCCCCAGAGTTCAAAAGTTTATCTGCAGAGTTTTACCCCCCCCAGCCTGTGTGGAAATGCGGGGGGAAGGAATGCACGGGGTGTTAAGGGGCACCTTATATGGTCAGTGGCCAACTGCCTCACCTCTCCGTGGGGTCTGCTGCAGCCTTCACCATGAGCCGCTCCACTTCGCCAGCCATCCTGTGAGTTGCTCCAGCCATCGCATGAACTGCTCCACTCTGTCAGCCATTCCGCTCCACTCCACCAGCCGTCCCATGGCCAAAAACCCCACACACATAAGAGTCCCAGCTCCAGAGGATTTACTGTTGACCACAACATGGTGTTGAGGTATCTACAGACCCTGGCAGGATGAGCAGGAATCTAAGAAACCAATTCCCCTCTCACAAGTTTCTCCACTCTTGAGATCAACTGGGCCATTTGCACGCTCAGCCCCCCAGCGGTGTATGTGAGGCTACTGGAAGCAGAATGTTTTCAATGGAGGATTCCGGAATTGGTCTCCCCCTTTGATCGAACAAACTCCAAATTTGCTGATCCTCAGGACATGCTGCCAGGGTCATTTGTCTGACTGATGGAGCAGGGACGGATTCATGCATTCTGTTTGAGGGTTATGGGGGAGAGAAGCTTATTACCACCACAACACGTTTGTATTTTTAATTTGGTTAATGCGCCTAGAGCGTTGTGATAAATGCTCTATAAACCAGGGGAGGGGAACATAAGGTTGTTTTTTTTATATTAATTAGTTCTCTCAAAGATTATGGCAGCCCTGTATCCCCTCCAACGAAATCTACTTCCTTCTTTTCTTGGCACAAGCCTTGGCCAACAAGCTGAGTTAGCCTATAAACCAAAGGGGGTTCATACCATGTGGCTTAAAACAGCGAGTACCAGCCTGCAATGTGGCAGTGCTGAAAGAAATGGGGTCTGACAGCACCATTCCATAAATAATATTTACAGTCACACTGAAAAATAAAGTGAGTCCATCCTTCGAGAGTTTTATTAAGTGAGCTGCTATTAAAGACACCTGTGCTCTGAGTGAGCTGCTGTACTAGACACCCTAAGGCTCCATTTTCTCTTGTATTCAACCACAATCCAAATTATAGTTAATATTGGCAGAAAGTACAATTAAGAACAGGGCTGGTGGTTTATTTTCTATTCTATGGATTTTGAAGGCCCATTTTCAAGTACACTAGGGTAACATGCCATGATAGGAGAGATGTACAGCTCCTTACAGGAATCTGCTGCTTTTCTAATATGTTTCTGGCTTCTGTTTTAGGATTTTCCCTTTTTTGTTAATATGTATCCTTGGCTGTTTGAAGTTCAGTTCTCAAAAGCATCTGCTTTCATTAGAGGTCAGTTGTTTTCTGCAGTACCTAGAGTGATGATTTTCAAACTGGAAAGAGGCCTGAACCAAAATCTCAGATCCAAAGATCTTCAGACTAGAGTGAAGGTTCACCACCCAGATTCCAGGCCTGCAAATGGATCCCTATCTTTATGATGGGTTGAAAGAAAAAGCTCAGTCCAAAGGCATTGTGAATTCAAGGATATTTCTACATGCCAGCTTCCTTGGTTCTATTTTTCAAAGAATTGCCATCTATCTACTTTGGCACATTAAATAATACAATAGAAATTGCTGGCACAAAGCACAGGATGTGGAGCTCTGATCCCACTAAAGGGTGAATTTGAAGGAGCATTAAAATTTGCAAATAGCAGCTCTTGACACACTGTTCTGTATGCTTTTGCTTGGTGCTCTTGGATTATGGAACTCCATATGTCAAAGGCACAGTATGAATAGCAGTAAATAAAGGCTCTTTTTGTAAAAAGGCCATATTCTATAATGCTAGGAGCTAGCAACAAGTGTGCTCGCTCCCTTTCTCGCTCTCCAGAGAAATCTATAAAATGTATATGGTCTGGACTTTATTTTCATTGATTTTTCAGTATATGAAACATGTATCTCTTGCAGAACTGCAGTAAGTTTTTACATATTAAAACATAATTTATTAATAGATACTGACCAGCTAAAAGCCACAAACCTACAGCCCCTCTGTATTATCCAGTGACATTCAAACATAAACAAAAACAAAGGGTAAGAGATTTTATAGAGGAAACCTGCTGCTGCATAAGGACAAGCTGACTTTCAGTGGGATATGCCAGTTTGGGTGCTTTATTTGGCGGAAGTCAGTTTTCAGCACCAGGGGTTTCCCTGTAAGCTAAAAATTCCAGTCTGTTTTCTTGTCAAAGTGTAAATTTTCAACTGAAAATTGTACCAGCTCCAGCTGCCTGTGTTTGAGAGAGTTCTGCTTTGTAGTTAGGTCATGTGATCATCTCAGCATCTAACACAGCAGCCATCTTGAGGATACCAGGGCAGTTGTAACTGGGAGCTTTGTTTGTCTATAGCAGTGATTGACTCTCTGACCTCTGGATCTAAAACCATTAGCTACTGCCTGAGCTAGGGCCTGGGGCATGGAATAGGAGTCAGGATCATGCCAAGGATCAGGGTCAGCATTGGAGTCAGGAGTCATGTCAAGCATTGAGCTGGAATCGGGGTCAGGGGTCATGCCGAAGGTCAGGACTGAGGTCAGAATTACAGAGCTGTACCAAGGGTCCAGACAGAACCAGAGAACATTGCTGGGTCAAGCTGAAGTCCGGGTGGGATAGCAGTACCAAAGGTCAAACTGGAGTCAGGAGCTAGGGTGTAGCACAGCGGCAGATCAGGACAGCTTCCTGTGCTGCTGCCTGGCTTACACAGTGTCTCTGGCCCAGTTGGTGGGGCTGCGTGTCAGCTCCAATCAGGAGATTCGTGTGTGGAGACTCTGGTGGGCCAGGGTTCCCCTCCCCTGCTGGTTCTGGAGACCTCTCAGGTGTCAGTTGTGGTCTGGGCACCACTTGGGGACCTGCAGGCCTGGATTTGAGACCCATCATCCCTCACACTCTGCTAGACAAGGCTGTAGCAGGCTCATCAACCTCAGTGTGGCCCATCAACTGCGCTGGTGGTACACAACACCACACTGTGTGGGTGACATAGTTTTCTCAGGTTTTGTACATTCTCTCTCTCAAATTCGATTTCAGTGTTCAGATCAGACCCAGCCACCTCCTAGTAGATTGTGAGGAATATGGTATGGAAGCCTTACAGAGAATGCACCTGCTCTGTGTGCGTTGGGGAGTGTTCACATAGCTTGTTGGCCGTGTTGCAAGAAACTGATCAGTTCTGGCCCTGGGCCCTTTGACAGGGGGATGAGGAATAATACAAAAGATGAGTGAGCTCTGTTCTAATGGAACAAACCGATTTTCCCGTTGGAATGTCAGCCATGCTCTGAAGGCTGGCGTGGAGCAGGAAGTGGAGGCATGATTCCCCCACCCCATTTTTTTTTTTTTTAGCGTATTGCTCCATGGGAGGAAGCAAGACTAAGCAGTGTGGCTCCTGCACAAATGGGAAAGAGGCTGCCTTCTTCTGGGCCCTTTCACTGCTGCAATTTTGCTAAAGCAAAAGGTCTAGTTCCATGTGATCAGTACACACACAAACACACACCTCTGAAAGGGCTCTTTTCCGGAATGGTGGCATACTGGTTTTTATTTTGAAATGGCTTGTGAGAAGACAGTATTTATTCTGTGTCAGACCATGGAGAAAAATGCATTTCATTGCATGTGATGAGGCTGTGTATGTGTGGCAGTCTGTGCAAAATTTATCAAAGTCCTGTAAAAGGGATGACCATAGGGATACAAAGTATGCCATGTGAGATATCATTTCAAAACTCATAATTTGCTGATCATTATTGTCCTGCAAAAATGTGTGGCAACATTGTATGTAAAGTTATAAGGTTCTACTGTATGACATTACTAAGACATATTCCAAATCTGGAGAGCAGTCACAAACCAGTTCCCTAGAGACAAGAGGCTAGCTGACACCTCAGCCAGGTGTCAACAAAATCAAATAGACCATCACCCAGTTAAGTGGCCATTTTTTTGGCAGGAAAGAGGATGTGAGCGAAAATCTACATCCTGATAAAGACACAGTCCACATAGACTTTGTCTCCTGAACCCTACCTGGAGATGATTTTCAAAGAAGAGGAAAAAGTATAAAAAAGAGCACATGCCCTAAATTCATTCTCTTCCCCCTCCTCCTTCTCCCCTCCCCCCCAGTACTGACAACACTTGACGAACAAAGGGAAAAAAAGAAACAGCATTGGACTGGGGGAGGGATCCTGGCTGAAAGAAATTCAGTTAGTAAGAGAGTTAGAAAATGTGGCGAGACGGAGACTTTGCTGGATAATACTTAGATCTGCCATGAGTGCAAGGGACTGAACCAGATGATCTCTCAAGGGCCCTTCCAGTCCTGTGATTCTATGAATTCACTCTAGCTTGTTAAATGAGATATTAGTTTTGTTTTACTTTTATTTTCTTGCAACCAATTCTGAGTTTTATGCATTTGTAATAACTTAAAATCTCTCTTTGTAGTTAATAAACTTGTTTTATTGTTTTGCCTAGACTAGTGTGCTTTGATCGAAGTGTTTGGGAAACTCCATTTGGGATAACAGGATCTGTCAATATCATTTTCTATTATTAAAATGACTGATTTTATATGAGCTTGTATTGTCCAGGAGAGTGCTGGGCAGTGCAAGATGTACTTTTCTGGGGGAAAGTCTGGAACTCGGAGTTTGCTAGTTATGCTCTGCGGTGTAATTCACGAGTGGTTGTCTATAGCATTCATATATTAAAATTTGGAGTAATTTACATGCTGGAGGCTGGGTGTAAACAGAGCAGGCATGGTAGCTTACACAGCTAAGCAGTGTAAAAGGCACCTCAGGTTGGGGAACTCAGGGGACACAGTTGTTCATCAGTCCAGATTGTACCCTGAGTAATGTCACAATATGTCTTGGATTTATGACTTCCTTAATTATTCATTGACTTCATCATAAGTGCTTGGGTTTGTAAATGATTCATAGATTCCAAGGCCAGAAAGAACCATTGTGATCATGTAGTCTGACTTCCTGCAAAACACAAGCCGGAGAACTTCCCCCAACTAGTTCCTAGGGCATGTCTTTTAGAAACAGATCCAATCTTGATTCCAAAATTTGCTAGTGATGGAGAATCCACCACAGCCCTTGATGAATTGTTCCAATGATTAATTACCTTCAGTGTTAAAAATGTACACTTTATTTCCAGTCTGAATGTGTCCAGCTTCAGCTTGCAGCCATTGGATTACATTCTACATTTATCTGCTAGACTGATAAGAGCCTACTATTAAATATCTGTTCCCCATCTAGGCTACATGATGAAATAGGTAGCTATCGTGCTGTTTCTTAGTGATTTCAACCGCTTATTTTTTTTAATTTCTCAAGGTTTTTTATTGTACCTATTTAATTGTTTCTTGTGTGTAGGTGGGTGAAGATGTAGTTTTAAATCAATAGGTGAATATGTCACAGATGAGTGAGGTAAAGCTGTGAAGGGCATTGGCTAAGTTAGTAATGGCTCCTGTAAAGAAATCTGCTTTGTTCAGTGTTCGTTATGGAGCCCGTCTCTCTGGTATCTGAGTCACATGTGTAGCATATTCTAACTTCACTCTGAATATTGGTAAAAGTGCTACAAAGCTGGAGCAAAATGAGTGCTAGATCCAAACCCAGTAGTCAGGATTCTGCTTCTCATTCAGCGCTGACCCCACTAGGCCAGAGTTCTCCTAGCTAAGTTGCTGAAAACTCTTTGCATCTTAGTTACACTTCAGTGGGGGTATGTCTTGTCTAGGAATATTTTGCACTTCAAAAGTGCTTTTCCACCTGTACAGCTCAGAGCACTTTACAAAAGTGGGTGAGTGTTGTTGGATTTTAAGGTCAGTGAATGAACAGAGAGATTTGAAGCACTTTGTATGAAATATGCTATGCTAGCAGACAAGATGTCTATTAAATTGGAGATCAAGGTTTCATTAACAGCTTTGTCAACAGTTCCTTCTGTCACTTTTGACAAGACACTTGGGGCCACCTTTTTCAGAAGAGCTCAGTTCCCCTAACTGTTGTGGCCAGATGTCCAAGAATGCTCAGCACCCAGCAGCTCCAACTGTTCTGTGAAAATCTGCCCATGTCATTTAGGTTCTTAAGTAAGGCCTGACCCTCCAACTTTCTGTGCTTTAGTTATCCCACATGAAATCTCTCTCCCAGTGAGGAGGACAATGTGTTGTCTAGCTCTTCAGAGTGTCCTAAGGGACTTGATGTTCTAGGCTTAGCTGCAGTATTTATAGATTTGCTTTCTGTTGCCTGAACAACTATCTCTAACCCTTGTCTCATGCTCTGTATGTCTCCTGCTTAAGCACCACCACAACACAAGTACAGGCATTGGTGTTGAGTGCCACTGCCCCATAACGTATTGCAATTTTTTTTTTAAAGAAACGTGCATGTGCAGGCCTGTGTCCCCCATTTCCAGCCCCATGGCTAGATGATGAAAGGACCCAGCAGAACTACAGGTGCATGGGACAGGCATACAAGCAAAAGGGGCTTTTGTCACAATATGCAAGCCTCAAAGCCCTCAGGAAGGCTGCATTGCCATATTTTGCCCACCACAGCTTGTCCCATAGACTAGAACCCAGTCTGAGAGTTAAGAGCAGCCACAGTAAACAAACTCAACAAAGTTGCCAGTAATCATTGAAAAGAACAAGGGGCCTGTACGTCTTTACACAGGTGGAAGGAAAAGGCTGGGCCTGGAAAGAAGTATAAAAATATCCAGCCAACGGAGAGATCAGCAGTTTGCCCTCCTTGCCAGTGCTCATGAAGTTATGATGAGTGTAATGGTTTGGTCTTGGGAGAGTGGGAGAAAAGACACCTGCGATCTCTGGAGAAAACACAGTTTCACAGACACCACCTGCAATTTCCCACTCTGGCCCTGACAGGTTACTGTGCTGCAGGCCATCCTAGCGGCAGCACTCATTGACCAGTGTGCTGAAGAGGGCAGGGGAGCAGTGAGTGCAGGAGTAAGCCAGGAGGGAGGGGGGAGGACTCTGGGCGGGAGCAGAGTGGGGAGTCAGAGATCAAGTGCCCGAGGGGCAAGGCCATGCCTTTTCTTTTTTTCCACGTGCACATTCTTTATGGATTGAAGCTGTAATTGTCATGTGCACACAGTAGCAGTGTTCAGGGGGAGTTCAAATAACAGAAGTGAGGCCAAAAATGTATGATTTATTCTTTTTATGTTAAAAAAAAAAGCTCATGATTTTTGGGGCGCTCTTGTAAGCTTTTGGGTTTGGACTCATTATTTTTGGATTCTAGGAGTTGGCAATATTGCCTTCAAGACCAGCTCAGCATAGCAGAATCAATCTCCTTTCTCCGACAGGGCAAGCTTTTCTTTTTGTCCTTCCAGACTTCTTACCTTGCACATTCCTCAAAGTGTCAGCAGCAAGCCAGGATTCCTGACTGAGCCTGTCCCATCCCCCTGCAAACTCTTCTGGCTGTGCAGGAAAGAGCAGAAATATCAAGGCTGAAATAATTACATGTACATTAGAAACGACATCTCCTTTTTAAAGGGCTAATGGATCAAACTGTTAATGCTAATTTTAAAAAATTAAGCTTGTATTCCAGTCCCCCACCCCCACCTCCAGATGGAATTTACGTCCATTAAGTGTCATTCTATAATGGAAACCAAAAGGTCATAACTAAACAAGAGAGGCTTTTATCCATTAATGAGGAGATGGCAACAGCACCTGTTTTTAGCCCTGCTATGAATCAGCGTAGGAGAGAGCCATTAGAGCAGGATGACAGTGAGAACCCATCCAACAAATGGAGAGTGATCCAAGAGCTTTGTGGGTTCTGGACATCACTCCATAGTTCATCCTGTTATCGAACAAGTGCTGACTTCATAATGCCCCCACTAGCAGAGATAACCAGGCCCTACGGACATAGCCACAAACGTAGTTCATCACAACTGTGCGTGGCTTCAGTTTTAATATGTAATAAGAATTACATTTATGTTTAAATTGCTACCCCCATGCACTGATTCTGCACTCTCACACCGGTGTAAATCAGCAGTGACTCCACTGAAATCAAGGGATTCGTGCTGGCTTAAAACCAGCATAACAGAGCAGAAACTGGCCCATAGACTCTTTGTATCCATGCCTGGGCCAAGATAATTCACATGCTGTTCATGGGTGTCACTGAACAAGACTTTGCCTCAACTCACTGTATTTGCCATGTTCACATCACCCATCAAATGCTGAGAACAATTTTACTTCTGAGAGCTCAGTTGCCGTTTCTTGAGGAGCTTATATTGGATAATGGTCCCATTTTATGGCTTTATTTAAATCACTTGGATCAATGTAAATCAGGCCTTCATCTGGCTTTTCAAATACAACTGCAGAATTAACCCAATCCACAGGTTGTTCTATCTTGTCCAGAACTCCCAGCTTTTCCATAATAACAGATTAAGTTTATCCTTTCTCAGGTAGGGCAAACAGAAATTTTTCTTTTGGAGTTATGATTTATCCAGCTGAAGGTGGCGTTCATCTTCTAAAACCTGCAATGTCCAGAAGACAGATGTATGCTGTCATCTCTGTATCTGCTGTTCTTTGCCATGAATAGCTAATAGATTTTTAACTAACTTTATGGCTAAGCAGGCTGGCTAACACAAATAGGTCCTCAGCATTTACTATTCAGAAAGTTACTGAGTGGCACTAGATTTTGAAGACCAGTTGCAATAATTACTTGCCTTTTCTGTTATAGGCAGAACATAAAATCAGCTTTGCTATAGATTTCTGTAACCTCTTTTGAGTACAGCAGAACCCTGATTTTATGAACATGGATCTTATGTACCATTTTTCTGCCACCAAAGTCCTCTTTCTGCAACTGAATATAACTTTAGTCAACATTCAAATGGCTGCACAGGCTTGAAAAGACTAAGAGATTTGTTGGTACAGAGATTCAGCTCTCACATGAAGGAAAAACAGGCACGCTGGATATATTTATGTACACTATCATTGAACAATTAATAAATGAACACCAACTTTGAGATGTTCAGTTTGATTAACTTTCTGATTTTCTGAACATCTCAAGCCTCGATTTGTTCATCAAATTGGGGTCCTGCAGTATTGTGTATTTTCTGGACTGCCAGGGCATGAATTGCAGGGTGCACCACACTGTTGCCCTCTAACTACCCTGTGTGGACACCGCTGGTGTGAACTAAAAGGTATCTTGTTCATGTTATAGCTTTCCTACTCAGATCTGAAACTTAGAGTTCAGAAAATGAGATGCTAGCATGAAACCTCCAAGCTTAATTACCAGCTTAGATCTGATAGCGCTGCCACCAGCCAGGAATTCCAGTGCCTGGCTCACTCTGGTCTCCCCAAAACCTTCCCTGGGGGACCCCAAGACTCAGATGCCCTGAGTAACAGGAAGAGAAGAATACATAATTAGTTGCGCAACCCTATAGATCACCTGGCACCCGTTATCCCCCCAACGAAATCTACTTTCCTTCTTTTTCTGGGACAAGCTATGCCAAAAACAAACCTGCAGTGCCTTATAAACCAAAGGGAGAGGTTTCATACCATGTGGCTCTAAAACAGCGAGTACGATTAAAAGGAACGGGGAAACCTCGCAATGTCGGCAGTCGCTGTAAAGAAATGGGGTCCTGACAGCACCATTCCAAAATAAGTTGAACACCTCACACTGAAAAAATAAAGTAGCTCCATCCTCGAGAGTTTTATATACGTGAGTGCTATTAAAGATCAACTGGCGCTCTGAGTGAGCTGCGGTGTCACTGAAACAATCCAAATGGCTCCAATTCTCCCTTGTATTCTGAAAACCACAAAATCCAAATTATAGTTAACATTCGGCAGAAATACAAGTCGTAAGAACAGCCGGGGGGGTGGGTTTAAATTGGGGTTCGTATTGGTAGGGTGTGGTCGAGTGTGGAGGGAGGGGGCCTCTGAGTCGTTTGGCTCAAGGTGCAGGGCTAGGGGGGTAACATGCCCTGAAGGAGAGATGTACAGCTCCATTACAGGAAATTGCTGCTTTTCTAATATTTTTTTCTCCTCTGGGCTCTTGTTTTAGGAAATATCCCTTTTTTGTTTAATATATGGTTATCCTTGGCTTTTTGAAGTCAAGTCTCAAAAAAGCAGTCTGCCTTTCCATATAGATGGTCAGTTTGTTTTTTACTGCAGTACCTAGATGATGAATTGTCAAAACTGGAAGAGGCCGTGCATGAAACCAAATTCGAAAGATCCAAGAGCAGTCTTGCCAGAGTGAAGGTGTCACTAACCCAGAGTTTCCAGGGCCTGCCAAAGTGATCTCCTACTCCTTTATGTAATGGTTGACAAGAATAAAGCGCTCCGTCCAAAGGCATTTGTGAATTCAAGATATTTGTCTACATGCCAGCTTCCGTGGTTTCTCATTTTATATTTTTCAAAGAATTCTGTGCCATCTATCTGTAACTTTTGCTAGCTAAATAATCCCACACATCACGAACAGTTGCGTGGCGACAAACGCCCACGAAGCGATCGCTGGAGCCTCTCTGGCAACTATCCCCACTAAAGCGCTGCAATGTCTGAAGCGAGCATCTAAACATTTTGCACACACTAGCAGCCTTCCCTTGCACACAACTGCAGCTGCTTTGCGCGTCTGTAACATGGTACGAGCCCATGCTCAGATCGGGGCTTCTTCGGAGTGTATTCGCCGCAGACTTCGCACTGGGCTCAAGTAAGGACGCGATAGCGTACACGTACATCGGGAATCCAGGCGAGGCCAGAAACCGTCAAAGGCCCTTCTTATCGCTTGTTAAAACGCCGCCCACTAACTTCTTCTAACTGCTGAGGAGCCCTAGCCCAACAAGTGGCCTTCCGCCTTTCCTCGTCTTCCAGAGAAAACATCTAATTAACATGTAATCATGGTTTCTTCGGACCTCATTTGATTTCATCTGATCGTTTCCAGTCTTCGCATCACACGGTTGTCAATCCTTCCCGCACCACGAACCTGCATAGATTTTTCACACTATCTTCAAAAACCATAATTTACTGGCGAATACGATACGCGCACCAGCTAGAGCACAGCACCAAACCTACCAGCCCGCTCGTCATTATCCACGCGTTATATCCAGTAATTCCCACACACTGAACCAACTATAAACGCAAAGAACAAGCAAAGGCGCCTACTAGATCTTCTTTGAAGGGACAACCTGCCGTGGCGATCTAGCATGATAGGATCACATGCACCTATTCAGTGCGACATCATTGCCACGTCTTCGAGAGTGCATTTTGTCATGCGAGAAAGGTCACTTTTTGCACGCTACCAGCGCCTTTCCCCTGGGAGCCAAAAATTTCCAGTCTGTTTTCTGTGCTTGTCAAACCGTGTGACAATTTCGCCAACTAATCAAAACTCATGTCTCAACGCTGAGCCTCCCCAGCCGCCTCCGTTTGCAGCAGACGTTTCTCGCTTCGTCGTAGTTGCTCCATCCCGTGATCAGACTCCTCCAGCCATCCTGCAAACCACGCAACGCAGCCATCTCGTGAGGAACTACCCACGCCACGCACAGTTCTCTTAACCGGACGTAAGCTCATCTCTCCGTGACGTCTTGTCTCATACACGATCGACTCCTCCTGACCTCTTGGACTAAAACCATCCTAACACTTACTAGCCTGAGCCTAACCGTCCGCCGCCCCTCGCGCCGCGCCCACCCATCGGAAGGATCAGGATCAAGCCAAGATCGGGCAACAACACACACTTGGAGCAGGAAAGTCACATCACAGCATTGAACCTGGAATCGGGGGTCAAGGTTCCCATGCCCGACGTCAGTACGCTGAGTCAGAATTTACAAGAGCGGTACCAAGGGTCCAGACAGAAAACCAGAGAACATTCTTGGTCAAGCTGAAGTCCGGGTGGGAATAGCAAGTACCAAAGGTCAAACGGAGCAGGCAACTAGGGTGTAGCACAGCGGCAGATTTCAGGAAAACCAGCTTTTCCCGTGCTTTGCTGCCCTGGCCTTACACAGTGTCTCGTGGCCAGTGTGGGGCACTGCCCGTGTCAGCTTCCAATCAGGAGGATATCGGGTGGTGGAGACTCCTGGTGGGCCAGGGTTTCCCCTCCCCTGCTGTTCTTGGAGACCTCTTCCAGGGTGTCATTTTGGTCCTGGCACCACTGGGGACTGCAGGCCGGGATTGAGACCCATCATCGCCTCACACTCTGCTAGACAGGCCCATGTAAGCAGGCTCATCAAGAAACTCAGTGGTTGGCCATCAACTTGCGCTGGTGGACACAACACGCTACACTGTTTGTTGGGTGACAAATTAGTTTTCTCAGGTTTTGTACTTCCCTCTCTCTCACAATTCCGATTTCAGTGTTTAAGATCAACCCAGCCACCTCCCTAGTAGAATTGTGAGGAATACGGTATGGGAGAACGCCTTGACAGAAATGCACCTGCCTCTGTGTGCGTTTGGGATGGTTCAACATACTTGTTGGCCCCGTTGCAAGAAACTGAACAGTCTGGCCCTGGCCCTTTGGAACAGGGGGATGAGGAATAATTCACAAAAAGATACGTGAGCTCTGTTCTAATGGGCACAAACCTGATTTTCCGTTGGAAGTGTCAGCCCCCATGACTCGGAAGGCGGCGTGGAGCAGAATGGAAGGCCATGATCCCCCCACCATTTTTTTTTTTTTTTTAGCACGTATTGCTCCATGGGCAAGCGAAGCAGACTAAGGCAGTGTGGCCCTGCACAAAAATGGGGTAAGAGGCTGCCTCTTTCTGTGCCCTTTCATCACTGCTGCATTTGCCTAAGCTAAAAGCTAGTTTCCAATGTGATTAGTAACACACACACAAACACCACCTCTGAAAGGGTCTTTTCCCCCGTGAATGGTGGCATAACTGGTTTATTTTGAAATGACCGCCAAAGCCAGTATTATTCTGTGTCAGACCATGGACAAAAATGTCATTTCATTGCATGTGAGAGGCCTCGTGTATGTGTTGGCAGTCTGTGCAAAAATTTCAAAGTCCTGTAAAGGGATACCATAGGGATTTAACAAAGTATGCATGTGAAGATTATCATTCAAAAACTCATAATTGATGATCCATTATTGTCCTGCAAAAAAATGGTGGCAGACATTGTAATGTAAAGTAAAGGTTCTACGTTTACATGTACTAAGACATTATCCAAATCTGGAGAGCAACTCCAAAACCATTCCCCTAGAGACAAGAGGCTAGGTTGGACAACCTCAGCCAGGTGTCACAAAAATCAAATAGACCACCACACAGACGCAGTTAAGTGGCCATTTTTTGGCAAAAGAGGATGTGAGCGAAAAATCTACATCCTGATAAAGACACAGTCCAACAAATGAAACATTATGCTTCCCTGAAACCTCCTGGAGGAATGATTTTCAAAAGAAGAGAAAACGTATATAGAAAGACACACTGCCCTAAATTCCATCTCTCTTCCCCCTCCTCTTCCCCCTCCCCCTTACTACAACATTGACGAACAAGGGAAAAAAAGAAACAGCAATTGGACTGGGGACGGGATCCTGGCTTTGAAAGAAATGCAGTTATAAGAAGTTAGAAAATTGGCCCGAGACGAGACTTGCGGATAAACTCTTAGATTCTGTCCATGATTGCAAGGACCTGAACCGATGAATCTCTCCAAGGCCCTTCCAGTCCCAACACCACGCACTCGCTGACTAATTCACCTCTACCTATTTTAAAGAGATTAGTTGTTTTTACTTTTATTTCTTGCAAACCATTCTGAGTTTAATTCATTTGTTTAAATAACTAAAAATCTTCTCTTTGGTAGTTAATAAACGTGTTTTAATTGTTTTCCCTAACTAGTGTTGCTTTGATCGAAGTTTGGGAAACTCCATTGGTAAACAGATTGTCACTATCATTTTCGTATTATAAATGACTGATTTACTTGTATTGTCCAGGAGAGTGATGGCAAAAGTGCAAGATGTATCTTTTCTGGGAAAGTCGGAACTCGGATTGCCTTAGTATCTTCTGCGGTTGTAATTCAAGATTGTTGCATAGCAAATCATATATTAAAATTTTTTGGAGTAATTTTACATGCTGGAGCCTGGTGTGTAAAACAGAGCAGGCAACACTGGTAACTTTACACAGCTAAGCCAGTTGTAAAAGGGCACTCAGGTTGGGAACTCAGGGACACAGGTCAACAGACCTCAAAACCAGTCCAGATTGTACCCTGTATAGTCAACTAAATAGGTCTGGATTAAATGACTTCCTTCATTATTCATTTGCTTCATCATAAAGTGCTTTGGTTTGTAAATGATTCATAGATTCCCAAGGCCAGAAAGAACCATTGTGAATGTTAGTCTGACGTCCTGCAAAAACACAAGCCGAGACCTTCCCCAACTAGTTCCTAGGGCCAATTGCTTTTAGAAACCAAGATCCAACTTCTTGATTCCCAAAAATGCTAGGATGGAGCAAATCCACCCACAGCCCTTGAGAATTGTTTCCAAGTGATTTCATTACCGGTTCAAGTTGTTCAAAATGTACAAACTTTAATTTCCATCTGAATGTGGTCCAGCTTCAGCTCTGGAGCCATTTAGGATTACATCCTACATTTATCTCTAGACTGATAAGAGCCCTACTATTAAATATGTCCCCATCTAGCTACAAAATGAATGAAATTAAGGTTAGCTCGATCTGTTTCTAGTGATTCAAAACCGCTGTTATTTTTTTTGTACACCATTTCTCAAGTTTTTTATGAACCTATTTATTTGTTCCTTGTGTGTAAAGTGGGTTTGGAAGATGTTAGTTTTTATCAATAGGGGAATATGTTTCCACATAAGATAGTGAGGGTAAAGCTGTGAAGGGCATTGGCTAAGTCTAGTTACGGCCCTTGTAAAGAAACATCCTGCTTTGTATAGATGTATCAGTTTATGAGCCACGATCCTCCCTCTGTATCTGAGCACATGTTGGTTACAATAATTCTAATTCACTCTGAATATTGGTAAAACGTGCTACATAAGCCTGGAGCAAAATGAATCTTAGATCCAAACCCAGATAGTCAGGATTCTGCTCTATTCAGCGCTGACCCCACTTAAGGACCCCAGAGTTCTCCTAGCTAAGTTTGCTGAAAACTCTTTGCATCTTAGTTAACTTAGGAACCAGAACATACCACATGTCTATTGCTAGGCCACTATTGTGTTGCCAACTAAAAGTGCTTCCAACTGTACAGCTAGAGCACTTTTACAAAAGTGGTGAGTGTGTGTCGGAATTTTACGGTCAGTGAATGAACAGAGAGATTTGGAAGCACTTATGTATGAAATATTGCTAGTGCTAGCAGACAAGTATGTCCTAATAAAATTGAGATCAAGGTTTTCATTAACAAGCTTGTCACGTTTCCTTCTGTCCCCACTTTTGACAAGACACTGGGCCGACCTTTTTCTCAGAAGAGCTCCATTCCCCTAACTGTTGTGCCCAGATGTCCAAGAATCCAGCACGCCAGCAGCTTCCAACTGTTGCTGTGGAAAAGCATTGCCCAATTGCTTCAATTTAGGTTCTTAAGTAAGGCCGGACCCTCCAAACTTCCACTGTTGCTTTTATTATCCCGACATGCAATCTCTCTCCCAGTGAAGAAGGCTACAATCGTGTTGAGTATAGCCTCTCAGAGTGTCCTAAGGAACTGTGATTGTTCTAAGGCTTAGCTGCAGTTTATTTATCGATTCTTTCTTGTGGCCTGAACAAACATATTCTAACCCTTCGTCTCATGCTCTGTATGGTTATCCTCCCTGCTTAAGCACCACCCAACACAAAAGTAAAAGGCATTGGGTGGTGAGTGCACGCCCATAACGTGATTGCCAATTTTTTTAACGAAACTGCATGTGCAGCCTTGGTCCCCCTCATTTCCAGCCCCATGGCTAGATATGAAAGGACCCACAGAACTGAAGGTGGCGGGACGGGACCACGAGAGAAGCAAAAAGAGGCTTTGATTGGGTGATACACAATATAAGCGTCACAAGCCTCTTAAAGAAGAAGGCTGAGAGCCACTGAGATTACATTGAAGGAGCACCGAGCCCGGACAGAGGCTTGCGTGTAGCATGAATAGAACCTGAAGTGCCCAGGTCTCAGGGATTTAAGAGCAGCCACAGTTTAAACAAACTCAAACAAAAGGGTTGCCAATAATCAATGAAAAGACAAGGGCCCTAGATACTCCTTTACACAGGTGAAGGAAAAGCCTGGGCGGAAAAAAGAAAGTATAAAAATATCCAGCCAACGGAGAGATCGTAAGGCCAGTTACCCTCTCCGACTGCCAGTGGCTCATAGAAGTGATGATGAGATGAGTGTAAATGGTGTGGTGTCTTTGGGAAAAAGTGGGAGAGAAAAGACACCCTGCGATCCTCTGAGAAAACACCAAGTATCACAGACACCCGACCGCTGCAAATTTCCCACTCTGCCTGACAGGTTACTTTGTGCGTGAGGCCACTATCCCTATGGCAGACTCATATGACACGAGTGGCTGCAAAAGAGGGCCACGGACAGTGATGCAGAGTTAAGGCCAGAGGGAGGGCGAGGACCTTTGGGCGGGTAAGCAGAGTGGGAGTTCCAGAGATCCAGTGCCCGAGGGGCAAGCCAGGCCCTTTTCCTTGTATTTCCTAACGTGCAACTCTTATATGGATTGGAAGAAGCCTGAATTGGTCATGTGGTGGCCACAACCAGTAGCATGTCAGGGTGAGTTCACGAATAAACAGAAGTGGAGGCCAAAAATGTATGAGTTATTGCTTTTTAATGTTAAAAAAAAAGCTCATGATTTTTGTTGGGGGCGCTCGTGTGTAAGCTTGTTGGGTGTTGGACTCATATTTTTGATGCTAGGAGTTGGGCAAAGAATGCCTTCAGACCAGCTCAGCATAGCAGAACTCAAATCATCCTTTCTTCCGACGGGGAGAGCTTTATACACAAATAATTATGGTTCCTTCCAGACTTTTACCTAGTTGCACATTCCCTCATAAGGTCAGCAGCAAGCCCATGGACCCTACGAGCCCTGTCCCATCCCCTGCAGAACTCTCTCTGGCTGGGGCGCGAAAGAGCCAGAAATATAACAGGCTGAAATATAACAACGGTAACATATTGAAACGACAGTCCTCAGCTTTAGAATATTCAAAGGGCAAAGGACTAAACTGGAACGCTAATGTTTTAACAAAAAATAAAGCTTATTCGCCGTTCCCCCTACCGCAGATTCCACCCTCCAGATGAATTTACGTCCATTCTAAGTTGTTCATTCTTAATTGGGAAACCACAAAAGGTCATCACAACTAAACGCACGAGAGGCTTTTAGTTCCATTTACTGCGAGATGCAAACACACTGTTATTTTAGCCCGCCTCTGACATCAGTGCGTAGAGAGAGCCATTAGACAGGATGAAGTTGAGAAACCCAATCCACAATGGAGTGATCAAGAACGCTTTGTGGGTCTGGACCCCACTCCATAGTTGCTAATTCGCCTTTGATTAACGATCACGAAAGATGAACAAAGTTGCGAGTATGTTTACATGAGACCGGACCACTTCCAGAGATAACCAGGCCCCTCGACGGCATTAGTCCACAAAACGTAATTTATGCAACATACTGTCGCGTGGGCTTCCAGTTTTAATAAGTGAAAGAAATTTACATTGGGATGGTTTTAAAGTTTGCTGCGCCCCGCCAGGCACGCTGATTCGCGAGCTCTCAACCCGGAAATCAGCAGTGACCCGAGCTGTGAAGGTCAGAGGAGGCGGCTGGCGACAAGGGTCTGGCAGCCTGATACACGGAGGGCAGAAGAACGTGGGGCATTAAGACGCTTTTGGTTAGTCTGTAGAAGGTCACATATGCCTGGGGAAACAAGAATAAATTCCACCAACCTCGCGCTGAATCACCCAAGAACGAAATGGTTGTTTAGACGGAGTTACCAAGAGCTTTGCCCTCGAACGTTCGACTGGGGTAAGTTTGCGCATTGGTTCCCGCGATCACCTGGTCATGGGCGAGGTAGTGGCTGGATAAAGGTTGGTAAGGTCTGAAGAGAAACCATTCCCACACACCGTTATCTTTGAGAGCTTATATTGGTAATGGTCCCAGTTTTATGGCTTTTTTAATTCACTTGGAATCAATAAATCAGGCTCATTGGCTTTTTCAAAATACAACGGAATTACCCAATCCATAAAGTGCTTTGTTCTAATCTGTCCAGAACGTTCTCAGCCTTTTCCATATAAACCACAGAATAATATTTTCCTTTTCTCAGCGTAAAGGAACAGAATATTTTCTTTTGAGTTATGAGTTTGAATCCACTGAAGGTGCCGTTCATTCTCAAAACCTGCAATGTAGAAGACAGATGTATGCTGTACTCTTGTATGCTGTCTTGCCGATGATACTAAAGATTTAACTAACTTTATGGCTAAAGCAGGGGCTGGGCTAATCACAATAGTCTCAACAGTTGTCAGTCCCAAGAAAGGTTTACGAGTGCACTAGATTTGAAGACCTAAGTTGCAATAAATGTACTCTTCCTTTCCTGTTAGTAATGGCCAAACAAAATCAGCTTGGCTATAGATTGTTCTGTACTTTGAGACAGCAGAAAAACCTATTTTATGAAGACATATCTGAAGTACCCCAATCTTTTTCCTGCGGCCATAAACCCAAAGTCCTTTCTCTGCAACACTGAATAAACTTAGAGTCAACATTCAAGATCTGCATCAGCTTGAAAAAGACGAAGAGATTGTTGTCCCAGAATCAGGTTCTCACATGAAGGACAAAAGACAGGCACGGCGGATATATTTAGGTTGTACACTATAGTTGAACATTAATAAATCACACACAACTTGAGAGTTTCATTTATATTTTTTTAATACTTTTTTGGAATTTTCTTGAGATCTCAAGCCCGCCTCGATTATGGGGTTCTATTGAAAATGGGGTTCGGCTGGCAGTGATTAAAGTTATTGTTCTTGGACTGCTCACAGGATATTCAGGGCACCAACTTCTGCCCCTTCTAACTACCCTGTGGTGACACCTGCTGGTGTGGAACAAAACGGTATCTGTTCATGTTTATGCTTCCCTCCAGATTCTGCAAAACTTAGAGTTTAGGAAAGATTGAGATCTAGCAGATAAACCTCCAGTCTTAGATTACCAGCTAGATCGTGTCGGCTGCACCACCACCCAGGAGAATTCCAGGCCTGGCATCATCTCTGCTACCCAAAACCTTCCTGGGGTGAATCCCAAGACTCAAGCCCTGAGTTGCCCCTCACAACAAATAAGGGAAACACCCTCACTCTTTCTTGTTTACTCATCCTCCCCTGGTTTTTAAATTCCTAACCACCAATTTCCCCGGGAGCTTTGCAGACTTTCAATCCTCCCTGCTTGAGCCACAATAGAAAATCCACAAGTTATTAAAAAGAAACTTATAGAAAAAGAAAGAAAACATAAATAATGGTCTTGTATATCAAGGTACAGACTATACGGGGCTTATTGGCCTAAAAGAAAAAAAATTAATATCCAAAATAGAAATACAAATTTAAAGACATTCCCAACTTACACACATGTAATAAGAAAAAAAATAATTAAGCTTGTCTTCTAAACTTGGGTCTTTACAACTTGGAAACCAAAGATTTTAATAGCCTGGAGAAAAAATAAAGTGATCCTCAGAGACTAAGAGGTAACAGAGACGAACAAGAAACACACACCAAACCTCTTCTCCCTGAGAATTTTGATGAGAATGAGATTTGAAAAATCTTGTTTCCTGATTGGTCCTCTGGTCAGGTGTTTGGTTCCCTTTGTTAACCCTTTACAGGTAAAAGAAACATTAATCCTTAGCTATCTGTTTATGACAGTTCACAATTAAGATAGTTCTGTTTTAAAGAGGACTATGTTAATGTGAACTAGGAACCTGTTAGTTTGCACCAGCAATGTCCATCCAGGACAGTTAAAGCATGGAACACTGCGGCCCACTGCAGTTCCCATGCCCCTAGTCCAAACTACGGGGTCAGATAGACAAGCCCTTGAACATAAGTTCTGTGCCCTAGTATCTTCTTTAAAGGCTGCAACTCTGCCATTAATATTTAGCCATATTGTCTGATAGGCTGTATTCCCTGCATCTACAAGGAGGTTTCCATCACAACTTGCTCTTCTCTAAGCATGTGGACATGGTCTTCTTTTTAACTGTTCAACATACACTTGGAAAATTTTCCCCCTTGCATTTATGGTATATTTGACCAATTACTGGACAGATTCCAAAATGTTCATATATTCAAGCTTTTCTTAGTAATCATGAGTGCTAGAAATTTATTTTTTAAAAAAAATGAAAGCTAAGATTCTCATGTATTCACACGATTCCAGAAGCTGGGTCTTTAAAAAAACCTCCAAAAACTATGAGAGTCAAGATTTGGTAACACGGTGGGAGACTTTTTTTGAAATATGTTCTACCCGCATGTTAAAATCTATAGGACTTTTCCAGGAATTAAACCAACTAGAAATTTCTGTAGAATCTGTAGAGAATGTTATCCTTCCACTAGTTTATTTTAACATGATATAGAGAATTCTATTCCTGCTATAGAATTAAGTCAAATTTTATAAGATGGGTCAGACAACCTTTAGAAAGGATATAATTTACTGTTAAACTCTGTAGGCCCATTCCATAAGGGTACAGATAGCCCCAGGGTCCTCATAGACTTTAAGGACAGAATGGACCATCCTGATCATCTAGTCTGACCTCCCGCACATTGCACACAACAGAACCTCACTCACCCATTCCTGGAATAGACCACTAATGCTTGGCTGAGTTACTGAAGTCCTCTAATCATGATTTAAGGACTACAAGTTACAAAGAATCCACTATTTATACTATTTTAAACACACAAGTGACCCATGCCCCATGCTGCCAAGAAATGTGGGGGAAAAAAACAGGGGCTCTGCCAGTCTGACCTAGGGGAAAATTCCTTCCCAACCCCAAATATGGTGATCGGTTAAACCTTGAGCATGTAGGCAAGACTCACCAGCCAGACACTTGGGAAAGAATTCTCTCTAGTAACTCAGAGCTCTCCCAATCTAGTGTCCCATCACCGCCCATTGGAGATATGTGCTGCTAGCAGTCACAGATGGGTCACATCCCATTGTAGGCAGTCTCATTATACCATTCGCTCCAAAAATTTATCAAGCTCAGTCTTGAAGCCAGTTAAGTTCCCCATCCGACCCCACTCACTGCTCCCCTTGGAAAGCTATTCCAGAACTTCACTCCTTTGATGATTAGAAATCTTCATCTAATTTCAAGCCTAAACTTGTTGTTGGCCACTTTATATCCATTTGTTATTGTGTCCACATTGGGACTTAACTTAAATAACTCCTCTCCCTGGTATTTATCTCTCTGATATATTTATAGAGAGCAATCATATCTCCCCTCAACCTTCTTTTGGTTAGGCTCAGCAAGTCAAGTGCCTTCTCTCATAAGGTAGGTTTTCCCTTCTCTGCACCTGTTCAAGTTTGAATTCATCTTTCTTAAACACAAGAGACCAGACTTGCACACAGTATTCCAGATGAGGTCTCACCAGTACCTTGTATAATTGTACTAACACTTTCCTGTCTCTACTGGAAATACCTGGCCTGATGCATCCATGGATTGCATTAGCCTTCTTCATGGCCACATAACACTAGCAAATCATAGTCATCCTATGATCAACCAATATATCCAGGTTTTTCTCCTCTGTCACTTCCAACTGATACATTCCAAGCTTATAGCAAAAATTCTTGTTGTCAGTCCCTAAATATGTGACTTTGCACTCGACACTATTAAATTTCATCCCAGTTCTATTACTCCAGTTTACTTGGTCGTCCAGCTCATCCTGTATGATATTGTAATTCTTTTCTGTATCCACAATATCTTCCAACTTTGTCATCCACAAATTTTATTAGCACACTCCCACCTTTTATGCTGAGATCAGTAATAAAAATGTCAAATAAGATTGGTCCCAAGACCAATCCTTGAGGAACTCCACTAGTACAATCCTGCCTGACATTTCACTTTTCAGTGTGACCCGTTCTAATCTCCTTTTTCACCAGTTCCTTATCCACCTTTCAATTCTCATATTAATCCCTATCTTCTCCATTTTAACCAATAATTTCCCACATGGAACTGTATCAAATGTCTTTCTGGAATCCAGATAGATTAGATCATCTGATTTTTTTTATGTATTTATTTTTCAGACAAAGGAAATGCAGTAATCTTCCCAAAGAAGAAGATTAGGTTGGTCTGGCATTATCTACCTTTTGTAAAATAAAGTTGTATTTTATCCCAATTACCATATGCCCTTAACTACTTTCTCTTTCAAAATTTGTTCCAAGACCTTCAGTACAATTGAGATCAAACTAACAGGACTGTAGTTTCCTGGATCACTTTTTTCCCCCCTTTCTTAAAAATAGAAACTATATTAGCAATTCTCCAGTCATGCGGTTCAACTCTGAGTTTACAGATTCAATAAATAGTCCTTGTTATTGGGCTTGCTATTTCATGTGCCAATTCTTTTAATATTCTTGGATGGAGATTATCCGGCCCCCTCAATTTAGTCCCACTGGCTGTTTGCATTTAACTTCCACCATTGATGTACTAATTTCTACATCGATATGCTTGTTCCTATTAGCCACCCTGCTACTACCTCTAAGCTCTTCATTAGCCTTATTAAAAATTGAGGTAAAGTATTTGTTTAAGTTTTGAGTCATGCCTAGATTATCTTTAATCTTTACCCCATCCTTAGTGGTTAGCGATCCCAATTTTTCTTTCCGTGTTTGCTCTTAATTTACAGGGACGTAGAACCTGTTACTATTGGTTTAAATTCCCCTTGCTAGGTCCAACTCTGCTTGCCTTTTGGCAGTTCTCACTTTATCCCTACACTTTCTGACGTCCAAGAGGTAGCTTTCCTTGCTGATCTCTCCCATCTTCCATTCCGTGTAGGCTTTCTGCTTTCTCTTAATTACCTGTTTGAGATGCTTGCTCATCCAGCTTGGTCTGCAGCCCTTCCCTATGAATTTTTCCCTCTTGCTTGGGATGTAGACTTCAGATAGCTTCCACAACTTTGACTTTAGCATAATTCCAAGCCTCCTCCACATTCAGATTCTTGAATTCTTCAGTCCAGTCCACTTCCCTAACTAATTCTCTTACATTTTTGAAGTTAGCTTTTTCGAAATCAAGAATCCTAGTTGCAGATCTATTTTTGTTTATCCTTCCATTTAGTTTAAACTGAATAAGCTCATGATCACTCAAACCAAGTTTCTGCTCTACAACCAGTTCTTCTATGAGGTCCTCACTACTCACCAATACCAAATCTAAAATGGCATCCCTTCTTGTTGGTTCAGCAACTATTTGGGAAAGAAATCTGACAGCTATCATATCTGGGCCATACTATTATTAGTAGCACTTTTCCTATAGTCTATATCTGAGAATCTAGTCTCCCATAATCACACAATTCTCAATAGTATTTAGGTCATTAAAAACATTAAAGAGGTCTCTATCCATATCCAGATTGGATCCTGGGGGTCTGTAGCATACGCCAAGCACTATTCCAGGAAACCTCTAGTAACTTTCTCCCCCAAAGTGATTCTGGCCCTGTCTTACCCATTCTATTGTTTCTAATTTCTTCAATATACAATGTTATTCCACCACCTTTGCCTTTATATACGTCTTTCCTGAATAGCACACGCCCTTCAATCCTTGTAGTCCAGCCCTGACTACTGTTCCACCATGTTTCTGTTATCCTTATAATATCTGGTTTCACTTCCTGCATCAGTAGTTCTAGTTCCTCCATTTTGTTACTCAGGCTTCTTGCATTGGTGTACAAACATCTTAACTGTTGCTGCTTGGCTTTGCCCTCATTCCTTGCCTAATTGGGTACAGGCATTCTACTGCCAGTGTAGCCTATCTGACTGTTAGTTTCATTGGTATCAACACTATCTTTCCTCTTAATTTCCATTCTCGTACCATCTGCTGCTCCTTTCTCCATTGATTGTATCCTTTCTTACTTGATTTTCCTCCCTCTCCAATGTTAGAATCAGATGTGGACATAACATGAGCATCTCTCAATCATGTCCCCCTTGTTTCTACTTTAAAACTCTTTTAATGAGTTGTGCCAGTCTCCATCACTAAAGTCTATTTCCCTCCCTACTCAGGTGGAGTCCATCTCATGAGTACAGCCCTCTGTCTATGAATGCCTCCCAGTCATTGAACATCCCAAGTCCTTCTTATAATACCACTGCCTGAGCTTCCCTAATGTGTAGTGCCTTGAAGAATGGGAAACAGATAAATGTTACTCCTCAAATGTTCCTAGACCTAGACAGGGCCGGTGCAAGGAAGTTTCGCGCTCTAGGCAAAACTTCCCCATTGCGCCCCCCTAGCCCTGCAGCAGCTCACGCCTCCCGCTCCGCCCTGAGGCACCCCGCCCATGGCAGCTCCCCACCCCATGGGCCAGGGAGTCATGCTGTACCTCCCCACTCCAGCTCACCTCTGCTCTGCGTCCCCGAACACGCTATCCCCGCTCTAATTCTCCTCCCAGGCTTGTGGCACCAAACAGTTGATTGGCGCTGCAAGCCTGGGAGGCGGGAGAAGCGAAGCAGTGACTGTGTGGTGGAACCCTCAGATTCCCAGCGCAGTGGCCACTGAAATGGCTTTAAAAAATTTTTTAGGAGTGTCATTTTTTGGTGCCCCCAAATCTTGGCGCCCTAGGCAACCACCTAGTTGGTCTAAATGGTATCACCGGCTCTGGATCTGGAATACTGAAACTTGTCATGTCTGGGCAAGTTTGCATTTTGTTTTAATCCTCATGTTTTCCCCAGGTCTCTCTAAAGCAGTGGTCTCCAACATTTTTCGTCTGGCGCGAGCCACAGAGGACTGTGGCAGCGGACGAGCATCCATAGAAATTCCACCGACAAGCAGCAATGCCACCTAAATGCTGGCACCTAAATGCTGCTGACAAGTAGCGTCATCCAGAGGCATTGTCGCCGAAATACCACCAAAAATTGGCAGCGTTTCGGTGGTAACGCCTCTGGATGATGCAGCTTGTAGGCGGCATTTCGGCGGATGCTTATCCGCTGGCCAGTATGCAAGTGCACTTAGACACCCCAGTGGGTGTCATAGCGCCCATGGGCACCGCGTTGGAGACCCCAGCTCTAAAGTATGGTATATCACAAATGTAGCAATGGGGCCTTGAAAAGGTTAATTTAATTGTCAATAAGAATCAGGCCCTATACAGAGAGATATTTGGAGGGGTCTGAAGTATTGAAGGTGTGCTACAGAAGCTCATGAATAGAACACAGGAGTGTATTTGAAACAGGCTGGCCATCAACCTGGTTCTGAGTGGCACAAAACCAGATTTTCATTCTTTGTCTGGTAGTGCCTGGGAGGCTGATGAAGAGGAATACATTGTGAGCATGATGCACAGGGATTTAGTGATGTGACTGACAGTAACTTTTAAGGGGGAGCCAGGGGTATAGGAAGGCAACAGCTCAATGAAAGTGATTGCAGAATTGCATGCCTTAATTCCTTCATGATCCTGCTGTTGCTGTGCCAGACTGCAAAGAAAATTGCTACAGCCTTATTTCCTTTGCTTTCTCAACAGTCATTTTCCTACCCAATGCCAAAACCAGCTCCTATTGTAGTCAGTTAGGAGTCTAGCCATTCATTTCAAGAAGGTCAGCATGTTACCATAAGAGAAGTGATTTTTCATCAGAGGGAATGATGACTGGTAGCTCTGTAGACATTCCAGTCCTACCTTAATCATGTCTTCTAATCAACTATTTTGAGTTCACCTGAGATCAGAGTTAGGGTGACCAGATCACTACACTAAAATATATGGACTCATTGGGGTGCCACCAGCTTCTCCCACAGTCCACCCCTGCGTCTCCCAGGCTCCGCCCTCACTCTGCCCCAGGTCCCGACCTCTCCCCATTCAGCCCCCCCACCGCACCCTTCCTCATCCCCCTGCTGCCACTGGCTTGCTCCATCCCTCCTCACTCCCCCACCCACTGCTCACCTCTCCACCCCCTTGCTTGCCTGCCCACCACTCTCCTCTTCACCTCTCCCCCCCCCCACCACTTACTCCTATGGTGCTGACTTCCCCTGTGTTAGGTGGGTGCTTGCCCACCCTCCACCTCTTCTCTTCCTTAAACAGACCTTGCTCCACCCCCATTCCACTCACTTCCACCAAGTCCCTGCCCCTGCCCTGCCTCTTCTCCACCTCCTCCCCTGAACAAATGGCATCTTGATCGTACATTGATTGGAACATGGGACAAAGGGTTAAATATCCAGACAGTTCCAATTTTATTGGGACATCTGGTCACCCTAACCAGTGTTGTCACATACAAACCACCAATTACAGCGCTGCTTACAGTAATGTCATCAAGGTAGCTTAGCATGGTTACCCTCCTGTCTTCTGTGCTTGTGTTTGGTAGTCATTCACAGGCTGCCAAGTGATTCCTGTAGGGCTGGATCCAATGCCCATCAAAATCCAAAGATGTGTTGATAGATGAAAATGGGTCTCTCTTTAGCCTGTGGCTACTTCCTACAGGACACCTTAAGGTCAGAAAATACCACAGAATAAATAAACTACAGAATAAATGCAGCTATATTTTTTTCCTAGAGAACTGATTTTATCCAATCTTCCTCCATGCTCAGGAAAGAAATAGCCTTCCAGTACCTTCCCCTTCAAAGCCCATTGTTCAGAATTGTGCACACTGACACTGAAATACACTAAAACAAAAGCATTTCAAACCCATGCTCCTGCTATGAAAGCCTCCGTAGTTATATAATAGGCAGTGCCTGTGCTTTGCTCCAGTGTGTGAATTATGGTGGGAGCTTGTCCCGTTTGTTTAATTTTATGGTGAGCAAACCTGAGACGTCACTTTGCTCCCCTCCCTCTCACTGCCCGATTTTCCAGGATTGTTAAAGTGTGAGAAAGGCAGTGGGGGAATATTAAAGGACAAGTTAGAATAACAGGGACTTGATAAAAGGACAAATTCATTTAAACTGTATGGCACTGTAAAGGCTACTTACTCTGCAAGTGCACACGGATGCTTGCTGCTCTCTGTTTTGCTGGGCATAGCTGTGCAATACTCACTCAATTCAGTCACAATACGACCAGTGGAAAAGGGTCCTTGGTTTATTAAATGTCAGATGTCCACATTTAAAGGAGTCTATTAATTTTTTAATCATCTCTGTTTGCTGCTTTAAAAACAAACCTCCAGGAGAAAAAAAATTATATTAAAAAATTAATACTCAGAGAAATCTTATCCCACATCTAACTACCTCATTTAAAATCAATGTAGAATTATAGCAGACTTTAAAATGTATATTTTAAATACATATTCCACGTCTTTTTGATCATTTTTTAAGGCACCAAATAACTAATCTTTATGCCTTTAGCTTCTTGCTGTTTACTCTCTGCAACTTCACAGTTTTCTGTAAGGTTTGCTTCTTTAACTGTAAAATATACAAAGGTTCATATAATTATAAAGTCCTGCATTTGCTTAGTAGACTAGGGCAAATATTTCCCAGAAGAAATTAGCAAATAATTAAAATGATGAGAGAAGAGGGGCTGGAGGGGAGCAGCAGCCACGAGGGTTATAGGTCTCAATGTTTGATTAAGTTCAGTGTTCTTTGGTCTAAGACTTGACATTATGGGCCTGATTCTTATTTGCAGAAGCCGCCTTTACACAGCCATAGCAGCAAGGGGTCTTGGTCTAAATAAGAATCAGGCTCAAGGTATTCTAGTAAACCTTACCGCAGTACCTGACCTGAGTTGCTTCTGACACCATATACCCTCCTGTCCTAGTCCCATTTCTTCTTTATTTCCTTGTCCTCTTCTGTTTCCTCCAGAGGATGTTGTAGCTGATATTTCCCAAGAGCTATTCTGCCTGTCTCCCATTAAGTACGATTACAGGAATTGCTACTTGCAGCACCCTTCAATACTCTCACTTTTCCACCAAGAGCTCCCATTTTTCCACACAAACTTTCAAGAAAACTTTAGTCATTTTTCATTAAAATTTTTCCCACAAAAAATTTGACTTTTTGGCAAAAAATCAAAATATTCTGGCCCAAAACATTTTGATTTGGAAATGATGCTGTGTAGTTTCATGGGAGTTGTAGTTCAGGGGTTTCATGCTCCTATTCTCTTCTATAGGCCAGGCTCCCTTGTCAGACTACATCTCCCATGATGCACCACAGTGTCCTGTGGCAAAATACCTGCCTCTCCTTTTGTTAGCTCAGTCCTTCTTAGCCTCAGAGACACAGGCTTGGGCAAAGTAAAAGAAAAAAAACCTTCCGAATCTCGCAGGGTCTGGCTGATCCCTTCTCAGCCAGTCCCTTGCTCTAGTTTCCTCTCCTTCTGGGGAGGATGCAATCTGCCTTGGAAGAAGAGTCTCAGCTGCCCCTACTTGCTGGCAGCTACTCTGCTTCTCTCTTCCTCCCCTCCCTTGCTTCCCTGCCAGGGAGGATTTAAAAAGGTCTCCAGCAATTGGGGCCAGCTGAACCTTATTAGTTCCCTGATAACCCCTGTCCCAGCTGAACCTTATTCCTCCAGGGCTAAGCCTTCCGGGACCAATTACTACCCCTCTTCTGGTAGCTAATTGTCCTGAGTTTGCCACAGTCCCCTAATGGTGATGGGCAGTGTCTGCATCTTGGGAGTGCCTTGCCAAGGATATCCTAGCCCACAGATGAGAGCTGAGACATGCAGCAACCAAACTACACCATCCATGATGCACTGTGGAAGGCTATTCAAATTGAAGTGTTTTGGTTTTGTCAGAAATATTTTATGTTTTAGGCAAATAGTTTTAAAAAAAAATCCATAGGAAGGACAGACACTTTTAATGAAAAATTCCATTTAGCTGAAAAACCAATTTTCACTTGAAAAACAGTTTTGACAGAAAATGTTCATCCTAATCACAAGAGAGACCTTTAATGTACTTGATTTCAGTGTGTTTCTGTTGCATGTTCCCAAAGATATATTCTGGTGACTTTCATAGCCCTTCATGCTTTCTACAAACACAACTCATTATCTCTTTGTGGAATAACAATAATTGCCTGAGAGAGGAAAATATAATACAAATCAATATTACAAGTGTTTCATGTTCTTGGAGAGGTATTCATTGACTTTCCTCATACCTAATGACCTAGAGACATTCAAGCTTAATAATTATTAGGAACATGAAATATGAACTTGTAATCCCATATGGAGATATAGTAGGGGAACCTCTGTCCATGCTCTGTAACTTACTGGACATCACAGGTTTAGCTAATCAACCCCCCAAGCACTATCTCTTATGAGGAGTAATTTAAAGCTGAGGAATATGTGAAGTTGGCTTCTATGTGAGAAATAACTTATCCTCTAAGTCCATTGTGGCCTGTCACGCTGAAGGATTTGTACAGCAAAGCCCACTAAATCACAGCATCAAATAGCTAATGAGCAGAAAACAGAGTGTTGGCTCAATCATTACACTTAATTTCTAAACCCAGCTGTCTGGAGGCATATTAAGAAATTCCGCCAAGGGTCACTCTGAACACACATGTATCATGTCAGCAGTTGAGAGCTCATCCTATCAAACTTTGAAATTGCCACGACCAGAGCTCGGACCCGTAAGATGAGCTCAGTGGCTATTTGTGTTTTAGTGGGTGAATTTAGTGCCAGTGTCAATGCCAGGCTGATGAACCTCATCTGTTGTATTGCTGAGAACAGAACCTTGCCAGTCCTGTGCTTTAACTGAGGCTCACTTGTACCCTGGACTGAATTGTGCTTTTGAGTCTTTTATTGCTTTCCTGCCACTAATGAAATTTTTGTTTTTTATGTTTTTGGCCCAGCCCCCTGATAATTATGGAATGAAAGGATCTTAGGAATTATCGTGTTTCTCTTGCCAAAGAGAGAGATTTGCCAAAACCTTTGGTGATGAAGGGAAATTTGAATCTCCGTGCATGCTGAAATGAGCACTGATTCCTAGCTGACTTTCACCTTTTGCTGGTAAAATTACCTCATTTTTATAAGTCACTTCTGTTCACTTTTAAAACTCCTGTGCTTAAAATAAAAAAAAGGTGCAGAGGTATCTTGGCCTAAGACTTTTCTTTAAACCTGTAGGTGGAGGAACTTAAATATCCCCTGAGTTCTCTCAGCATGTCACTAATGATTGGCCATTCTGAGCTGGGTACTGAGCAAGACCTGCCAGATTATAGTGAATTAAGTGCCATTTAAGAGAAGCCAGAAGAGCCCAAGTGATGGATTAGGTGCCAGTTCTGCAATCCCTCTGCAGATGGAACATTGACTTCAAGGGGACTAGACGGAGAGCATCTGTCAGGATCAGCCCCTTTGCTAAGAGTCTAGTTGTGAGTTTTGTGCTATTTCTGCTCTCACCCATGAGCCATTATGTGTTCTGAATAATTAAAACATTCTCGTGGATGCTGACTTTGGGTTTGTTTGCTTGACTTATTTCATTAGAGATTCAAGACACTGAATAACACATGTCATTCCCTTTACCCAAACAGTGTCTTCCTTGTGCAGAGAACTTCTTTTTATAAACTGTTCAGAATGAATGCTTTCAAGAATAGCATGCACAGGATTAATAAATCACACACCTTCAATGATTGTCTTGTGTAACAAAGTAAATCTAGCCTCGTACAAAATCAATATTTATGAAGATGAAAACCTTGCCAGAATCCTAAACTGCAATAGAAATATCCTAGGTATAATCCTGTGTGCATCTCTCTCTCTTTGATTGCATTCGGCTTAAATATTCTCCGCACCACCTCACAGGCTCTGCTTGACCTCTTGTCTGTCTCTCATAGAATGAGCCATGATATATGCACATCAAGAAAGTACAACTAATCAGTTACCAAGTCCGTCATCTAGTCTACTGTGATCTCTGTGTATTAACTATCTCCAGTCGCATTAGTGATGCCATCTTGACTATAATAAGAGTATTTTGGTGATAGTGTGTTTTTTTTTTAAACTCCTCATCTTGGTTTCAACACATTAACCATATCAAAAGCAACATGGAAAATGTGTGCCTTGTAAATAACACAAGAAGCCCTCCACTATTCCACAAATGGGAGCAAAACAGCTCTGTTTCATCAGCTGAGCCTGGGTTTTGTAATCCTTCCCAAGCAGTTAAGGCAACTTGTTCAATCTAAGGAAAGAAATGGAAGGGAATTGTTAGTACGATCTGAGATGCTAGAGGCTTAGAACAACTGTAGGCCTATGTTTCAAGTGAGAGTCTGTCAGACAATGCTGGTGGAATGTTGTTAAAATTAAGTTGTTACAATTGCAATAACATATGGAGTGTTTGGAAGTTCCTACTGCTGGTGAAGAGATGACTGTTATACTCACATGCTAATCGCTATATTTCTCATGTTAAGAGTAATATCTGTACATGTCTTTTACATAACTCTCTCATGGCTAGGGCAGGCTCCATGATAACAAGAGCCATCACAGTGCTGTGTTTTGCCCATAGAAATGTTTTCACCCCTTAGGGAAGAGAGCAGTCACTTGATACCATTAAAAAGCAGCATGTACAGAGGAAACTCCTCGACTATCAATACAGTAGGTAGAAACCAATTTACTGTACAATGGAGAAGGGGAAACTCTCACTCTGGGACATCACTAAAGCACTATCTTATGGACTCCCCATCCCCAATTCCTTTTGGCACCTGTGAGCCTGGGCTCAGAACAGCTACACCACAGGGCATTGGGATAAAAGATGTCTAGTGGAAGGAAACAGGGTCACAAGAGGCAAGGACTTTGTTTGCCATGTAATGGGCCCCTAGATGCCACCACTAGGCTAAACCTTAGAAGCTGAATCTATAAGACTTTGTTACAGTGAACAGAAGTTTTCTAAGACACATAAAAACAAACTTAGGTTGTCATGCCTTCAGTATTCTTAGTATTGTGCAAATATCTCTTGCTTCATTTTCATTTAATTAATAAAGCCTACACGTGTTTATTACAGGATTGGACTGAACATTTTATTATTGGATAGAGGAGGGAGATCTCAGGAGGAACTAACCTGTGGTATGTGTCCAATCCATTGAGAAGAGAGGAACATGGTTTTTCTCTGACACTGTGGTCACATGAGTCTGCTTACCTAGTGCCAAGAGGGACTAGGGTTTCCAAGGGGACTGTTTACATTCTATATTAAGGCTGACAAAAGCCTTCTGAGTTAATAAGCAGTGCAGTTAGCTGGTGTGTCTAAGGAGAGTCACAGCAGGCACTGGGCTGAATTCCCTGTTACTGAACAGTTTGCCCTGAGGTGGAAGCCATGGTCTTGAGATACCCAGGGGCGAGATATGATCTACCTAGCTTCTAACCTGACCCTATATGTTATCGTTAATGGATTTTATCCACCTAATCCCCATGCCATGCGATAGGGCAGCAGAATCCTCATTGTACTGATTTTAACCAAGCCACATAGCAGATTAAGTGATTTGCTCAAAGTCTCACAAGGCGTCCATTGTCAAGCTGAGCTCAGATCTCACAGCTCCTACTGCAGTGCCCTAGCCACCCAACCATCCTTCCACTCCCAGCCACCTTTCTTTTTCCTATTCACTTGGTACTGCATCAAGGGCTTCACAATCCCTGCTGAAAGACTATTATGGTCTCCTCTACCTGAAGAGAGTTCCCTTTGCTTTTCACATGCTTAACAGCACTGTTGGATGGACCATTGACCCGAAGTATTAACATAATCTGGTCATAGTCCAACATGAACAGTGTGTTAAATAAGATTTGGGGCTTGGTAAACAGAAACCACAGCCTGCTTAGTTTCACTGTGCAATCACCATTAAATAGCCTTTTAACCTTTTATTAAAGACAAAGAAAGGAAGGAAAAAACAGTTAAAGCATTTGAAAGTAAAGTATTAAATACGTATTTCATTTTAACAACATCCGTTGTTCCCTTTGCCTTTAGCTGGAGAGTATTTTGGCAAGGAAAAAACCCCTTGTTTGACAGTCTCTCAGATGGTATCAAAGATGGTAATAACTGTCCTTCTGGGGAAAAGAGAAGTTTGTGGAGAAGGGTTAGAGCTGTTGTTCCTGTTGTTGTTAAAGTCCAATCCTGTTTCATCCCATGGAGTATTTGAGATTCAGCTGGAACTGGTAGAGATGGTGATGTCATTTGGGTCTCTCTCTCTAGACCAGTCTGGTCAGGACATCTCAGGATCAGGATCACAAAGGTCTGGGGTCCAGGCAGCCAGGATACTGCAGTTTGCTCCAGTAGCCAATTTTTCACCCAAATTCTCTTTCTGCCAGAAGTCCAAGGATTTCCCTACACCTACTCCGAATTTCCCCAACACCTCCTGCCCTCCTCCCCCCAGTTTTGTGAACTAGTTACACGCAGTGTTGCCAATTTAGTGATTGTTTGGAAATTTGAATTGAAATTGAAACATTAATACACTTTATATGCTTCTAAAGTGTGTATGATAAAATACGTGTATCTGAAAATGTACAATAGATTTGAAAAGTATGAACATAAACTAGCTTCCTTATACAGCTGTTGCTTTTTATAACCATGTCAGTGCATGCATTTCAGTGATGTTGGCCAACCTAATAATTTCAAATGATGATTTGTGAGCAAAGTCTAAATGAGCTCTCAGTGACAGATAGTGATGAGCTTGGGGCTGGGGGGTGAAGGCTTCAGGACTGGATTGCATTACATTCACACCTAATCTACCTAGGTATCCAGCAAACACAGCTGTGTTGCCCAAGTGATAGATTTTGGCTGAGGTTGGATTACATATCACTTGACTGGGGAAGTAGGTAACGAAATCTCGTTGTTCTTTTTGTATGAGTAAAGGGCAGTAGAACTGTACTTAGCCTGTGCTGATTGAGGGCATCAAGAGAGAGGGTGGAGAAGGTGTTTTGCTCGATGGTCTGCCTGAATCACAAGTATTATTTGACCTGCCCCCTGCACTGTTTAAAGACAGAGCTGATTAGGCTCCATAGAGAGTCTTTTGTTTTGTTAATTGACCACTGCAGCTGAAATCACTGATAATCAGGTCTAAGTGCTTAGACCTGCTGTGGGACAGTGTTTCTGTGGAAGAGACAGCCCAGTCTGCACTAGCAGAGAGGTTCCTGCACTGAGGGCTCAGCTGAAATGACTAAGAGCTGGGTGGAACTTCAAGAGACCAACGCGCAGAGGTCACAGTGGTAGGTGGCAGCAGAAGGTGATGGCGCAGGGCCATTGGTAACAGAGCGATGGAGTGAATGGTGGCACAATGAAAAATGGTGGCCAGAGCAAATGGTGAGCAGCTGGAGGAACAAGCAAGATGCCTTCTTGCCCCTACCTGGGAGGTGAACTCATGTGAAAACATCTCTGAATTCTGAGTCTCCACTGACCAAGAACAACACTGGCGAGTGTTAATGAGGCTGTTAAGAATGCTGGAGACACCACACAGTTCATGCGAACAAACATGGCTGTGGCTTCCTACTTCTATTTAAGCAAGAGAAACCACACACTACAAACTGGAGGCCAATGTTAAGTGCATTGTCACGTATTCATCCTGAAGTTGAGCAAATGCTCACTATCTTTCTGCAAGAAACTCAACTGACTGGCTGGAAGCATGCGGTGCAACAGTGAAAGACTCAACAGTTGAAAAAGTGAAGAACTCTCTCACCACATTCAAAAAATTTGCATACATGGCTGATGATGCACCGATGCAAATGACAATCAAGTATTAAGTCATTGTGTATGTTATCTTGCTGTCAGTGGTAGGCCAGTAGATGCATTTCTAGATATTTAAGTTATAGAACACACATTGGCTTCATCTGTGACAACTCACATCTTAGAAGAGATAAATGCTTATCAATTGGACCCCAAACAGCTGGCTGCTAGTGCATTTGATGGAGCTGCAAACTTCTCTGGAAGACATAATGGAGTACAAGCTTTGATCAGAGAAAAGTTGAACCCTAATCTCTCCTATACACATTGCAGAGGCCATCTATTCTAACTAGCACTAGCATGAGCTACAGACTCTTCAAAAGACATTTAAAAAGCTAGAAATTTAATGTCTTTATTATATTCTTTTTTTCAATAAGAGCCCAAAAAGAGTGAATGTCTTGGAAACAAATAGAAGATACAGTGGGATTGAAGTTCAAATTAGTCCCACTTGGAAAAACCCTCTGGCTTTCTCATGAGTGATCCTTGGCTGTTGTCTTAAAATTACTTCAGCCATTTTTAATGGCTTTGGAAAATATCTACCAAGATGGGATGGATCTAAGTAGTGAGGCTGGTGGATTACTTTGTTACTACGTTCAGAGAAGACTATTGCCATTCTCTCTCTTGTTAGTCTGCTGTTGAAACCACTTGGGTCATTAAACAATTCCATCCAGGCATCCTCTACAACAGTAGTAGATCTTTGTCCAGCAATAGAAGCTACATTTGGATCAATCAGAGAACTATCCATTGAAAAAGTACTGGAAGAAGCAAAGACTTCAGTCAAGAAGTTGACTAATGAAGACATTTATATTGAATCCTTATGTGAAGAGGACAAGCAGTGTTTGTTAAGACAACTGAAAAAGTACAGAAACTTGATTCGTAAAATCTACAAAAGCAACTTCTAGGATATATCTACACTATGAGATTAAGTCGATTTTATAGAAGTTGATTTTTTAGAATTCAATTTTATACAGTCTATTGCGTGTGTCCACACTAAGTTCATTAAGTCAGCGGAGTGCATCCTCTCTACCGTTGCTATCATCAACTTACAGAGCGGTGCACTGTGAGTAGCTATCCCACAGTTCCCCCAGTCTCTGCTGCCCATTGGAATTCTGGGTTAAGCTCCCAGTGCCTGATGGGGTAAAAACTTTTGGGTACATGTTGTCAGCCCCCCTGCTCCATGAAAGCAATTGTTTTGTGCCTTTTTTTTCAGGGTCCTGTCTGCCGGACTAGCTCAGCCCACTGCCTGCCTGGATGATCAGAACCCCAGCCAGGCAGCGGGCTGAGCAGGGCCAGTGGATGAAGCCCCAGACTGGCAGCGGGCTGAGCGGCTCAGCCCACTGCTGGTCTGGGGCTCCGTCCACCAGCTTCTGCCAGCCAGGGTCCCGCTCAGCCCCGCTTAGATGGCAGACCTCAGTGAGGTCGATTGGGGTGTCTGGACAGACATAGACTCATAGACTTTAAGGTCAGAAGGACCATTATGATCATCTAGTCTGACCTCCTGCACAATACAGGCCACAGAATCTCACCCATCCACTTATATAACAAACCCCTAACCTATGTCTGAGTTATTGAAGTCCTCATATTGTGGTTTGAAGACCTCAAGCTGCAAAGAATCTTCCAGCAAATGACCTGTGCCCCATGGTTATCCTCCTCTTAGAGCTCCAAATGCGAGTGACTGTGGGTCATTCTCTTCTTTAACTTTCATCTCATGGAGGTTCAGTCCTGCCTGGAATATCATGCAAGCTGGAGGCTTCTGCCTCAGGCTGCTCTCCCAGCTGGCAGCACCACGCGGTCGCACCTACCCCAGCCTGCCCCTGGCTCCCATGGCTCATGAAGCCTGGACAGCAGTAAGGAGCAGTTCAACTTGTGGAATGACAAATCCAGAACAAAGGATCACACTCCATGGGCCACGTTAAGATTATTTCAGTGCCCTAGATAGCATTTAGTACCTATAAAAGGCTTCATGAAAATTTTCCCCTATCCCTAACAAAAATGTTAATTTATCAGAGCAACTGAAAGGGTAAGAACCCGGGACTGTAACTCAGAGAGAGCTTCCATGTTATTTAACTCATAACTGATAAAATTCAAAGTAAAATTTCACAGTGCAGTCTATTCTAAGACTAAAAATGCAGAAGAGGAGTCAGAAAAAGGAACAGTGACCTGTTTCCACCTGGGGATGTTTCATGAGTTAGGTGAACATGGTAACCATTACACTACAGGGCTTTTGTGTGTTAGGTAAACGTGATAACCACTACACTACGGGGCTTCTTTTTTTTTTGCCACAGACTTTGCCGAATGCACAGGAATGTTCTCTCTTGCTATAGAAGCTACCTAATGCAATGTCTATATCTATGGCCTTCCTGCTCACAAAGTGGTCATGCCCCCACCCAATGCTGACACAGCGTGGAGTGCATGTGACACAGCAACCTGGCTTGGGCAGGATCGCTAGGGAGGCATGATGCTTTTGCCGTTAAGCAAACACAGAATTCTTTCCTGACCTCAGCCACTGAATGCCTCCATGCATTACACTGTGCCCTATCAGTGTGGAAGGACTGTATGAGCTCAGAAAACATGTCATCATGAGTGTGTTTTTTTCACCTTCTAATCTGCAATTAGATGCAGGGATAGAGATGATGGGGGGAGCGTAGAAACATTCTGGGGGGAATGCATGTTCACCTGTGCTGCTGAGTTCACCACGCTGGCCAAACAGGAAACGAAATTCAAAAGTTCCCGGGGCTTTTCCTATGTACCTGACTAGTGCATCTGAGTTCAAAGTGCTGTCTAGAATGGTCACAATGGATCACTCTAGGATAGCTCCTGGAGGCCAATACCTTCAAATTGCATCCACACTACCTCAAATTCGACCCGGCGATGTCGATTTCAGTGTTAGTCCCCTTGTCGAGGAGCAGTACAGAAATCGATTTTAAGAGCCCTTTAAGTCGACAAAAATGGCTTTGTCGTGTGGACGGGTGCAGAGTTAAATCGATCTAATGCTGCTAAATTCAACCTAAACTTGTAGTATAGACCAGGGCCTAGATTCTACTCAACCTCTGTGTAGCTTTTACAGATTCCTGTCCTATAAAACACCAACAGTTGAGTGGAATGAGGCACTATCAGCAATGGGGCTGCCATGTGCTCAGGACAGAAAAGGGAATTTGAACACAGAGTGGAATATCATATGACAAATGAATGAACATTTGACTTCAACTTCTTCTTTATCATCACTAGTGGCTTGACCCGATATTTATGCTATGTTTCCTGGGATGAAAGAAGCAGGAATTCATCTGTTGCTACTTCCAGTAACAACAGCTACAGCTGAACATTCTTTTTCATCTTTGAATAGAATTTTATGTTCTGAAAGAAGTCACCTTCTGCCTGATCATGTGAATGAACTAATGAGCATATCAACTGAAGGAATGGAAGTAGCAGACACACGATATGCCACCAAAGATGAACACATTGCATTCAAGAAATTCATTAATAGAGCTGTGCAAAATTATAACAAGAAACCAAGAAGGATGTAGATGTCATGCTTCATAGAAGGTTTGAGTAGCCAACTTTAATTTGTGTGATGATTTTAAAACATGAGTTAAATCTAATAAGATGGTTATGAAACACTTTTCAGTTTTTACTGTGGTGCCATAAAGCCCCACTTCACACTCACCCCTTATTGGCCCTGACCCCCTCCTCCCTGGTAAATTCGAAACGCGCCCCCCCCCAACTTCAATTCCTGTGGAAGAACACTAGTCAGAGGAACTGGTGAACAGAATAGCCTGTCCTACCATTGTTTTGTTCACAAATTAGGCCTAGTTTCAACATACCAATTTTCGTTCCCTGAATCCTGGTTCCACACTTTTCTTGTTTATCAGACATGATCTTAACACAGTCCTTCAGTGATAGCAGGACTAATTCAGTCTTTGTCTCCCTTTCATACTGTATCCCATCAATATTTGTTGTAACAGGTTATTGTGAATAAAGCCCACCATTGACAAAGGCAATGCAAGGCAAACGAGCTCCCTCATTTCTCTGACAGCAATCAGAATGTGGGAGAACATAATGCAAAAACAGGTCATCACATCTCCAATCTGGTCTGTGGTCAACACATTGCCATTCTCATGGTCTGATGGGTGACCTGCAGCAGGTGAAGGGTCATGCTCCTTCAAAGTTAACATGCACTGAACATTTTTTCAGACATAAATCACAGTTTATAAACCATCAGTTCATTCACATTCAGTGGCCTCATTCCTTATAGTCTCAGGTTGTCTCCTCACCCACTGTTTTCTGCTTCTGTAATTACCTCATTCTCTTGTCTTTCCATCTCATCCCAGATCTGTTATATTTTGACCTTCAACATTTTTTCCTCCCCAAAAAGTAAAGCGCTGCCTTCCCACTCTGTTCACTAAATTCCTGTTTTACCTTGAGGCAGATGTGCACATGCATATGCAATGCAGAGCAGAGCTGAGATTCCTATATAGTTTATACTTGCAGCTCGATAATGTTATAGTCCTCTCTTTTACAGGGGGCAGACAATTTTACAAGTCCAATTTACTTTGTATTCCAAAGCAGTTACTTAAACCATGAATTTACCTTGCTTGCTTACAAATAAGCAATTTGTGTTTGAAATGAACCCCTTTTCGTGATTAAGCTTCCCCCTTGAGACATGGTATTTAAATAGGCATGCACCTCTTAGTATCAGAGGTGGTGACTGAAGGAGCAGCTCTGCCTTCAGTGCAATGCAAATTATAGTCCCCATCCTGCAAATGCTTGCATAACTTTACTTACGGAAGTAATCCCAATGACTTCAATGGGGCTATTCACATCCATAAAATTAAGCATGTGCATAAATGTTTGCTAGGCTATGCTTATATCTCTTTGGAACCAATCAGTGTTTATTCAGTTATAGTGATGGAGGGGTGGGTGGGCGTGGAGTGTTTGCCACTGGATCCAATGATCATTTTAAATGATTAGTCCTTAAGCGCTACAATCATACTACACATTATGGAAAGATACTCTTGACTTCTGATGTCTGGGGGAGTAGTACCCAACTCATGCTCCTCTCTCCACCTCCAACAAGTTTCAGAGATGGATGCCACTAGACAGATGTTAAATACCATGAGTGAAATACTGGCCCTACTAAAGACAATGGAAGTTTTGCCATTCACTTCAATGGGGCCAGGATTTCACCCCATTTTAGTGGGTGAAAGTGGAATAGCCAAAAGTGATTCATTGAAATAATACATTGTGTATTTCATGGAAGTGTTGGTAGTGACTCCACAGTTACGGATGTGTTGGATTGGGCCGCACATGTTAAAAAGACTCACCCTAATATTGATAGTAACAGGATCGAGTCCCTAAAATCAGGAATAATGTTCCTCTGTATCATATAGTGCTTATCGCATTTCATTTCCAAATTTGGCCCACTAACTCTTCACAGGACAATTGAACTTTTATTAAGCCAGCGCCTGCAGCTCTTACCACATTTAGTATCTTAATGGAAATCAGTGGGTGTATTTGCAAGCAAAGCACAATGTGGCATAAGTCAGAGGAACAGAATCTGACCCTAGGGACTATTTTTAGTAAATATTTACTAGTGTTTGCAGAAGGAAAACTTTGAAATGTTGCCCCATTTTTTTCTTTAATTTCTTTGGGTTCTTCCAGCTAGCAGGCCACAGGCGTCATAATGCATGCATGCCCTGGCAGCATATTGGGCATTTAAAGTTATAAAATTTAATGGATCACTTTTCCTAATTGAGATGAGGATGCCATGCTAGTTATGAAGCTGGGAATAGCCAATAATAGAACTGAATGGATGGTATTGCTGTACAACAACTGAGCAAGTGGCAAAGTGATTGTGAAGGGTCTGAGGATGGTCTTGTACTAGTTCACTAGTTCACTCTATGCACACTTTCAAAGTCCTTGAAATATTCCCATTCCACCAAAGGCTGCCTCAGGAGGGGATAAAACAATCTGTTTCATAATAGTGTCAGAGCCCTGTGCTTCAGGAGCAAGCAAAGCCTCCAGACACCCTGAGAAAACCTCCTTAGAGGAAATCAGAATAAACAAACTCTGTGCTAGGTACTCCAGATAGATTAGTACATGCTGCACTGAACAAGTCAGGGACCTTTTACCCAGAAGAGTGTTAGCACATGAAGAATATACAAGGCAGAATTATTAAGGGAGACTTATTATGTGTGTTATGAATTATGTTAACTTGGGTTGCAGTAGCACTTAGGAACCCAAGTCACAGAGTAGCAGAGTACTGTGCTTGGTGCTGTATGAATTCAGAACAAAAAGAACTAACAAGCTTGCAATTTTGGCTATTGTGCGGACAGCACAAGAAGAATGTAATTAAAGGCCACAGTTTTCAAAAATAGTAGCCAAACATTAGGCTAAAATTAGGATCCCAGGGCAAACTTGTCAAAAGTGACTAAGTCATTTAAGAGCTTACATTTGACCCCTAAATAAATAACAGGGACCTAAATAGGTAACCTGATTTTCAGAGATGCTGATCACCTGACATTTCCCATAGATTTCAACAGGAGCTTCTGGCTGCTCTGCACTTTTGAAAATCAGGTTATCTATTTAGGTGCCTACACTGAGGTTTAGGCCAGTATTTTCAAAAGCGTCTAAGGAAGCATTGCAACTCCTACTGCCTTTCAGTGGGCATTAGGCACCTGAATCCCTTAGACCTCATTGAAAATCCCAGCCTGGGTGTCTAAATTTACACCCCTAATTTTGAAAGTCTTAGCTGAAAGGTTTATTATTGACCATCATCATACCAGTGATTTGACAAAGAAAATATTTGTAGAACTCTTTGACATTGTTCGTGGTCTGAAGTTTCATTGAAAATTGTCGTGTTAGAATTCAAATAATAGCACATAAGAACCCCAGATCAGAAAGAGACAAAGCAGGCTGCTCCCTGAAAACAGAGAGGCACAGCTCTCCTGAAGCTGCACTAGTCTGTTAGTCTGCAAAACTGATTGCAGTTTCTTTACAGAGTGCCCTAGCCTGCAAGCAGGACCAGGAACACTGCCCTCCCTGACACACATTGTTAAAGTGATAGCTTGCAATTTCAAACACGGTCCTCAACATACCACACAGGACACCACTCAGCAAAATGGGGACCAAGTTTCCCTGAGGCTCACATAAGGACAAAATAAGGATCACATTCCCTCATATGTATGCATGACTGGGAGCTACATGTGCACCTCTGAGGATATAATTTGGCCTGATAATCAGAAACCCAATAATCTGAAATGTTGATTGGCCAATCAGAGGTTAAAGATGATTTATAATGTTGTTGATTACATACACTTTCATTGGTAGATGCACTTTTGCATCTGAAAAGCACTTTGGAATATTATTTTAACAGTAGCTTTAAACATGAGTAACTGAGCATATTTTAATGACAATAAACAATGAGAAGGTGAAGCACATTAAAGGATGCATACATACAGCAAATGTATTGGAAGCTTTTTTAATGGCTCTCTGTCTCTCTCATTATCAGCACATAATGGCAGCTCATGCAGTGTTAGTTTAATGAAAGAGACAATTTAAAGCCAAATTAAGTAACCTATAGCTATAGTGAGCGCTGAGAGAAAATACTTATTTCTTCACTGCACATTAAAAGCTCAGCTTCAACTTTCTGTTTATTTATTTTTAAAGTGGTAATTTTGGAAATGTATTTAGCTTGATTTATTCCTGAATCAAGAGAGAATTCAGACAAAAGGTGTATTTATCATTTAATTCCTGCTTCAGGGCTTCCCTATACTCCGGGACTTGAATGACAATGGGGGAGACCTCTTCATTTACAAGTAAGCTTTACATTAAATGGGCCAGCTGGCAGCAGAACAGTGAAGGCTGGGAGCACAACAAGGGGAAAGTGCAAATGCTGGAGCATTGCTCACATCCCCAACTGAGGACATTTTTATCCCTGAAAAGGTGGGTTCCTATGAAGACTTTGAGCAGAATTTTTCACCATGTTGCTCCTTGTCCTTTGTACGGAGAAACAGAGTTAAAAGCTTGCTTTTGCCTTTCTCCATTTTGACGTATGCCCAACATAAGACACAGAGGACCTTAGGCAGTGTACGCTTGGCTGCAGATCCAAATGGAAAGCAGCAGCTTTGCAAAAAAATAAATAAGAAAGATATGATGCCTTATAAAAACATCTGCAAAATATTCTCCCTTTTCTGATCCATTAGCAAAGCAGGCACTTTCTCCATTCATATTTGGAGCTAAAGTTTGTATGTTTAACGCTCCCTGAGCAGAACGGAGCCCTGATAATGCAAACATTTAGTCAGAGGCAGAACTTTATGCAGGTGAGCAGGGCTGGGCAAAAGCTTTTATTTATTTATTTTTAATTTAATCAAAAATGAGAGAGTTGCTTCCATTTCACTGGGATCAAAAAATTGATCCATTTTTCCTTTTTGGGGGTGTGACTTTTTTTTAATTGAAGTCATTAGTGAAAGTTTTCACTGAGTGTATGGTAGAAGATCCCCTTACTGGTAGTCGGTTCCAAACTCCCATCCCTCCTACAGCCTTTGGGAAGGCAGGAAAAACGTACCCACCCCTCCCGATACTGCTATCAGAAACAAACAGTCCCCTCCATCAGCAAACAGCCAGCCCCAGTCCTGGCTCTGGGACCTCCTTCCCTTTGGACGCTGGCTGATCCTCACCTGCAGTGCTGTGGAGGCTCATGATGTCAGAGAATGAGATGTGGGCAGTCAGGCCTAGAGATAGGAGTTGGTAGCCAGATATCAGCAGCCAGAGTCAGAGGTCAGTAACCAGAACTGAGGATCACAAGTTGGTTAGGTGGAGCAAGGCAAGGCAAGAGCAGGGCTGGGAACCAGGAGGCACAAAAGCTATCACAGTTATGGGCAATTGTTTGGAGCAGCTGCTGATTTGCTGCTGCTGCTGCGCTTATGAGCCAGTCTGCTGACTCTTCCAAGCCATCGGGTGCTGTAGCCAGTCCAGCAGCCTATGACAGGCTGGCTACACCTGTTAAGTTGCCTGGAGACTGGCTGTGCTGTAGGCCCTGTTTCTAGACACATGGTGACCAAATGCTCAGGCTGCTCCCTGAGCCTGTTGCTCAGCCCAGGGCTAAGACTCTGAGTCTGCTGAGTCCCTGCAATGGCATGTACCCTCTCTAGCAACGCATGCAAAGAGCTGAAAGCAGGAAGTAGGGCTGGGATTTTCTGCTAACCCTCTTATCATAGCTTTCCCACTCAGATTTGAACCTTAGCATTCATAACCTGAGAAGCTAGCATGAACCCCTCTAAGCTTAATTACCAGCTTAGATTTGATATCGCTGCCACCAGCCAAGAATTTCCAGTGTCTTGGCTCACTCTGGTCTCCCCACAACCTTTCCCTGGAGGATCCCCATGTACTCAGATGCCTGAGTCTACAACAAAGGGAAATAACCCACTTCCCCCCACCTCTCTCCCACCAGAATTTCCTCTCTGGGCTAACCTGAGAGTTACTGATGCAACCCTCTTTACATCACAATACCAAGAGCATGTCTCTTCTCTTCCACAAAGAGACAACAAGTACAAGGAAACAGAAAAGTTTCTATCTCTCTTCCCCGTCCCACAAATTCCTGGTGCTGCAGAGATTCACCCCCGTAGATCAACACAAGAGAATTCCCTCCCCTTCGTTCCTTAGCCTACCAGAGAGAAAAACTCAACAAGTCTTAAAAAAAAACTTATATATAAAAAGAAAGAAAAAAAATAGTAAACAGTTCCTTGTAATCTAGATTGAGTAGATACAAGGCTTTCAAACTTATAGAAAATGATAAACAATAGAAAGGATAAAAGCCTTACCCAAAAACAATACAATTTAAAGTACTTATAGCCAAATACACATAAAGACTCCACAGCCAGAGTACCCAGATGTAAACAGATGTATACACACAATACAGTAAACAATTTAAAAGACTATATTTTTGCTAACTTTGTACTTACAACTGGAAACAGAAGATTAGAAGGACTGGAAATAGACCTCATTAGCTGAGAGAGCACAGAACAGACAAGACCAAGACAAAAAAACCCCCACAAATTCCCTCCCTTAAGCTTTGAAAAATCTGGTTTCCTGATTGGTCCTCTTGTCAGGTGTTTGGTTCCCTTTGTTAACCCTTTACAGGTAAAAGAAACATTAACCCTTAGCTATCTGTTTATGACACCTCTACCCAGCACAAGCCTGGGGTGTGGAGAGCCCAGCTTCTACCCTCTACCCATCACCCTGCTGAGCAGGACTCCTGGGGCAAGGCAGGACTTCACAACACAAAAATTGCCATCAAGTGATGAGAAATGCAGAAAACATCAAGTTTTTCCTTAACTGTGATTTAATAGGGGGGTGGGGTCACTTTTTTGATTGGAGGAGAAAAATCCCGTTTGAGAAACTCTGACCAGTTGTGCATGTGAGCACTTCCATTGAGTTATGTGCACAAGTCCATCCTTGTTGTCCCGTAACTACTCCAGAAGCCAGGTATTACTCACAATCAGTAAGGGTATGAGAATCTGGGCTGTAGCATATTGTTAAAAAAATCATTGGATGCTTGTGAATAACAAGCACATTTGAGGAACTATCACTTTGCTTGCACATATCCAATCAGCAGAAAAGGAAGCTAAATTAATTTGATAGATTCATTTGTTGCTGTGGTTTCCAGTTCTCCTGTTTAGATGAAGATTCAAGCACAGTTTTACATTCTGAGTTTCTCTTTGCTGATCACTTCTTTGCCAATTCATAGAGACAAAGAGAAACCACACTGAGACCATGGTACTGAAGTCCTTGTTCAACAAGATATGTAAGCACAGGCCTAACTTTTAAGGATCTGAGTAATCATATGCTTAAAGTTGAGCACGTACCTAAGTGCCTTGCAGAATCAGGGCCTGAAATAATGACTTGTTAGGCAATGAGAAGCCTGTTTAGAAACTCCTTCAGGTACAACTGTGCAGATAAATGACTACGTTTTATTGATGATCTGCAGGTACTCTGACCTACACTCAGCTAAGTGCATGCTGGCTGCAGGTAGGAGGGAGTTCTGAGTTGCATTTCCTCTTCTCTAGACACGTTGCAAATTTTGTAATTGTTCCTCATTGAAACCGTGGATGTGGCTGTCCTGACAGCCCCCCAGCTGCCACACAAGTGTTCTTGGCTCCCAGTCACTTGTGGTCTGGCAGAGCCCAGAAAGATCTAGTACCTAAAGAAGGTGATGTGCTTCGTCTCCAAGTTGCCATATAAAACACACCTTACTGTCTGACTGAGGAACTGACACATACTGGCTACTTCTTTCAGGGTGACTCTGCTTTCTGCCCATAACACCAAGCAGAAAGGGATGATGTTTGCCCACTAGAAGGAAGTGAAAAAAAACCCACAAGCAATAATACTGCTCCATTTACATAGCTCCTTTTGTTCAGGAACATCTCAAAGCATTTTGCCCTCACCTTGCTGGAGTCCCTATGTGAATGTCATTGAAAATCCTTGCACAGAACAGAACCTGCACGCTAACTGCTGCAGTTTGGCTTGCGTGGCTGGTAGACAAAATACCAGGGGGTGGGGGGTGGAGGAGGAAGTGGAAGAGAGTGAAACGAACTGCTGCCAGTAGACAGGCAATATGGCTTTCTGTTGTACCTTAATCCTCAGAGATGAGAACAGATGAACGTCTCATCCTATCTCAGATGGCAAGTTCTTGAGGACAGGGCGTGTCATTTCCTACATGTTTGCATAGTGCCTACCACAATGGAATCCCAGTCTGACTGACCTCTAGATGCTACTACAATATAAACGTTAAATAATAACATCCCCTTTCAGAAGTCACCTGGCCACAAATCTTGCCCCCATATGGTCATACGAGAAAAAAAGGTCATACAAATAAGACATAAAAGTAATAATGATGATAATAGTCACAAGGCAGGGATGGCTAAGGAGTTGTGCTTTACTGCAGACCTTGAGATTTTTTTCTTTAGTGACAGAGTGCAATGAAAGCTTCATGTGCAATTTGAAGTCACATCTCAGCTACTGTGTGAATTCCTTCGTTTTGTAACAAAGATTTATAAATGGAACCTAAGCGCATGGTCAGTAGGTCATATTACTTAGATTGTAATGATCATATATTGTTACCTTGCACAGTTAATAAAGGAGGAAAGTGAAATGACAGGGGAATGCAGTGAAAGGTGGGCACAGCTTTAATGACTCTATACAAGAAGTTTCAGAGATATGCAATACAAAAAAAAAAAGAGAACTCTTGGAATAGCTGACAGAAGAAAATGGCATTCCAATGTAGAAATTCTAACACAACCTTCTGTTTGTACTTTGCACTGTACACAGACAGATTTAATAAACTAATGAATCGATTTACTAGTAAATTCTCAAAGTGCTATCGGGGATGATACATTGTACTTTTCATACAAAACAAACAGGTCAAATCCCTGCTGTTATAACATCCCTAGATATTATAAGCATATAGACTCATAGACTTTAAGGTCAGAAGGGACCATTATGATCATCTAGTCTTACCTCCTGCACAATGCAGGCCACAGAATCTCACCCATCCACTTCTACAACAAACCCCTGACCTGTGTCTGAGTTATTCAAGTCCTCAAATCGAGGTTTAAAGACCTCAAGGTGCAGAGAATCCACCAGCAAGTGACCCGTGCCCCACGCTGCAGAGGAAGGGGAAAAACCTTCAGGGCCTCTGCCAATCTGCCCTGGAGAAAAATTCCTTCCCGACTCCAAATATGGCGATCAGCCAAACCCTGAGCACGTGGGCAAGACTCACCAGCCAGCACACAGGAAAGAATTCTCTGTAATAACTCAGATCCCACCCATATAACATTCCATCACAGGCCATTGGGCATATTTACCGCTATTATCAAAGATCAATTAATTGCCAAAATTAGACTCTCCCATCATACCATCCCCTCCATAAACTTATCAAGCTTAGTCTTGAAGCCAGATATGTCTCTTGCCCCCACTACTCCCTGTGGAAGGCTGTTCCAGAATTTTACTCCTCTGATGGTTAGAAACCTTCATCTAATTTCAAGCCTAAACTTCCTGATATCCAGTTTATATCCATTTGTTCTTGTGTCCACATTGGTACTAAGCTTAAATAATTCCTCTCCCTCCCTGATATTTATCCCTCTGATATATTTATAAAGAGCAAAATCATATCCCCCCTCAGCCTTCTATTAGTTAGCTAAACAAGCCAAGCTCTACTGCCAGTATTACCTGTTAGACTGGTACCTACACTACCCTGCCTCCTTATGTCCATTCTCCTACCCACAGCTGTACCCTTTCTTACTTCGTTTTTCCCTCTCAATGTTAAATTCCAGCGTAGAGATTACCTGGACATCTCCCAACCATCTCCCCCAATTCCTAGTTTAAAGCTCTCTTAATTAGTTTGTGCCAGCCTCCATCCTAGAAGTCTATTTCCTCCTTACTCAGGTGAAGTCCACACCAAGAGAACAGTCCCCTGTCCATGAACGCCTCCTAATGGCCATACATCCCAAAGCCCTCCTTATAGCACCACAGCCATCTGTTGATCATCATAATCCTGTCACATCTTTGTCATGGTACAATTCCCACTCTGAACCTTAGCGTCCAACGAGATGGGTACCAGCACGAATTCCTCTAAGCTAATTACCAGCTAGAACCTGTAGCGCTGCCACCAACCAGGAATTCCAGTGCCTGGTACACTCTGGTCCCCCAAAACCTTGCGGGGAACCCCAAGACCCAGACTCTCTGGATCTTAACACGAGGAAAGAAATCCCTTTCCCCAACCATTGCTTCTCCCAGACTTCCCCTCCCTGGTTACCCTGGAAGATCACCGTGATTCAAACTCCTGAATCTTAAACAGAAGAAAATGCACATTCCCCGCTCCTTCTCTCTTCCCCCTCCCAGGCTCTCCCTGAGAGAGACAGTAATCCTGACACAGAAGAAATTAGCCCTCTCTCCCCCTTCCCTCCTTTCTCCCCACCATTCCCTGGTGGATCCAGACCCAGTTCCCTGGGTCTCACCAGAATAAAAAACAATCAGTTTCTAAACAAGAAACTTTAATTAAAGAGAGAAAAATAGTAAAATTATCTTTGTAAATTAAAATGGAATAGGTACAGAGTCTTTCAGCTATAGGCACTGGGAATACCCTCCCAGCCTAAGTATTCAAATGTAAATTAAAATCCTTTCAGCAAAAATACAAATTTGAACTCCTTCCAGCCAATGCACATTTGCAAATAAAAAAAAACAAACATAAGCCTAACTTGCTTATCTGTCTAGTACTTACTATTTGGAATTATAAGAACCTGTATCAGGGAGACTGGAGAGAAAACCTGGTGCACATCTGGTCCTCCGAGCCCCAGAGTGAACAACAACCAGATCTAACAGCACAACACAGAAACTTCCCTCCCTCAAGATTTGAAAGATCCTGTCTCCTGATTGGTCCTCTGGTCAGGTGACAGCCAGGCTTACTGAACTTGTTGACCCTTTACAGTCAAAGAGATATAAAGTACTTCTGTGCTATTAACTTTTCTTATCTGTTTATGACACATCTTTGTTGCCCTTCTCTAGAAACAGGCAGAATCCCACTGAAGATCACCTGAGCCTCGATTTCCTTAAGTGTCTTCCCCAGTCTGGCATAGTCTCCCTTTATACGTTCCAGCGAGAATCTAGCCGTATCATTTGTTCCTCCATGAAGGACAATCAGCAGATTCTTTCCCGCTCCCGTTAAGATCCTTTTCAGCCTCAGGTCCACATCCCATATTTTAGCACCCGGCAGACAGCACATTCTTCTGTTCTCCGGATCAGCTCTAGTTACAGGCCTGTCTGTTCTTCTCAGTAAGGAGTCCCCAATCACGTAGACCTGCCTTTTCCTGGTGACAGTGCGATTCTCCAGTCTATCCCCTGTTCCCTCTGGTTGCAAGTCCTCTCGATTTCTATTGTCCCTTGCAATCCTCTGCAACCCATCCCGTATCCTCCTGGGGCTCATATTTGGTGTTGTCTCCATTGACTCTTCCCTTCTTCCTGTAGGACTAGCTGCTCTTCTCTTTTTCCTTGCCCTCTCACATTCAGCGACCACCTGTTATGCCCCTTCTTCATTTTCCAACTCTGCAAACCAGTTCCTGAGCTCTGTTTCTCCTTCACTGGCCCGTCTTTTCCTCTGTCTGGTTCTCTTAGTTACATGCTTCCACCGTCCACTTTCCTTACCCAGCAATCTCCCCTCAGAAATCTTTGGTCCTGCTTCCATCTGCAAGTTTGAGCTTTTCCCTTCAGCCTCCTCATGTCTTTGCTCCAGCATCTGCTCAAACCCCCTTCTAAACTCAACCAGAGTTTCCACCAGCATCTCCAGTCCTCAGATCTTTTCTTCAATCAGCTTTATCAGGCGGCACTTCATGCAAACAAAACTCTTTTCAGGTGCCCCCTACATGATCATGTACATGCTGCAGCTTCCACATCCAGTCATCTTCATTGCATCTTCCACTGCTGCCTCTGCATCAGTCATAGCGTTCCCACCTAAAACCTGTTAGTCAAGGAAACACAAAGGAAAAAAAACCACCACCACCCACAGCAAAACAAACCCCCAACGGGCACCAGGACACTGGCAGAACACCACCCACTCCCCTCACTAGCCTGTCTATTCCTCTGCCTAGGTCTCTTAGTGTCCCCTGCAAACTCCTCTTGTAAACTCCCACTGAAACTCCCCTGTTTACAGCTCTGTTTGCTGGCTCCTGTGCAGCTGCAGCTGTCTGTGTCACTGGCTACCTTTATAGGACCCCTAGTCAGTTTATTCCCCCCCCCCCCCAATCAGGGCTCAGCTTCTCTCCCATATGACAGAGATGACTAGCATGTGCTATAGATAACATTTGATTAACTGTTTATTACAAGAGCTATTGATCACTTAATAACCCTTTATAAATATACCCTTCATGTAAAGTGTGACAGCAGGGAATGCTGATAAAGAAAAAAAAAATTCAGTGACAGCATCTTTATGAGTAATAGGCCGTGTGTATTAGCAACCTCAGTGTAGGGATGGGTGACCTTCTAAAAATAAGGTAAGAGCCAAACTGAAACCAAATTTCTACTCAAGTTTCAAAAACTTCAGGTAATTTCCTCTCCCCCCCCCCCAATTATTATTTATATCCACATACCTTGGTGCTTTCTGATTCCATCCTATAGTCTAGAAGTGGCAATGCCAAAGCAATAAAGGTCAGATTTTGCTACATTTACACAGTGTATAATCTTACTTTGTGAGTATTTCCATGTAGTAAGGTCCTATTCAGTATGAGGAAAGGGGGCAGAATTGAGCCCTGGGAGAGGTCCTGTTCTTGAAAGACTTCCATACAAATTTTGCAGACCAAAAAGTTCAGATAAGCATCCAAATTTCTGGGTGGCATATCTAAGATGAATAGAACGTCCCAACTTCTTAAAGTTCACAGATTGTCACACTGCAAAATTAACTATGTGACTCTTTCTTTTCCTTTTGTTCACTTTTAAAGTCAGTTACTGTTTGTCTCTTCTCAACAGCTAATATGAACTTGACCAATTTCTAATTAATTTCCTTGGCTTTTCATGGATAAGCTCCTAGTAGTCGTATCAGTTAAACAGAAAATTGAGCAACACCAAGCAATTTAAGTATAAAGAGAATTGAAATCATTCGCAGAAGTTTCTTCCTATTTTTTTCCATTTGTTTTCCTCCTCTTCAGAAAAAAAAAAGCAAAAAAAAAAAAAAAAGCTATCCCTGTACTGTAAAAAATGCTAGCAACAACGGACAACCCTAGACACATCATCAAATTCATCCATTTCATGCTCAGCCATAAAAATTTTACCCTGAACAACAAACACTTTGTCCAAACCATGGGAACAACCATGGGTAGCAGAATGGTTTCCCAATATGCCCACATCTTCACGGGACACGTTGACGAAGAATTTCTGGATAAATGCATCATAAAACCAGTGATATACCTGAGGTACATCAATGATATTTTCATCCTCTGGACAGATGATGTAAATTCCCTCAGATTTCCACCACAACTTCAACCACCATCATCCATCCATCCAATTCTCTCTAGAGCATCCCTCCCCCAGCATCAGCTTCCTGGACGCCACAATCAGCTTCTGCCATGGAATTCCAGAGACAACTATATACTAGACACCCACAGATCACCCCACGTAACTTCACAGATCCAGTAACCACCTCAAACACACCAAGAAATCTGTTATCAACAACCATGCACTCAGATAACACGAACATACTCCAAGGAGAAATTGCAGGATGCACACTTAAAATTGCCTTCACCAAACAAGGACACTCCACCCAAGAAATAGATTTCATCATTGAAAACGCTACCCAAATATCCCTATCACAATATGTGGTGTATCTCATCCGGTCACCAAATGTCCCAATAACAGCAGTAGGTGTGAAACAAGAGAAATGAACTCACACAGAGAAATGACAAAAGACAAAAACACTGTATCATGGTGAACACTCTTCACAAAGCAATCACTCTATATCTGACCTGTCAGTCCTCATCCTCAAAGGAAACCTGCACAACACCTTCAGAAGATGAGCCTGGGAGCTTAAATTCACAACTTTGCTAGACACTAAAAACCGTGGACTTAATTAAGACACTGGATGTATTGCTTCTTCCAACACTCTAACTGACTAATCTCTATTTTGTCCTAAGACTTCAGAAGTGTTAACTGGGCACTTCCCCTGGAATTCTCTTTTACAATATGTGTTAGCTACTTACACTAAACAATCTGTTCCACTTTGTATTTAGCTGTGAAGCTTGAAGTACCTTTCCCAGACCTGAAGACAAAGCTCTGTGTAGCTCAAAAGCTTGTCTCTTTCTCCAGAAGAAGTTGGTTCAATAAAAGATATGGCCTACCCAATCTTATCTCTGTAATACCCTGGAACCAACACAACTACCACAACACTATGTACAGCAGGAAGCGAGTCATCCTGTACTGAAAGGCAGCCTCTGATAGAAACATGCTAAGAATGGGTTCCAGGGGCTTTATACGGTGCCAGTGAGACTACTTTTCCTGTGTTGGGCTGTTCCAGCACCTCAGTCCTCAAGTCCAGATCATGATTCAGTAACTGTTATTTCCAAGGTAGAACATCAGCATTGTGCTCTCTATCTGTCAGAACGTCACTGCTTCTTTAGGGCAGTTTTGCTTGGACAGCAAGCAAGCAAGCAAGCAATGTACTAGAGACCTAAGACAGACACTTTATGCTCTAATAACTAATGGTTTGCTTGAGGCAGTGCTTCTGTTGGTATCACTTGCAAAGGGCAGTGACTTTACATTTGTTGTCAACAAGTTATTTTATGTATTCATCTTCAGAAGAGTTGTAGATAAAATCAAGACGCAAAACCATATTAATACTGTGTAGCACCATTCTATTAACCTGGCCCAGGAAGACTGATTTTTCACATATAAAGACCTGGATTTAAATGCTGATTTTAATCAACAATGATGATGAGTTTCTTGACGTGCTAATCCATAGTAAAAAGCCAGCACAGTTCAGCATTACCGGCAATAAGTGTTTAGGACGGGCTTCATATAGGGTTTGGCCTGACCGACACAATTCCCATTCAGATCTGAGATCCACCCTATTTTGACTGGGTTCTGATCTGGCTTTTTCTGTTTCAGACCCAGGTTACTCAGTGCAGTTGGGCACTGGCAGTGGAGTCTGGATTCAGATCCAGACTGAAACTGTTCACTGTTTAAATATGGTGTTCTGATGCTGCCTTAATTCTGCATAGGCTAAGGAGAGCTGGAGTGTCATAAGTCAGTGCTGAATTTGCATGACATTTGCCAAGTATCAGGACACAGCTCTTCATCAGTATCCAACTGACTTCTGCCCCTTCACTGGACCATGGTAGCCAGCAGATGTTTGCCCCCTATCAGACCATGGCAGCCAACCATCTTCCCCTAGAACACAGCATCCAGCCTACATCTGTCACCCCATCAGAACACATGCCACTGAGATCTGCCCCCCATCAGAACTCGGTATGCAACCAACATCTGCCCCGTATCAGACCCTGGCAGCCAACCAACATCTGCCCCCTTAGTTTTATGGGCACCAAATTTTCACCATTTTTTTTCCAAAGTATCATCATCTTTTAGCTTGGTTCCTTTCAAAAACGATAATTTGCTGTTTGTTTTTACTATAATGTCACTCCCAGAAATCCCACTGTCTAGGTAGGAATTTCCCCAAATTTGTTTTTATTTAAAGTAACTCCAGTATTGTGGGTAGTTTTCAAGCACCTGTGGGCAATAAGTATTGAATGCTATTACACAGAGCTCTGTAATTTGCACTGAATTGTGCATCTATACCTGGTTATCTGGGAATTGCTCTTTATCTGTGAATTGGTGGCATCTACACAGTTTTGTCACACATCTCTATTTGATCAGTTTGACTACGCACATCCCTATTCATTTGCATTTGTTAGCTCTCTATCTTCCACGTGCACTCGGTTTCCCCCACTTATTTCTCTGCATACCCTGAAATCGTTTATAACTGAACAAATATACAGGAACTGGGTCTCTATTTGTTAAGTTTATCCAGCATGAAAAAGCTTTTAAAGCACTCGGGAACTGCTCAATCCCCTCCTTTTGAACTCATGGCATAGGTAATAAATGTAAATATATTCCGTTTAGTCCAAGCTAATGATAACACAATGTACATAGGTATAAATAACATGCCTCAGCAGCCAGGTTTCAGGTTGTGTGCATGGTTGCGTGGAATAAACACTGCACTTGCAGCTTTATAATTATCTCACAACCCAGTACCATGTATCCTGCATGAGTGCAACCATTCCCTCAGCTGCTGCACCCTGCAAACAATTTCCTGGGTTGTGATCTGTTGATTTGGCCTCAAAGAGTGTTTTCTGGGCTTTGGGGTCTGTCACTGGTTTTCAGCAATGCCAATGCTGAACCGTACATTCAGATGTCACTGAGTGAAGGGGTGAAGTGTACTGCTCGGTACGGGCCCAGTCCTGCTCTATTAAGGTCAATGGCTAAACTCCTATTGAGGGCTATGGGAGTAGGATATGGTCTTAACTGGGCAAAATGCTGAGCAGCCTCAACACCCACTGGCTCTGTTGGTCCAGTAGAAGGTCTCACCCACCTTGTTCCTCTCAAAAATAACATTGCGGCTTCCACTGAAATGTGATAGACAGCCCATGTTAACTAAAGGGTAAGCCCATGATATATGTTTGATAGTCTACAACACAATCAAAGTCTGGACATTTAACAGGCATTTATTTTACAAATGAATCAGACCAAGATTTTTCTTTTATAAAAATACTAATATATTGCCAGTTCTTGTCCAAGAGCATACGTCTGTACTGCAATCACACATGTGAATGCAACTCGTGTAGGCATGTCCAGTGGTGAGCTGGAGCTAGTTCACACCAGCTTGCGCAAACCAGTTGTTAAATTTAGAAGCCGGTTGTTAAAGGGGAGGGCAGACTCCAACTTCTGTTGGTGGATGGGACAACCTATTGAGCTTTACAGAGCCCTTCCTCAGCCCTGGGGAAAGTAGCCAGAGCGTCCAAGCTAAATACAAGGAGGGACGTATTGTTAAGCATAAGGGGTTCACATATGCTATAGAGATCACTTATAATGAAATGGGCAATTAATACCTCTTCAGTCATAAGGCAAAGGAGGCTAGTGGGTGGAGGATGTGTTAAAAATTGTTGTAATGAGCCATTAAGTCCATGTTTTTAGTGTCCAGCAGATTTATGAATTTACGTTCCCAGGCTTGTCTTCTGAAGGCATTGGGAAGGTTTCCTTTACAACTATTAAATGAAGGACTTAAATGAAGCTCAAAATCTGGAGCTCTGGGTTCTATTTTGGACTCCACCTTAGACTTCCTCTAAAATAATGAACAAGCCACTTAATCATTTCCTGCTTCATTTTATCTATGTATTAGAAGGGGAAAGTATTTCCCTGCCTCCCAGGTGTTTCGGGAGAATAGAATCCATTCTTTTATGTTTACATGACACTATGATGCCACAGTGATAAGCCAATAAATTAAATAACTCTCTCCAATGAAAAGTTTCTTTAAAAAGCAAATATCTATATACAAATTCCTGGCCATAATAAGTAGGCCAAATATTTCAGATGAAGAGATTCAGAATGTATGTAACAAAACCTGTATTAAATACTTGTATCATCATGAACTGAAATGTATTGTCCGTTGAGGAAAATATTTGACCTTGGCTTCAGCTCAGCCAACATTTTATTCTCAGGTCAAAGAGACTTTATATTTTTTCAGTGGAATTCAAGAGATGACTATTAGGTTAATATTTCTAAACTATTTCTCATCTGTCTAGTTTTATACCAAAGCAATGTGTAATAGGAATTGGGATAGTCTTTGTACTGCACTGCATTTGTTTGGATATATGAATCTCCAGTGGGAAAGATTTTTTCCATATAGAGGTCTAGCATCAGATCATTCAGTAAGAAACAAATTATTTTGAAAAGTTTGCTTTTCCTGCAGTGCAGAAACAACAAGGGGAGAGAACTTGACCTGTGTGTCTAGTTGATTTATTTATTTATTTATTTCTCCCCTGATTGCTTCAGAAGTCCAAGAGCAAAGAGCATCTGTAAGGATTCACAGAAGAATGCGTTTAGCTAAAGATAGTGAACAACAACAAGCTAGCTATTGTAAATCCTGGCTGGATTAGCAGTTAGGCCTAAATCAACAAAGCAGATAGAAAGCAGACAAGACATCCCCTACAACATACTTCTGAGTTGCAGAAGAGAGAAATTTTCTCTTGAAAACCCTTATGCTAAGGGATTTAGGTGAGAGAAGCTTATGCTAGAAAGAGGATAATGGAGAGCTGGAAGCCTGATGCTCTTTGACAGTAGCAGGGACTACAGGTGGTTCACATTTAAGAGAGACTCCACTTAGACTATAAAGAAGAAATTTCCCAGGAATCAAATTGCTCTGCTGGGAAAGCATGTAATAGCCTCTCTGGAGTAAATCTGAAGGGGAAACAAATCCTGAGTAGAGAAGGTTTCAGAACAGTAGCCATGTTATTTTGTACCAGCAAAAACAACGAGGAATCCTTGTGGCACTTTAGAGACTAACAAATTTATTTGGGCAGAAGCTTTCATAGGCTAGAACCCACTTCATCTGATGCATGGAGTGGAAAATACAGGAACAGGTATAAAGACCTGAAAGGATGGGAGTTGCCTTACCAAGTGTAAGGTCAGTCTAAAGCAGGAATCGGCAACCTTTGGCACACGGCTCGTTGGGGTAAGCCCCTGGCGGGCCGGGCCAGTTTGTTTACCTGTCACGTCTGCAGGTTCATCTGATCGCGGCTCCCACTGGTGGCGGTTTGCTGTCCCAGGCCAATGGGGGCTGCAGGAAATGGCGTGGGCCAAGGGATATGCTGGCCACCACTTCCCACCACCTCATTGGCCTGGAGCGGCGAACCACGGCCAGTGGGAGCTGCGATCAGCTGAACTGCAGACACAGCAGGTAAACAAATCGTCTCAGCCTACCAGGGTATTTACCCTGGTGGGTCACATGCCAAAGGTTGCCAATCCCTGGTCTAACAAGACAATTCAATTAAACAGCAGGATACCAACAGAGTAAAAATGACTTTTGAAGCGGTAATGAAAGTGGCCCATTACAGACAGTTGACAAGAAAGTGTGAGTAACAGTAGGGGTAAATTAGTATTGGGGAAATAAGGCTTAGGTTTTGTAATGACCCAACTACTCCCAGTCTTTATTCAGGCCTAATCTGATGGCGTCCAGTTTGCAAATTAATTCCAGTTCTGCAGTTTCACATTGGAGTCTGTTTTTGAAGTTTTTTTTGTTGAAGAATTCCCACTTTTAGGTCTGTTATTGAGTGACCAGAGAGACTGAAGTGTTCTTCTATTGGTTTTTGAATGTTATGATTCCTGATGTCAGATTTGTGCCCATTTATTCTTTTGCATAGAGACTATCTGGTTTGGCCAATATACATGGCAGAGGAGCATTGATGGCACTTGATTGCATATATCACATTGGTAGATGTGCAGGTGAACATGCCCCTGATGTGTGGCTGATGTGGTTAGGTCCTATGATTGTATCCCTTGAATAGATATGTGGACAGAGTTGGCACCAGGGTTTGGTTCCTGGGTTGGTGTTTTTTATTGTATAGTTGCTGGTGAGTATTTGCTTCAGGTTGAGGGGCTGTCTGTAAGTGAGGACTAGCCTGTCTCCCAAGGTTGGTGAATTCCACAAAGATTTCAACAATTTCCACCCCACAATCAACCTCAGCCTGGACCAATCCACACAAGAGGTCCACTTCCTAGACACTACAGTGCTAATAAGCGATGGTCATATAAACACCCCCTGTACCGGAAACCTACTGACCACTATATTTACCTACATGCCTCCAGCTTTCATCCAGACCACATCACATGATCCATTGTCTACAGCCAAGCTCTAAGATACAACCGCATTTGCTCCAATCCCTCAGACAGAGTCAAACATCTACAGAATCTCTATCAAGCATTCTTAAAACTGCAATATCCACCTGGTTAAGTGAAGAAACAGTTTGACAGAGCCAGAAAGGTTCCCAGAAGTCACCTACTACAGGACAGGCCCAACAAAGAAAGTAACAGAACGCCACTAGCCATCACCTACAGCCCCCAACTAAAACCTCTCCAGTGAATCATCAAAGATCTACAATCTATCCTGAAGGCTGATCCCTCACTCTCACAAACCTTGGGAGACAGACCAGTCCTCGCTTACAGACAGCCCCCCAACCTGAAGCACTGGCATAGCAATGTGAAGGGAAATTATTCTTCTGTGCTATGTTTTGTTCCACCAAATGCTATAAGGCCTGATCCAAAGCCAGATGACCTCAGCAGGAGTCTTTCCATTGACTTCAATGACCATTGGCTCTATCCCATGGCCAGGGCTGGAATTCAGCCTTTACAGCGGGTAGGCCCCGTAGGGACTTTTGACCTGCAGAAAGTTTCACTAATATAGCACTTCGGTGAGCAACCAGATCACAACTTCTTCTGTGCTGACAGCCTAGCAGGACCCCAGGGTTTGTACCCTCTGGTGTCCAGTCAACAGGCAGCGGAACGCAAGAACCAGGGGAGGAGTTTGGTGGGTGGGACAATAGGGTCCGATAACCAAGACCCAGGTCTTCTCACTCGTAAGGAGTGGAGATGGAGTTGCAGGTCAGGGTGCCCCTATGCCCTCCCTCCACCCCATGAGGGAGAAACAGTAGGTGATCACATCCTACATGCCTAGGACGAGGCTGATGGAGAATAGAATTACCCGAACAGTGACTTACTTCCAATAAGTCAGCCTGCTGGCAGCTTTGGGTGCAGAGCCAGACCTGCCATTCATGGGCCAGGGCAGGACCCATCCTTCTGGAGTGACAGGGACCAGGGCCTGCAGCAGAGCTAGTCTCCAGGCTGACTCATCAGTACATCTGGCCAGCAGCAGGCCACCTGCTGAACCACGCCACCTGACTGGCTGGCTCTTACGTCAGTACCAGCAGCAGCTCGCCGGCTTCTCTGAGCTCATGCCCACTACTGTGCCTGCTCATGTCTTGAGGCCCCCGCTTGCCTGCTACCCTGTGCTAGCTTCAGTTCCTGCCCACTGGTTTGACCTTCGACTCTGTCTCCCGACTACTGACGCCCGCTCTGACCACTAGGCTAGACTGTCCTCATCCCAGTGGCTGAGATGGAGACAGGCTACAAGCCACCTTCACTTTGGAATTTAATAATTAGCTTCTTCTTCTATAAACACTAAGTAGGACAGTGGCCAGTGAACTGAAGTGAGAACCAGCTTCAGAAAGGAAATGGATGTTTACAATGGTATCAGGATTATCCAGAGTTATCCTAATTAATAACAACATGAAATCTGGAAGGGATATTGAACTTTGTGCTCCAGAGTTTAAGCTAATCCCCAAGTATTTGAGATCGTGAGGAGACCTAATGTGTGGAGGGGTAAAGGGAGGGAGATTGTCCCACAACTGTGGTTGAGGGGTTCTCATACTTTCCTCAGAAGCATCTGATACTTGCCACTCTGACAGACAGGTACAGGACTGGGTATCGGGTCTGATCCAGCCCAGCCATTCCTGTGTCCTGTTGTTCCCAACCAATCACCACACTGCAGAACAACAGGACTTGCTTTTCCCCATCTGGTACTGACAAATCCCATTCCCATCTTGACCGCAGGAGGCAGATCTGCGCACTGGCCTTGTTTGAAGAACAATATTTTTTCTTCTGACTCCAAATGTTCCTGTCCTGCAGCACAAAGGGATGGTCACAGCACTGCCTACCCTAAAATCAACACCCACTACAGATAGTAAAGCTCTCAGTCAGCAGGCAGGACTTGCTGCCCTGTAAAGAAGGTGCATTGGGAGTTCTGCTGCCATGGTCATTCAGTCCAATGTGGTGCTCTGAACATCACTGCTGCTTTCTTTTTCCAGATTCTTTGGCTAGATTCCGTGACCTGGGTGGGAAGGATACAGGTGTCTCTTGCTCATTTCTGTGAGAGACGGTCAAGGACACTTAATGCCAAGCCTCTTCACTTGGAGACTTGTTCTGTAGTTCTGTCATTTCTTGTTGTGCCTGTCTGCAAACAGATCTGCCCACGCCTAGCTGAACCTATTTTATTCTGGTGCACCCTTGTGCGTAGGCTCCATGTCATGTCTGCTCTGCCAGTCCACAATCAGGTCATTCTGACCTTTCACAATGACAGTCCTTGACATTCGGCGTCACTCTCACGATCTCCCTGGCCTTGCTGTACTTGGAGAAAACTCCCTTCCATAGTTAGGGTAGCTGAAAGGGGGCTAACCATGGCTTGCCCTCACCTACACTTACAGCTACACTGGAGTCAGTTCTGGTTCAGCTAACCTGATTTTTCAGAGGGTGCAATTTTTAGGTGTAGACGAGGCCAGTACTTTCTCAGTCAGGCAATGCACAAGTCAAGTAGAGCACAAGAACAGGTTCTAACAATAGGCAGCTGTATCAGAAGCAGCTGTGCTCCACACACTCACTATCACAATTCAGAAAGTTCAGCTGCCTAATTATCTGCTTCCTCTCACTTATGTGAAGTGTTTGAAAATGAACACGTTGAAGTTAGAGTTGCTGATGTGTTCTTGTTCTATGGGCTGCCCATGATAGCTCCCTGAACAGCTCTATATACAAAGCATTCACCCCCAAGATACACTGAGTCATTTGTACAAGCTGGTATCCTTAGAAATGTAGCAGCATGTAATTTAGCTTCAGCTAAAAGAACATTGAAGAAGAAGAAGAGCTAGAGAGCTGAGGGGCAATGGGTGGATAAGGGTGATGGGTTATCTTGGCTTTCCACACACAAAATCACTGAGCTATCAAGCTATCTAAATAATTAGTCTCACATATCAAAGTCTCTCTCTCCTCTCAGATTTGAACTTCATCCCTAGATTACATCAGTAGATCTCAAGGCACTTTATGAAGGAGTTCAGTGCCATTATCTCCATTTTACAGATGGGGAAACTGAGGCACAGAGTGAGGATGTGACTTGCCCAAAGTCATCCCACAAGCCAGGAATAAAACCCAGGTTTCCTGAGGGTCATGCACTCTCCACTAGGCCACCCTGTTTCTCTCATATATAGTTGGTGTATCGCTGTACCGGTCAGAATTCAGCCTCCTTCCCAAGAAGTTCTATGGAATCATCAACAAATTTTCACAATGACAGGTTTGTTGGACACCCACACTTCATGGCTGCTGTAACGAATTTGCACTTGGGCTATGCAGTGCACATGGGACACGATCACCCCATTTGCAATTCCCAGGTGTACGTATCAGTCATGGCCCATGGTTCACGCATTGTCACTGCAGAATGGCTTAAGGATGGGACTGTCTTAGGACACTGGCTACATCATGCCTTTCCATTGTTCCATCCAACAGACCAGCATAGATATAAAAATATCTGCTAGGCACAAATCCTCTCCACAGCCCCAGCCTGCCATACCAGCACAGTTCAGAGATTTAAAGGCCAGAAGAGACCACTGTGATCATCTAGTCTGACCTTCCGTAAAACATAGGTCAGAGACCGGCCCCACAATAACTCCTAAAGCAGATATTTTGGAAAACCATCCAATCTTGACTGAAAAATTGTCAGTCATGGAGACTCCATCACAACCCTTGGTAGTTTGTTCCAATAGTTAATTACCCTCATTTTTCAAAGTGTACACCGTATCTCCAGTCTGAATTTGTCTAGCTTTAACTTCCAGCCTTTCTTTGCTAGACTGTAGAGTCCACTATTAAACCTTTGTTCCCCATGGAGGTAAAATGGTACAATTTGTGTGCAGACAAGAACTTGGGCAAACAGGGTCAGCTTTACAATGATATTTACGCACCTAAGAAATGCAGAGGACACCTAGTCGGATTTACAAAAGCAACCAAGCAGGCTACACACCTAATTCCCACTGACTTTCAATGAGACTTAGGCTCCTAAAATGCTCAACTCACTTTTGAGAACTGAATTTAGGAACCTAAACCATTTAAATGCTTTTGAAAATTTTACCCTATATCTGATTGGTTGGATTTTTTTCTTCCATTTCCTGACTATTTCTCTGATCAGCGAGCAAAAGCTGGTGTACAGTACCTGCAGCCAATTGGATGTGAAAGCCCATAGAGACAGAAGTCAGACTGGCATTTTTAGGTGTGGATGACTGTGATGAGGTGTGCAGCCCCCGCAGACCCAGTATGGGTTAATGTGATCCCGGGAGGCCAATTAGGGTACCTGGCTCCACCTCGAGGGAGATTCAGGCTTAACTGATTCTGAAGCCCAGCTGGGCAGGATCAGGCTGATTAGAACAAAGAGAGGAAGTTTGTAGCAGCAGGAGGATCCAATAAGTGTCTGTTGTTGCTCTCTGGGAGTAGAGAGGTGATGAGGAGGAAGTGTAGGGTGGAGACTAAGCCCTGGGATCCTAGCCCTGAAAGAAGTGTCAACCCAGAGAAGCTGTATGGTAGAGGATCTGAGAAAGGATGGCAGGAGGATGCCCAGGGAAACAGCAGCAAGGAATGGGACTGTGCAGATATTGGCTGCTGGTTGTAGGGTCCCTGGACTGGCACCCAGTGTAGAGAGAGGGCCAGGATGTCCCTATAAGCCACTGGGAAAATGGCATAAAGGGCTAAGGCTTGTGCAAAGTCTGCAGGGGTGTGATGACCACCGAGCCCAGAGTCAGGGGGTAGAGACCTGACTCAAGGTCTAGGAGCTATTTGTTGGACTTCTGTTTCTTGGAAAGCTTGTTACCCTGAAAGGGGCAAACCTAATCATTGTGGCCTGGCTGGAGGGCCAAGTAGTGGGAAGAGAGATCACCCTAGGGACGGGGAGCCAGGTGAAAAAACAATTGCTACACTGTGCCTGGCCACAAGGAGGTACCCCTGTGGTGAGTGAAGCCATTTACAAGGGCCCTGTGGTAGACAGCCAGGGTAGCACAGGCTTTTTTACCCATTTATATATGACTTTTTCTTTATATGTGTGTGTATGTATATATATGTATGTGTATATATATTCCATTCTATAAGCATGTTCAGCTCCACAATGCTGTAGTGCTGATAGCTTGTAAGACACAAGAAATGTGTGTGTGTATATACAGAGAGAGAGAGAGAGAGCTGGGAAGCTATACTCAAATGAAGACAAGAAATAACAGCTAATAATCTCTGAAGCTAATCAGTAAATTTTGTGACAGTCCCAAGAAAAAGAGAAGTAGGTTTGTCAACTCCTCAATTAACTGAGGCCTAATTTAAAAAGCCAGGGCACCATAATGCAATGATTAAGTCCATCTAGACTGTCAAACCAACAACCAGAAGAATAATTAATTCAATCTATTAGAATACAACTAAGTAACTCACCACAGTAAAAAGCAGCAAAGGAATGCAGGGGCACTTTTAAATGATTCAGAACACACACATTTCAAGAAGAAACTTGTTATTGATGTTCCAGACCTGAAATTCTTCAAATAAGCATCATCTAGAGTAACAGACTTTTTGTGTGTGTGGATGCAAAAGACCCTGGAAGCAAATAAAAGTCCAGGAGTTGCTCTAATCTGGGCCAGCTGCTACTGATTTCCCCTGAGGACTATCCACCAGCTGCAAATAACTGGAGAACAGTATGTTTTAGCCACTGCCCTTCCTGGCTTTACAGGTACAGAATTATTTCTAAAATAATTTCAGTTAATTACATAGCATAAAAAACCTGGTATGATGTGGGCTAGTGTAATTTGTACACTCTTGGGACTGGGCCGTAAAGTATGGAAACAGTCCCCTGTTGGTCTCACTACACTTGGCTGTCATGTTGCTTATCTATATTAAAGCCTTGACACTTGTCTTTCCCTGCTCCTGCTTGACCCACAATATCCAACAGTGGACCTTATAAAGTAGTGACTCTGAAAAGGGCCTGTCAGTCCTGGGGTATAACCAGCTGAACATGAGCCCCCTTGCTGCCTCAGCTGGGGCTTCTCAAAATCAATGCACAGACTCCTATTAACTTCAGTTACCTTTGGGTCAGGCCCTCCTCATGCTCTTTACTACTTGACTGAGATTAATTAATGGCCTGATCCTGCAAATCACTACTCACATAAATAGCCCTTACTCATGCGAGTAATGGTCACAAGATTGGGCCACATGATTCTACATCAAGAAAGACTAGCTTGTATCTGTTTAATGCATCCTGCGTTCTCATTCTCTTTAAAATCCTGGAGACAGAATACCAAATCCCTGTAACTTATTTTGAGAGTAGTAACTTACAGTGCTGAGAGATTCATAAGAGGGTCACTAGAGAGCCAGTGTTGCCTAGTGGTTAGCACTATGCACTGACACTCAGCAGACGGGGTTCAGTAACTGGCCTTCTGGTGTCCTTGGGCACTTTAACCCCTCTGTGCCTCAGTTTCCGTGTCTGAAAAAGATATTGACACCAGCCTCCTCTGTAAAGCACTTTTGGGTGAGACACACAAAGGGACTTGGGTGTTGCAATGCTGAACATCACGAAACCCAACTCTGTGGAGCCTAGAAAATCTCTGGAACAATACTGCAACCCACACAGCCAAGCTAGGTCCCTGGGCTCCCTACACAACGAATGGGGCAAAGGAGGTGCCTAAGAATGTGATCCACAAAGCCCCAGGCTTGGGGGGGAGGGAGATGCCAATGATAGGTGTGTGCTGACCCCTGCCCCTCTCACAGATAGGTGCCCATCTCTGCTTGGAACCAGCTGCCTGGAGTTAGGCAGGGTGGGTGCCTAGGGCCTTTCTTGTGGGAATGCCTGCCTTGTTCCACACAAAGCGGCTGGAGGAGTCGTCCACCTGATCACTTTTAGTCCACTACTAGAGCACTCACCTGGGATGGGGGCAAAATTTCAGTATTTATCCACAGGAGCACAGTCACTGATTAGAGAGCAGGAAAGCCTCTGTACCCAGTGGATAGGAGACCCAGGGTCCTGTCCCTCTGCTCCACCCACCACTTTCAGTATTTATTCACAGGGGGAGGAACACATCAGAATATCTAAAGCTCAGTGATTAGAGTACTGCTGAGAGGTGGAGACCCCTCTTCAAATCTTTTCTCTGCCTCAGTAGAGGAGAATTGAACCTGGTTCTCCTACATTCCAGTTGGGTGCTCTAATCACTGGGCTAAAATCCCCATCACCCACCTTTCTGGCTGGGTTCTTCTGGTTAGCCTCTGAGGACACCTATTGGATCAGGTCCCACATGCAGTTTAGGTGGCCAAATGCCTCTTCTCCTGGTTTATGAATCACTCTGGAGCTTAGGTGGGAGACAAGCATCCAGACACCTAGAGTGAGGCAGCAGTTTGCAAACACAGAGGCAGAAATGTAGGTGCAGAGGGAACTTCTACCTGGAAAATTTAGGATCCAAATGAGTTTAGGAACTTACAGGGTATGGCAAGAGTTTTGCAGAGTCAAAACTGAGACTTCAGTGCCTAAACTTGAGACTTAGGTGCCTAGGACTGGGATTTAGGCACCTATTCACCTCTGTTGGTCTGGGCTCTTGAGGTCTGTGAATGAAAATGCTACAGAAGAACAAGTTATGTGTGACTATTACAATAAAACACACCTCCCCAAACAGTACCTTGTGTCTAAGAAGGCTGTTAAGGGGACTGCTGGTACTCTTGCTCTGAGTAAGTCCAGGGCAGAGCTACAAGTGAGCATTCATAAAGGAAGAACCTTTCTAAGAACAGCACATAGCACAATGGGGTCCTGATTCATGACTAGCTGCCACAGTTCAATTAATAAATTAGAAGAAAGAGGATCAAATGATAGAGCCCAGATGCTACAGAGGACACACAGAAGTGCTGGTATGTGCATACCACTGCTTTAGGAAACCCATGAGTGAGATTGTAACATCATAGAAGATTAGGATTGGAAGAGACCTCAGGAGGCATCCAGTCCAACCCCCTGCTCAAAGTAGGACCAACCCCAACTAAATCATCCTAGCCAGGGCTTTGTCAAGTCTGACCTTAAAAACCTCTAAGGATGGAGATTCCACCACCTCCCTAGATAACCCATTCCAGTGCTTCACCACCCTCCTAGTGAAACCTCCCCCACTGCAACTTGAGACCATTACTCCTCGTTCTGTCATCTGCTACCACTGAGAACAGTCTAGATCCATCCTCTTTGGAACCCCCTTTCAGGTAGTTGAAGGCTACTATCAAATCGCCCCTCACTCTTCTCTTCTGCAGACTGAACAATCCCAGTTCCCTCAGCCTCTCCTCATACGTCATGTGCTCCAGCCTCCTAGTCATTTTCCTTTCCCTCCGCTGGAATCTCTCCATGATCAACATTGTTAAGCAAGTGCAAGTGGGGAAAAAGGTTCTAGAGCCACTATGTAAGATCAGCACCCCATTCTGCTAGGTGCTGTATGATAGTAACAGACAGCCCCTGGGCTAATGAGCTGACAGTCTAAAGGCAACATTATTTCCAATCCATATATATTTCACTGGGTCAGGACTAGAACAGTGCAAAATTTCAATTCCTGCCAGAGCCTGCCTAGGGTGTTGGGTAGGGGTGGGTGTTGTAGTGGTTTTGCCTATACTTGAAGCCAACTGAAATGTGCGTTCAAAAATCTGATTGTCTCAAATGTTATCGGGTTTCCTTTTAGGGGAGACTATAAAATGTGTTGCGGAGGGGACCAGAGAGACAGCACAATAGAATGACCAATGGAATCGAGAGTGGGCAGTATAGTGAACCGGTGTAAAGAGACTATTCAAGGAGCAGAGAGTGAGAGAGAAATTGTAATGCAAATGAAATACAATATGTACAATGCACTCAAGGCCAGATTTTCAAAAGAACTTAAAACCCAACAGCTCCCACCGAGAACAATGGAAATTGTTGGCTGCTGAGCACTTCTGAAGATCTGACATAGGTGCCTACACAGGATGTGTTCTGCTGCTGACCTCTTTTGAAAAACTGGCCCTATGAGTGTAATTTCAGGCTTCTAAATTTGAAAATCTTGGCCAGTATTTCCAGCATTTTTTTTGCGTCAGCGAAAATGCCGTCAAACACTAGGCATTACCTTTCGGGTCTGCCTACATTCAATGGTTTTCAGAATAATTTCTTACACTGATGCAGTCCCCTGGCAGTGACATCTTTGTTCTTGATCATTTCATTTTATCCCAGGATGGAGCAACACTTACAATGTGAATTGAACTGGTGGGAAATCCAAACCCTGACTCCAATTCCCCCCACAACCTAAACCAGTGATTAAACCCTTTCTGAATGAAAACGCGAACACCAGCTTTTTGGCAAAGCTCTAGCAATAAACTTTAGCTGAACTTTTGATCTCATCTCAACACTCACTGATTGACATATGCTACTTTTATTAATGCCGAGGCGTATTATTCCCATAAATTACCATATATTGTGCCTATGAGTTTAACAGTCCATTGCAAGCCTGTGGCTACAATTTCTGCACTGTGATGGTTTGGTAAAAGATGCAGAAATAAGAGTCGATATATATTTACAAACTCTCAGGTTTGTTGTCTGCATTTCAAGCCTTATGGATTACATGCCAGAAGATTCTGCTATTAGATGCTTCAGCTGACTTCATTAAGTGGACAGAGCTACAGCTGAGTTCAGCAGGAGCCATGCATGCATGTATCCCTGGGGTGAATTTGTCTCTAAGAGTTTATCAGAATCCATCCCATCTTTTTCCCTGCTGCCCTCTCATCAAACCGCAACATACAAGTACATCAGGGAGTGTATAATCTCTCAATACAAAGAGCAGAACAAAAACCATGGCTTTGTGCTTCCTTGCTAAAGCATAGACTTCAGAAAGCAATTAGAATCGATTTCTTTTAAGTGTCTTTGTCAAGGAGGATATCAGTCTAGCATACAGGGTCTCCCTCTCCTCATATTTCTTTTTATCATCACAAACTAGCATCACGTTTTCTCCTAAACAGTGTGGATAACTATATTAAAGGCACTTCAGCAGAATCTATATTAGTATGGAGTAATTTTTCCCAGCAGTGTCATTTTAAATTTATCTAAAGCACTAGGCTACTCCCATGGGCGCACTAGATGCAAGTATCTTGCTATAGCTTTGACAGTATTAAAAAAAAAAAAACCAGGCGTCCAATATGAGGTTAGCACACTTTATCAGCCATGGATTTTTTTTAATACAAAAAAATACCTGTGCACTTTTTGCAGGCTTTCCCTGCAGATCCCCTAGCTGCTCTACATTGTTTTATAATAAAACAATCCTCCTCTTTAAAAATTAAATAGACTCCCCCATTCTATTCATTATCATATGATTATTTTGTTTTCTAAAGAATAATAATAATAATTAATGCACTTACTGTCTCTTCCGAACCCTCCATGTATGTACAAACACTTTACAAACCTATATTCCAATCAAATGGCACTCATGCCAACATTCACATCTCAACACAATACATGCTCCCCACATTAGGACTCTCAGTTCCAGTTAACCCACCACCCCAAGGAAAGTCTGGTAAAATAGCTAAGCCTTGCAATAGTCCATATTGGGGGAGGGATAGCTCAGTGCTTTGAGTATTGGGGTGCTAAGCCCAGGCTAGCGAGCTCAATCCTTGAGGGAACCATTTAGGGATTGGTCCCCCTTTCAGCAGGGGATTGGACTAGATGACCTCCTGAGGTCCCTTCCAACGCTGATATTCTATGATGGCTTGGCTTTCTGGGCTTATGTTAGATCCGGGGGAAAGTGGGCTAGAATCGTAGAATATCAGGGCTGGAAGGGACCTCAGGAGGTCCTCTAATCCAACCCCCTGCTCAAAGAAGGACCACTCCCCGGACAGTTTTTTGCTAAAAATCTCTAAATGGCCCCCTCAAGGATTGAACTCACAACCCTGGGTTTAGCAGGCCAATACTCAAACCACTGAGCTATCTTCCCCCAAACCGGTGCCTATAATGAGGATTCCTCACTGGAAATGCATGGCCACCAACTCCTTGTCATGTAAACCTGAGAGCTCTGTAAGTGCATCCGCTCTTGCTAATTGCTGTGGTCTGACATGAAGCAGTCTCCTAGCTGCTACCATGAATACAAATAATAATAGCAATGGTGTGGGAGGTAGACATAGCCAAACCATTTGCAGTTCTCCATTCAGATCTTCTGCTATTCAGGGTTAGAAATGTGCTGCTTCGTGTCACTGTGCTCCAGTTTTCTTGACTAAGAACATATGTTTTCACTTCTTTTTTCATGTTAAAAGTTACTTGGAGTTAGTAAATATTAAGGAGCTGCTAGCAGTGCATTCCCGGTCAGAGCACTTCACCTTTGGAATTTGTGTTCCCCTTTTGCTCCAAAACACGCTACTCTACTCTCCTATTACAACCTGCACCAAGTTTCTCTCTGTCAAAAGTGTTAAAAAGTGAGTGCATGAGGTTAAGCTCCTAAGTCCATCTTTAAGCTCCTAAACAAGTTTGGTCTCAAAAGTGCTGGGCACTCTCTGAGACAGCTGGCCTCAGTAGGGTAGTGGTGCTGGATGCTTAGCACTTTTCAAAAGAAGGCCGCAGGAGCCTAAATATTAGGGTTGAAATACTAGCCCCATCAAAGTGATGGGAGTTTCACCATTGACTTCAACAGGACCAGAATTTCACCCTAAAGCGGCTTGGGAAATGTGTTTTTCCTGTGAAAAGGAAGATTTTTTTGTTTTTGTTCTTCACTGAAAAAATGCTTATTTTTTAACAAAGAATGGAAATAAATTGAATAGCTGAAAAGCCATTTTTGTCAGAAAAAAATGCTGAAACATTTTCAACCAACTCTGCTAAATATAGATTTAGGCACCTAACTTCAGGCTCCAATAATTCATAGTCCTGGCTTATGCTGCATCCCTGGCATCCAGATACCTGACAGTAAATGTGGTTTTGATGGTGGTTTTGTTTTGAGTTTTTGATGTCACACACTGAGTCAATCCACAGCTTCAGATTTATATTCTAGCTGTGCTAGATGAGACCCTGCCCTGGTAAATAAGTCAGGCTGAAAGTGAAAAACACTATCAATTGTCTGGCTTTGCTTTGGGTTTTGCTTTGTCACAATGGACATGATTCAACAATCCCTGGAGCACAGATGGCTTTTTGCTTTATTGTTTTTAAAGGAAGAGCTGGAACAATATAATCATGGGCTTGTTGCATTCAAACGGTGGATACTGTCTGCTGGGAATTCATTCAAAGAGCTAGTCAGGTTGGGCAACAGGGGGTCACTTGATGATTACCTGTTCTGTTCATTCCCTTTGAAGCATTGACCACTGTCAGAAGACAGGAAACTGGGCTAGATGGACCACTGGTCTGACCCAGTATTGCCATTCTTATGTTCTTAGGAAGGTTATACATATTTCTCAGCCAAATACAGCTGTGTGATAGATACTAAGAAGTAATGTGCTGGTTATAGAGTGTTCTTCCCATGGGAAACACTATACACAATTCATAACTTTATCCATGGTATGTTTCCAGTTATGAAGGGCTAGATCCTTGGTTTTGTCCAGCTCAGGGTGTGGTAGTCTTTAAAAGGCTATTGTGTCCCTGGTTTGTGGTTTGATTCTACACTAGCTCCATACCTGGCTGCTCTCATATACATCACTGGCCTCAAGAGATCAATAAAACCTGGGGAGGCGTACCTTTAACATAAACCTTCTTCCACCTCCTGGCTGTCTTAAATTGCAAGCACTCACACTCGCCTGGATGGGGCAGAATGCACCCAAGTTAGAATGCAGGGCTAGTTTAAACTAGCATAACAGAAATTTAACTCCCAGTTCATCTCTCAGTTTGGCCCTGTGAGTCAAGTTCAGAGATGAATGTAAGCAAGTCTGGGGGAAGCCTAGGAAGGTGTATTCAAGTTTGAGGGATTGGGGAGAGTGTAAGATAACCAATGTAGCCCTTGTCTGTGCACCAACTTGTATTGGTTTAATTACACTACTGTAGTTAAACTGGCTTAGTTAAAACAATGCAATCCCCAGTGTTGATGCTGTAATGTTGGGTTACAAGTACAGAATTTCACTTTATCCCAAAGCTATTCCGAGCTGATTTAAACAAAACTGAAATAAGCCTGGTTTAAACTGAAGTAAGCATGTCTACAAAGTGGTCTTTATCAGTTTAAATTCACACCATTAGTAAAACCAATGCAGCTCTTCATGGAGGCAAGGCCTTAGGCTTCTCCTAGATTTTCTTAGCCTGCCTCAGCCTTACATATGGGTTTGGCCCTGTGTGTGTCAGGCCACATCTGTGATTTTATAATGAGCTGGATTCTAAGGATGTTTGTTTAAACTGCAGATTCATTTAGGTGCACAGACGAAGACGCAAATTTTCCAAATACCCCGCTGGAGAAGAGACTCATGGCTGGATCCTTAAACCTTTAGTTTAGTTTAGCATGAGCACTCCTTTCACACCTGGGAGCTTCCAGGGCATGACCCTCCACTCTTCAAGTCACTGGGAAATTTTCCATTGATTTGAATGGGAACAAGATCAAGGCCTCGTTGGCTAAGAACTACTCTCACACATAAGGCTTGCAGGATCAGGTCCTTACGCCAATAAATCTTACAAAAATAATTCAGTGTATTGAACATTAAATTGTGCCTTCATGTACGCTCAAAATCCTGGAAATGTATCCTTTGCAAGGGTAACACTCACACTGATAAATCAGAGGCTCTTTCTCAGTGTAATACATTGTAAAGTTTCCTTTAACATTGACTTTGATTGTGTCTCTTTATTCACAATGTGTTGTTTAAGGCAATAGGAAGGAACAATTGATATGAAAGTGTTTTGGCATCTTGATGCTCATCTGGCACATGGGATAGAAGAAAAAATCTGTCTTTCATTCAGAACTTTTTGTGCTACCTATTTTATTTTTTATATAAGAACCAAGCATTGTTAAACAAATGCATTTTGCTCTTTATGTCCTGTGTTCTTTAGATAAAAGCAGCTATCCATCACCATTAATGCTGCTTAAAACACAGAGATCACAACTCCCTTCATTATTACTGCTAATAATTCCACCTGGCCCTCAACCAGAAATAGCCAAGTAAAATGAAGATGGAAACAATTCCTCTCCTATCATCACTGTTGGCATTATACCCACCCCTCTGTGAATGCTACGGAAGTGAGGGCCAACATTTTCATAAGTAGGAATCTGAAGCTAGGCTCCTATGTCTCTGTTTTAGGCCTGAGCCAGAGCCAAAAGAGAGAGTCCCATTGACTTCAGTAGGATCAGGCCATTACTGTCCAGAATAAGAGGCATGTTTTTCAAAAATACTAAGCAACCAGAGGCTGCGGTACAAGATAATAAGCCTAATTCTCTGCAGCCTGGCCCTATTTGCAGTCATCCTTTGATAAATTAAACAGTAGTAAGTCACCAGGACCAGATGGTATTCACCTAAGAGTTCGGAAGGAACTCAAATGTGAAATGGCAGAACTACTAACTGTGGAATAATGAGGAGGCCTTGTGGCACCTTAGAGACTAAAAAATTTATTTGAGCATAAGCTTTCGTGGGCTGGAACCCACTTCATTGGATACATGAAGTGAAAAATACAGGAGCAGGTATAAATACATGACAGGATGGAGTTGCTTTACCAAGTGTGAGGTCAGTCTAATGAGATAAATCAATTAACAGCAGGATACCAAGGGAGGAAAAATAACTTTTGAAGTGGTAAGATAGTGGCCCATTACAGTCAGTTGACAAGATGGTGTGAGGAACAGTAGGGAGAAATTAGTATTAGGGAAATTAAGTTTAGGTTTTATAATGACCCAACCACTTCTAGTTTTTATTCAGGTCTAATCTGATGGTATCCAGTTTGCAAATTAATTCCAGTTCTGAAGCTTCACATTGGAGTCTGTTTTTGAAGATTTTGCTGAAGAATTGCCACTTTTAGGTCTGTTATTGAGTGACCAGAGAGATTGAAGTGTTCTCCTACTGGTTTTTGAATGTTATGATTCCTGATGTGAGATTTGTATCCATTTATTCTTTTGCATAGAGACTGTCTGGTTTGGCCAATGCACATGGCAGAGGGGCATTGCTGGCACATGATGGCATATATCACATTGGTAGATGTGCAGGTGAACGAGCCCCTGATGGTGTGGCTGATGTGGTTAGGTCTTATGATGGTATCCCTTGAATAGATATGTGGACAGAGTTAGCACCAGGGTTTGTAGCAGGGTTTGGTTCCTGGTTTGGTGTTTTTGTTGTGTGATGTGTAGTTGCTGGTGAGTATTTGCTTCAGGTTGGGGGCTGTCTGTAGGTGAGGACTGGCCTGTCTCCCAAGGTTTGTCAGAGTGAGGGATCATCCTCCAGGATAGGTTGTAGATCCTTGATGATGAGCTGAAGAGGTTTCAGTTGTGGGCTGTAGGTGATGGCTAGTGGCATTCTGTTACTTTCTTTGTTGGCCTGTCTTGTAGTAGGTGACTTCTCGGTACCCTTCTGGCTCGGTCAATCTGTTTCTTCACTTCACCAGGTAGCTATTGCAGTTTTAAGAACACTTGATAAAGATTCTGTAGGTGTTTGTCTCTGTCTGAGGGATTGGAGCAAATGCGGTTGTATCTTAAGCTTGGCTATAGACAATGGATCGTGTGATGTGGTCTGGATGAAAGCTGGAGGCATGTAGGTAAATATAGCGGTCAGTAGGTTTCCAGTATAGGGTGGCGTTTATGTGACCATCGCTTATTAGCACTGGAGTGTTGAGGAAGTGGACCTCTTGTGTGGATTGGTCTAGGCTGAGGTTGATGATAGGGTGGAAATCATTGAAATCTTGGTGGAATTCCTCAAGGGCCTCCTTCCCCTGTGTCCAGATGATGAAGATGTCATCAATGTAGCGCAAGTAGAGCAGAGGCATAAGAGGACAAGAGCTGAGGAAGCATTGTTCTAAGTCAGCCATAAAAATGTTGGCATACTGAGGGGCCATGCGGGTACACATAGCAATCCCGCTGACTTGAAGGTACAAATTGTCCCCAAATCTGAAATAGTTTTTGGTGCAGACAAAGTCACAAAGTTCAGCCACCAGGTTTGCCGTGATGGTATCAGAGATGCTATTCCTGATGACTTGTAGTCCATCTTTGTGTAGGATGTTGGTGTAAAGGACTTCTACATCTATAGTGGCTAGGATGAAGTTTTCAGGAAAATCACCAAAAGATTTGTCGTTTCGAATGTAACGTATCATTTAAATCAGCTTCTGTATCAGATGACTGCTAATGTGACACCAATTTTATAAAAAGGCTCCAGAGGCAATCCTGGCAATTACAGGCCAGTGAGCCTAACTTTAGTACCAGGCAAATTGATTGAAACTATAGTAAAAAAACAGAATTATCAGACACATAGATGAACACAATTTGTTGGAAGAGTCAACATGCCTTTTATAAAGGGAAATAATGCCTCACCGATCTATTAGAGTTCTTGGAGGAAGTCAACAAACAGGTGGACAAGGATGATTCAGTGGATATAGTGTATTTTGATTTTCAGAAAGCCTTTGACAAGGTCCCTCACCAAAGACTCTTAACCGAAGTAGGCAGTAATGAGATATGAAGGAAGGTAACTGGTTAAAAGACAGGAAACAAAGGGTAGGAATACATGGTCAGCTTTCACAATGGAGAGAAGTAAATAGTGGTGTCTCCCATGGATCTGTACTGGGACGAGTGCTGTTGAACATATTCATAAAGGATCTGGAAAAAGGGGTAAACATTGAGGTGGAAAAATTTGCAGACAATAAAAAAACTACTCAAGATAGATAAGTCCCAAGCAGACTGCAAAGAGTTACAAAGGGTTCTCACAAAACTGGGTAACTGGGAGACAAAATGGCAGATGACATTACTTGGTGATACATGCAAAGTTATGCACATTGGAAAACATAATCCCAACTATACATATAAAGTGATGGGGTCTAAATTAGTTGTTACCACTCAAGAAAGAGATCTTGGAGTCAATATGGATAGTTCTCTGAAAACATCTGCTAAATATGCAGCAGCAGCCAAAAAACCTGTCAATGTTAGGAACCATTAGAAAAGGGATAGAAAATAAGACATACAATATTATAATGCCACTATGTAAATCCATGGTATGCTCAATGATTGCCTGTTATGTTCATTCCCTATGAAGCATCTGGCATTGGCTACTGTTGAAGACAGAATACTGAGATAGATAGATCATTGGTCTGACCTAGTACGTATGCTAGGTCTTGTCAAAATACAAGATTAACTGTAGCAGCAAAGTCAAAACAATTAGATTTGGTTGAATATTTTTAGACAGAATGTTTTTCCACTGGAAAATGCCATTTCACCAGAATCAAAACTATCAACGGGAAGATGTTAGTTTTGACACAAATTTGTATTAAAACATCAAAATAAAGTTTCAACATTTTTGAAATGGAATATTTTGATTTTACATTTCAAAGTGCTGTTGTTTTGAAATTTATTGTATTCTACCTTCTAAAATTTAAAAACTATCAATCAAAACAAAGCAATTTTTTGAAATATTTCAATTGTCCTGAAACACTTTTTTCTCAAAAACTTCAGTTAGCGGGGAATTTTAAATTTAAGGATTTTTATCCAGTTTTAACCCTTTAAAAATTGCAGACTCACAAACACATAGGGCTGGAAGGGACTTCAAGAAGTCTTCAAGTCCAGCCTCTGTGCTCATGCAGGACCAAGTAAACCTGGAACATCCCTGGCAGGTGTTTTTCCAGCCTGTGCTTAAAAACTTCCTGGGATTCCATTGGAAGCCTATCCCAGAGCTTAACTACTCTTATAATTAGATTTTTTTTTGCTAATAACTAACTATATCTCCCTTGCTACAGATTAAGCCCATTAGTACTTCTCCTACCTTCAGTGGACAATGTCAATTTCCCATGGAATAGATATTCTGGTTTTTGACCAGCTCCAAAAGCAGTAAATTGCCGTAGTGTGCATATAGTTGTTATACTGATAGAAAGGTATTTATAACAGTACAACTTATTCCCATATGGAATGGGGAATGAGTTATACCACTACAAGGCAGTTTTATACTAGTGTAACCACTCCCACATGAGGGGTTGTATTGGGATACATTATTTTGGTAAAACATCAGCACCCTAACAAAATAGTTATACAGGGACAAAAACTGTGTATAGACTAGGCATAAATGTGAATGCAGAAGGAGTGTGAACCAGCACCATTCTGATATGAAAGTCAAATTTACAAATGTAGAATTATGTACCAAAAATGACTTCACTCAAAAACAAAACAATGTAAAACTTTAGAACCTACAAGTCCACTCAGTCCTACTTCAGCCAATCACTCAGACAAAAAAGTTTGGTTACATTTTTCAGGAGATAATGCTGCCCACGTTTTGTTTACAGTGTCACCTGAAAGTGAGAATAGGCGTTCACATGGCACTGTTTTAGCCAGAATTGCGAGATATTTACAAGCCAGATGCACTAAAGATTCACATGTCCCTTCATGCTTCAACTACCATTCCAGAATATATGTGTCCATGCTGACAGATTCTGCTCGATAACGATCCAAAGCAGAGTGGAATGACACACGTTCATTTTCATCATCTGAGTCAGATGCCACCAGCAGAAGGTTGATTTTCTGTTTTGGTGGTTCGGGTTCTGTAGTTCGCACATCAGAGTGTTGCTCTTTCAAGACATCTGAAAGTATGCTCCACACCTCATCCCTCTCAGATTTTGGAAGGCACTTCAGATTCTTAAATCTTGGGTCAAGTACTGTATCCATCCTTAGTAATCTCACACTGGTACTTTCTTTGCATTTTATCAAATCTGCTGTGAAAGTGTTCTTAAAATGAACATGTGCTGAGTCATCATCCAGTACTGCTATAACATGAAACATATGGCAGAATACAGGTAAAACAGAACAGGAGACATACAAATCTCCCCCAAGGAGTGCAGTCACATATTTAATTAAGGCATTATTTTTTTAATGAGCATCATCAGCATGTCCTCCAGAATGGTGGCCGAAGCATGAAAAAAATCTACATTTGTAAGTTACACTTTCACAATAAAGAGACTGCGCTACAGTACTTGTATGAGGTGAATTGAAAAAGACTATTTCTTTTGTTTATTATTTTTACAGTGCATATATTTGTAATAAAAACAATAATCTAAAGTGAGCACTGTACACTTTGTATTCTGCATTGTAACAGAAATCAGTATACTTGAAAATGGAGAAAACCATCCAAAAATATTTAATACATTTCAGTTGGTATTCTGTTGTTTAACTCTGCGCAGTTAATTTTTTTGAGTTAATCGCGAGTTAACTGCAAGTAATTGACAGCCCTACTAATAATGTTTATTTCAAGCCTGCAACATTTCTCTTAGATTGTGGGTCTGAAATGAGTTTGGCGCCTAGATACCTTTGAGGGCCTGAGTCTGTCTCCCTATGCCTTAGTTTGCAATCTATGAATGGAGATAACAGCACTTTCTTGCCTCCCGGGTGGTGTGAGGATAAGCACATTAAAGAGTCTAGTATAAGAGATACACTGTGTCTCTAGCCTGTGCCTCACCAGAAAAGCTTTTTTGTAGCTCTTAATATCAAGATGTGATATCAGCATAAATTGGATGAGACAAATGTCTTGAAACCTTGAATGCCAGGAAGAGCTACATGCAGCTTGAAAGCTTCTCTCTTTCACCAATGGAAGTTGGTCCAATAAAAGATACTTCCTCACCTACTCTGTCTGTCTCATATCCTGCGACACTGCAGACATGCATTGGAAAACATTTAACATGAGAAGCCTTCTGCATTTTTATTCTCTTCTACTTGTTACACAGAATAATTAATATTCACGCAGACTGTGTTTCCTCTAGCATTCCCTCATACCAACCCGTTTTGAATTCCTACAACGTCCCCAGGGAGGACAGATTCAAAGATACGTTTTGATTTATTTTTTGACCATTGTGTGAAACATTCAAGAACACATCTACCCTGACATGACAGTGTCCTCGAGAGCCAAAAAAATCGTATCGCATTATAGGTGAAACCGCATTATATCAAACTTGCTTTGATCCGTCGGAGTGCTCAGCCATGCCCCTTCCCCCCTCCTGGAGCACTGCTTTACCATGTTATACCCAAATTCGTGTTATGTCAGGTGGCGTTATATTGGGTAGAGGTGCAGCTGTCTTGTCAAACTACCCACAGATATTAAATAATACTTTTGGCAAATATTAGTTACTTCTGAGTTCAGTATTGTTCTTGTTTATGCTCTTTTGCATTTGTCAACTCCTTAGCTTTTACCTGCCTCCCACTGTCTGACTGCACAGACCCTGAACTGCAGATTTCTATAGAAAACTAGGCCATTTACCACATTGGTACTAATAAGCATTGCAGAGGAAGGCAGCTCACATGCCTGGATTTCTAATAAATAGCTTCACGTTTAAAAAACAACAGACGCTGGGCTAGACCTTCAGTTAGTGTAAAGGAGCAACACGCCACTGATTCCAATGGAGCAACATAGAGTTAATCAGCTGAAGATCTGGCCCTTAGTTTCTGTCTGGCAAGAAAGGTGAGCAACAATGCTTCATCATGCCTGGCCTCACTTATCCGAGCCATGCTAATGAGAATAATGTGTCCTTATACCCTAAGCTCAATTCACTGGGTTTCTTTTTTTTTTTTCTAGTGAAAGTGGCACTAGGAACAAATTTTGCTCTCATTTTCACCAGTGAAAATCTAGAGTAACTTCCCAGACTTCATGGGAGTTACTCTCTACTTACATCCATGCGATGGAGAGAAGAAAATGGACTCTGCATAGTTTGTTTGTATTATTATAAAATTATATCACTCCATAAACATTACATATGTTGTTCATGTAGGGCCTGATCCCAAGCCCATTGAAGCTAAAAAAAAAGGTTCTCATTGACTTCAATGGAAGTTGAATCAGTCTTTCAACTTAAGAGAGATGTTGTGAACCTGAAATAAATATTTTCTCTTCTACTCAATATACAGTTAATCTGGATTTTCAACAGTAACTGAGCCTATTAAATAGCTTCAAAAGTAAATGCAACAGCTATCCAAGTACAATATCTTGTTCCTTTACAATTATGTGTGGCTTTGGCAAAAAAAGGACCCCTACTGAAAATTAGAATTTTTTAAAAGATTTTTCACCAAGTCACAGGATCATTTCAGAGTGGAAATGCACATTTTTCACTCCCAAACAGGTTTTTTTTGCTTCTCTTCTCCTCACCCTTTGCCCCCTCAAAAAAGAGACATTGTGATACTTCAGAATTCCTTCCAGGAATCAAGTCACATTGGAAACATACAAAATATTGAGAGTGGCCTGTTTGGGGACATTTCAAGAATAGGTAGTGAAAATAATATTTCAGAGTAATTACTGAAATGAAATGAGGGAGATTTTGGTGTACAAGACCTGGAAAACATTTTTTTTTTTGCATAGTTCTATGCTGAACTGCTCTTTAGAAAAAGAGAGAAAAATAGGACAGCTGCAGATGCTCACTTTGTTTTGTGAGTCATCATTTGAGCTTCTGTCAGTTGCATCACTGCCCTTTGTACTGGAATGTGACTGGGACAGACAATGGGATCCATCAGCTGGGAGATTTAGTAATACTTTTCTGTTGGAAAAACTCTTTAGACCTGATTGTCCAGTGGGTTGTGCTGGTGTGACTCCACTGATTTCAGTGGGGTTACACTGATGTAAAACTGGAGTAACACAGCGGTGAATTAACCCTATTATTGTTGTCAATAAGAGGTGCCCAGAGAATGGAAACTCCTCTATTCAGTCACAGATTGAGCATAGCAAGAGAAGTGGCAAACAAGTCATTTCAGATTGTCCCATAAACCTGATTTGGACAGAACACCAGGCCACATCTACTTATAAATTTGCATCAATTTAATTAAATCAATTTAGAAACTGGTGTCGTGGAACCAGTGTAACTTCCTTGTGTGGACAGCCTATAACGATTTTGGCTTAAGGGTCGAATTTTCAAAAAATGACTAAAGGTATATTTACACTCCAATTAAAAACCTACATCAGGCCTGTGGCAGCTGTGTACATATCACCTCAGGAAGGGATGCTGAGATAAAGTTTCTTGACACCTTAAATAACCACTTCTTGGAGCAGCTAGTCCTGGAACACACAAAAGGAGATGCAATTCTTGATTTAGTCCTAAGTGGAGCACAGGATCTAGTCCAAGAGGTGAATATAGCTGGACCGCTTGGTAATAGTGACCATAATATGATTAAATTTAACATGCCTGTGGTGGGGAAAACTCCACAGCGGTCCAACACAGTACCATTTAATTTCAGAAAGGGGAACTACACAAAAATGAGAAGCGGCAAAGAGTTCTGTGGCACCTTATAGACTAACAAACCTATGGGAGCATAAGCTTTCATGGGTGAATACCCACTTCGTCAGATGAGGAGGTTAGTGAAACAGAAATTAAAAGGTACAATACCAAAAGTAAAATCCCTGCAAGCTGCATGGAAACTTTTTAAAGACACCATAATAGAGGCTCAACTTAAATGTATCCCCCAAGTTAAAAAACATAGTAAGACAGGGGTCCCCAACGTGGTGCCTATGGGAGACCTGGCGCCCGCCAGGGCGTCTAAGTGCACTCACGTACTAGCCGGTGGACTAGCATCCGCCGAAATGCCACTTACAAGCTGCATCATCCATACGCGTTGCTGCCAAAATGCCAGATACTAATGACTTTCACTTACTCATAACCCTCTCTGAATATCAGCCAAACTCTCAGAGATGAAAGACTTCATATTCTATTACAATTCACTGCCCTAACTAGTCCACGCATTTTAATTTTGCTTTAAGGTTCCTCCTGCCTGCCAAAAGATCTTGCACCTCAACATTTTTAACATAAATGTTCTTGGCTGAGTAGAAAAATGTATGAAATGGTTGCAAATACAGAACAGCAGCTCATATTTCTAAAGAGTTGCTGAGAATTGCCCCAATTCATACAACACCTCATTACAGTCAACTACATTTGAAATATGTTCTCATGTTATGGTTTCTGTAGAACATTTGACACTCAGTATCTCAGCCTGGCTTAGACTCAGCCTCTGTGGAGCTTGAGACAACAGACGGAAGCAATATGTTAGAGTTCATCCAATACCATTCCTTTTTTAGATTCTGACCTTAGCAAACAATCTCTAGCATGTCCTTTAATGCATATTAGTCATCAGGGAAATATTTTTATGGAATTGGCAACAACAATTCTGCCTTAAAGCCTGGAATATTTGCTGATCTGTGGGTCTTCCTGCAATATTACAGGCACTGGTAAATGATTCAAATTAAAGTACTTTTCTCTAGATATACCACTTTTTAAAGGGATTTCATTTACTTTTTTTCAGTGGTTTCATCCTGTGCTGTTCTCACCCTGCATTATTCATGTACAACCTTGCAAATTGCTTCTAGTGCTAACAGAACTGATATAAATCATAGGCCCATTTTCTCTGAAGGACTTCAGCCTTAAGCTCCACAGCTTGTTTTCAAATGAAAACTGTGCTCAATTAAGGTGATTTGTTTGCTGCAAAAAAATTTAAGTATCTCATATTGCCATTTATGGAGAGGGAAACCTGAAACTCTATTAACACAGTGTGGGTATTTAAATTTCATCATACATTTGAACCCCACTCTCTGCTTTCCCTTCTTCCAGTTTATTGAGGGAGCTAAGCCACAATGTACTGGTGGAGACGGTGGTGCTACCAATAGCATTTTGCAAGATAATCTGCCTTTGGAAAGGGTTATATATTGTATCAAATACAGCCATGAATGGTGAAACGCCCCCTTCTTTTCACTGTCTTATGCCTGCTTCAGGTGCTCAGGAAAGAAAGGAAGAAGGTATTCACATGTGCTGGCCAAAATTTGCAAAAATAGGAGCCTAAAGTTAGGCTTCTAAATAAATAACCTGATTTTGAAAACTTCTGAGCATCCAACAGCCAGGTCAGTTAGGTAGTGCAGCAGAAACACTGGGAATCTTCTGCCCTTGGGAAGATCTGGAGGGAATCCATGAGTTTCAGAGGATAAGGCCCCCTGCCTTTCATAACCCCTTCAAAGTAAGAATGAGCAAATTCCTCACCAAGTGGAAACTCAGTGTATGTCTGTTCCCATAGGCAGCTATTGCTGACCTTGGGTCCTCCTGTTTTAGGGAATCAGCTTTCTTCAAGGACCACCTACATCTAAGACCCTGAGCCACAGCTCCTTGTTGGGTTGTCTCATATAACTCCACCCTATTCCACCCCAGCTGGTCATGAGGCTTTTGGCACCCAGAACCTGTCCTCTGTCCCTCAGTCCTAGGTTTCTGACACCTCACTGAGACAAAGTGGCAGCTGTGGCTGTGTGGCTGTGGCAATGTCAGAATGGTGCATGGGGTGTCACACATGGGGAGAGGGCCTGGTCCATTCTGTGGAATACTGTCCCATGGGAATTTCTCCATCCCCTGAGAGAAGCCAATCCTGCATAAGATGCATCCCAAGGCAGACATTGGGCAGGTTGCCTGTTCAATATGGGAGATACCAGAGCCAAGACAGACACACCAAGGTGTGTGGAGTCAGGTCAGCAACAACCACAATCATGGCCTCCCTAAACATCGTTTCTGCATAAGGGAGGAGGTGTTGGCTGGGGGGAGGGGAGAGAGAGAGAAGTACCCAGGTTTTCTCCCCCATCACCCTTACAAACTCCACACAGACAAAGTTCAGGCCAACGCTGTGGTAGTGGATGGGAGGGGGAGAGGAGTTGTCTATCTGGTGCCCCAGAGGTTAGTAGATATTTCCAAGGAGACTGAGCACTACCAAAAACAAGCTGGGGTCTTCTCCACAGTGGTTTTTGACACCTTTTGAGTATACAGAATCCACAGTCCTGAATTTTGTCCAGGAAGGACTCCCAAGAACAGACAGGCCTCACAAAGAGTGTGTTCACATACAGGGGAAAGCCATTCTCCTGCTACCCTTTCCATAAGGACATCAAGAGGGCTATCAAGGGACACCATGATAAGCTAGAAGCTTGCCCTTCATTAGGCCAGTGCACCATATTTTACCTCTTGCCTAAGAGATGCTACAGGACCTGTCTGCTGCACAAACATGGCACCACCTTTGAAAAGAAGTCAGCTCTCCCCACAGAGGGCAGGAAGCTGAGGGTAAATGATGAACATTTTGACCGGCTCAGATATGACCTCGTGTTTTAAGGAATTAACCATTTGGTGTACAGTTTTGGCTCCAGACTCCCCAGTGCATCACATGGAGATGAAGATGACCTGACCAAACTGCACTTGATTCCTGGCATGATTTGTCCTTGGACCTAGCTTCCCTGGGCTCCCTGCTGCTTATGAATGACACAGCAGGGAGGTTAACCCTGAGTAAAGCCATGGTAATGGATCTGGTTTTGGGGACCATGTCTTGAAGGGCTGAGCTTCCCAGACTGAGTCCGGGCGGATCTCTGTGACACTCTTGTTGGAACTGGGCACAGAATAAAGCAGCTCTCTTGCCAGCACCTTAATCACTGAGTGATCGTTGAACACAACACTGGACAACCCAGACTAACCAGGATCATCACCACCCCTTTTCAGATGAAGTCTTTTTAGGAGCTTCAAGCTCTTCTAGGTTATCATGCTGAGAAGAATGCATTCAAAGCCCTTTGTTATCCTTCTTTGGCCATGGTAGCACAGGCCCTGGAAGACGCCCCTTTAAGAATCACTTCATTTTGAGGTTCGAAGCCATGAGGAGCAGGCCCAAACTGGCAGAGTTCACCAACCTGGCTAAGGAGGATTTTAGATGCCAGGTCTCCTCTGACCGGCTCTATATGAAAAACAGGAGCAGATCACTAAATCCCTGTGGTTGGCAAGTCAGATGACTCAGTGTTGTGCTTCCCAAGACACCTCTCAAGGCAGATTTCATCCTTCCTTCCTCGATATGCAATTGTGTGCCTGCTGTGGCTGTCAGACCCTGGTCCTACAAACACATGCATGAATCACTTTCATCTCACAGAGTACTTGAGTCAGTCCAAAGTGCACCTAAAACATTTCCAGAATGGCATTGCAGTGGAGAATCTGACCAATGGGTTTTACTCCCCTGGATAAAGATATTCACATACATGATCTCAGGACTGAGCCAGCTGTCTTTTCAGGGCTGAGAGAAGCAAGGTCTGTCCTCTATTCAATATTTAATTTTGCCAAAGCTACATCAACTAATTCTTAGCTCTTATTCTACAAGAAAACCATTAACAGCTATTCTCTTTCTCAAAACAAGTTAATAACCCTCTCAACTTCTCTTCCATTCTACGAGCGCCTTTTCTTCCACTGTTATCTTCCTATGTGTGTCATCAATAAAATGCATTTGTTTATAAGAGAATTCACAGGGATGAAGGGTTCCTTTCAAGTCCCAGTGAAAGAAGGAGAAATACAATAAAAGATTTCATGCCAGTATCCATCCAAGCAGGAGCAGCAGTGCAGTTAGAAATGATTTCAAATTATGTTTCCCTTCATGTTTCAAAAAGTAATTATATAAAATACTATAAGAAAGACTGAGTTCAGTTAATCATACATAATATTAATGTTGAAATTACAGATTAGGCTTTGACTTTTTGTTATTCAAATTAATTAAAACACCTAGGTTTCCTGTGGATCAATTAAATTATTATTTTTTTTAGATTGCTACACAATGTATCTGCACTGTTTAATACCATCAAGGCTCCTTATGAGAGGCTGACAGCACTGAATATGTTGAAATCCCTTGCCTATTGCCAGTTGTTATGTCAGACAGTAGAATAGAATTAATGGAGCATTTCAGATCTTGTACTCCACATCTGGTTGAATTAAAAGGACAAATGGGTACACAAGATCTTTCTACAATGAATACTTTGTCGAGCTGACAAGTGTCTCGCCCATTGGAATCAGTGGAAAGATGTCCATTGTCTTCAAAGGTCTTTCAACCATACCTTCTGTTATTCAATAGCAATTACGTATCCCACCCACCCCCATTCACTCCCCAGCTCTGCTAGTCCATGCCATCCCCAACCCCCTGCAATACATTAATGCAGCATTAAGTTTGGTTGGTAGTATATTGTTCCCTTGCAGAATGGTGGATTGAAGAAAACTCACATTTCTGGAAACCAGAAAAGACACAGTAGAGGTTACCAATGCAACATTAACTTTGCTCTCTTTAGGAAATACCCGACTGTGCCCCATTAACACAGGTACCCCCTTTCTCTGCCAACTCCACAGCTGCAGAAATATACAAGCTCTTCACCATCTTTCACAGCTCATTCACTCTCACTTGTTTGTACACTATTAAAAGACAAAAAGGAAAAACAAGAGGGGTCCTGGGAGGCTGGAGGTACACTGGCGAAGCTGTGAGATGCCTCACCTCCCCCATCTGAGCTCCCCAACATCTTGCACCTCCCCAACCAAACATCCCCATTTATCGTCTTCCCTGTAACACCTCTCCTTTCACTGCCACCCTTTAAAACCCTCTCCTCCCATTCACATCTCATTTTTTTATCCCAAAATATTCTGATTGCATTCTGCCAAACTAAAATTTGCATCCATGTCTTAGGTCAGGGCTTGTGATTAACATATATGTAGTTAAGTTAATTGAAAGGTGAAATCATACCCATCAAGAGGTCTGTGATTCATCCAGTTATTAGTACCTCTCAGATAACAGTACAAGGCAATGGAAGGAAAGCATTTGGGGGAAGGGGAACTCAGGAACCCTTCAGTTGAATGATAACCCCAAATTTGGATCACTAATGCTACCCTGTGTGCCCATGATGTCCATGAAATTTCAAAGCAATCCAATTAGCAGTTTGGATTGTAGCCCACTTACAAGAGTCGAGATTTAAAGCATGTACAATGGTGGGAATGGAAACACCTGAGCTGTTTTTCTATGTTGGTGCATGCACAGTGTAACAATGTCCATTTTCCTAAATACCAGTCTTAATTTGGGCTTCCAAAGATTTAGTGGAGGCCATGCATGACCTTTAATAAAACTTGACAGATTAAGACCATTTTGACCCACATCTCATCAATAGTTTGATCTCTGCACACAAAAATACAACCTGTCTAGAAACTTTCTTTAAAATGGCTATATTTTTCAGGGCTTATACCTTCAAACCCCATGTTCAAATTACTTCAAATTTGGGTCACTAACCCTACCCTGCCTCCCTCTGAGGTATACCAAATTTCAAAGAAATCTGACTAAGCATATCAATTTTATATAGGATTTAGAAAGGTCAAGCTTTAAATAGATGTCATGTTGCAAACTTAACTATAGTGGTGCAGCTGCACCACTCCAATTAAACCTTCCAAGACTATACAGCCAGACTTGTTGCAAATCTAGCGCCTGATTCTACATGGGCTTCAGCGCATGAGTAACCTTACTCAGGTGAAAAATTTCATTGACTTGTTTTTGTTTCTGGAGTGACGCATCTTCTGCATCTGAGCGTATGTCTACACTCCAGCCACTACACTGACATGCCTATGGCACTGCATCTGTGCCACTGTAGTACCAGAGTATAGACGTTTCCTACATTGACAGAAGTGGTTTTTCACCTATGCAAGAGGTGGTATCTAGGTCAACGGAAGAATTCTTCCATTGACCTATCTGTATCTACATCGGGGTATAGGTCAACCTAACTATATTGCCCAGTGAGTGAAATTTTTCCCAGCTCTTAGAGACACAGCTAAGTCTATCTCATTTTTAAATGCAGACAAAGTCACAACGTGGAGAAGAATAAGACTCCTATTCAACCTCCTTGTGTCTTTTTTGCTTTGTTCTTGGTTAGTTAGTTTCTTAGTTAGTTTTGTATTGAGTAGCCTGTGGAGCCTAAAAGAGCTAAAATAGGGTTGGGCTTGCATTAATTTATTTCTGAAATTAGACTCAAGCCATGTCTTCTGTATCCATCCATTCAAACTCTTGTATTCTAATAGCTACACCTCTGTATAGGAGAAATACCCGGAATCTTTGTTTTCTAAGGTTTAATGTCCAGCTTGCAACTGTGTATGTTGATTAAAATAAATGTATTTCTATACAGCTAAGTAAAAGATGGGTTTGGGCAGGATTTCTATTACAAATGGTTGTAGATATCAAGCTTCAGTTGTTGTTGTATTCAAGTGCAATTTTTTTCCCCATGGATTTTGTTTTGTTTCTTTGAAGTCTGCTGGATAAGCAAATCAAATGGAACGTTCTTTACTTCCTTACCAAAAGCAGCAAGTATTGCAACCTGGGAAATGGAAAGTGCAGCAAACTGACCTTTACAGAAGAATGATCTCTACAGCCAAGTCCTTTCCATGATGTTACTGTACCTTTATTCAATTGTACAATGGACTCCAGCAAACAATAAAGAAAATGATTAGAGAGCAAGGAGAACACATACATGTCATAGAGATCAAATTTAAACCCCGGGGCCTTCTGGACAGGCCATACGGAAAAGCAGTGATGTATAAAGCACTAGACTGCTATATTCACAGAACTGCCCTATTACTGTATGTCAGAGAAAGCAGCTACAAAGTCTAAGCCAGGAACCCTCAGCATTAGCCTGCTTGCGTACATATCAGATCACTTTGTTTGAGCAAAACTCCATACAAGCCTGGAACGTCCATAAAGATCCAGCAAAGCATGACAATGATCATACATGATGGGGAATATGTGTCTGGGCATTTACATCTATTATAGATAAGGATGGTGATACCAGTCTCATAATGGAATGGTTTGAATAAAAAGAACTCCTGGTAGTTTACTGTCAGTAAATATGCGACATTACTAATGGGAAATGTCAGGCATCTTTCAGCTTGTAACTATTCCATTAAGGATAATGGTGGCTAGGTGTAAAATGAAGACTGATAAAGGTATTTTAATTAAGATTTAAGCATGTACTAGTCACATAACAATAATAAAGGGCTGATATATAGAAGGATGCAGAATGATAGATATACACCACAGCATCATTGTGAAGTCTCTCTCTCACGCCCCTACAGATATGTGATCGGTATGTAATGGGACCAAAGCTGCCAAGTTCCATACAGACCTTGAAGAATGATTTGTATGGTGTTCGGCAGAGTTTATGCAAAGCGAGAGGAAGGTTTTGAGCAGATAATTGGTACAAACAATTTCTAGTGGCAAATAACAAGCCAGGCACCATCAATATTTAATGCAGAGGTATATTTAATAATATTTTAGAAAAAATGCAAAAATATGATTTTGCCATTAAAATTCCTCCCATAAAGATGTTCAGGAAATGTAAAAAACAAAACAAAACAAAAACCCACCTCTTTTAACTTATGAAAATACAATAGATATCTCCAAAGTCATTTACTAGAGCTCGGTGACAGAACAGGATTCAGTGTGGGTTTTCAACAGCACAGCATGGGATTTTCAATGGGAGTTAGGTGCCTTAAAATGCCACCTTCAGTGGCTCCTAGCCAGAACTAGCTAATCTCACCTTCTCCTGTTGTGAACCCAGATGCCAACTGAGGTTATAGAATCATAGTTCCCCAAGGCCCTGATCCTACACTGAGACGCATGCAGGCAGAACGCTGCACCACTTGGAGTCCCAATTAAGTCAGTAGGGCTCCCCACAGGTACAGGTACAGTTCTCAGCGCCTGACCAGGGCCAAATTTTGAGAGCTACTGAGTATTTACAGCTCAGTCAGCGTGGATAGAAAGTGTGGGTGCTTGGATCCTCGGAAAAGCAAGTCCCAGCTCCAGCTGCAGTAGCTCTCCTATAGTCAAGTCCATGTGGAAGTGTGAGCGCTTCAGTTTAAACAGATGCTGTTACCAAAACCTACCAGGTAAGGGGAAAACAATAGCTCCTAACTTGGCTCCTAGTTAAAGGGCTGTTGGTGACCTGTTTAGCCCTCAGGCATTTACTTTAATCCTTCTATTTGCAGACTATAGTCAAACTGAATCACATTTACGTTAGCATAGTTGTGCCTCTTTACACCCGACCTACATTTGGTCCTAACATTTGGTTGGTGGTGTTGAGCCCTCAAGGAAGGAAACAAAGCTATTAGTACTCTCAAAGTCAACGTACATGGCCCAGCCTTGCTTGCTTTATTTGCTCAGTCAATGGGATTGTTCATATGCGAATAGTGAGTTGGTGGTGGTCCATATAGCACATATAAAGTGTACCTTTTTAAGCATCTGACTCAAGTCATACTAAAGTCATAGAAAGGGCACCCATGTGGAGCTGTGTCATCCTATGTAGATTTAATAAAGCAGCATGTAGAGAGCTAGCTCAGTGGTCTGAGCTTTGATTTGTTTAAACCCAAGATTGTGAGCTCAATCCTTGAGGGGGCCATTTAGGGAACTGAGGTAAAAATCTGTCTGGGGAGTAGTCCTGCTTTAAGGAGGGAGTTGGACTAGATGAGGTCCTTCCTAACTCTGATATTCTAGGTGGGTAGTATCCCCTTAATAAAAGACAGAGCAAATACCATCCTTGTTGCCTTTCCCCCTCACCAATAATCATTAGAAACCTTCAGAACATATAGGTTAGTGTATTTTGGACACACACAGCTATGTGCAGCATTTACCTGGGATTAGAATTTGGCTCTGGATCTTACAGCAATCATATTTTGGCTGATGTTTTTAAATGAACATGCTGCCTCACTTCAGAAGCTGTTATGCCATTTGCTTGGAACAATTGCTAAGAGAAATTTAACAAGCACCTATAACCAGAGCCCATGTAAGAAAAATCATTCCCTTTTAAAGTTTTCCACCCACTGTTGTTTACTCATCTCAGGTGAATTATTTTTTGCATTCTCTTGTTTTGGTAAATGGAACATTGTTGTATGTTTATGGAAGTAAATAAATAAAATGGGAAAAGAAAATCACTGTTTTGTACCCATAGCTGATATGCACCTGCTAGGAGCCAAATTCTGTCCTCAGTTACTCTCTTCCAGTCCCATTGGTTTTACTGTGGTCCTCTCTGTGGGGAGAGCTAGTTAAAGTTTATTAAACTCAGGCGCAGATAGATTAGATAGATTAGCTATGGTGTGTGTGTGTGTATTATCCTACATGGGGAAAAACCAGCCAGGTTCAATTTTATTTATTTTAAATAGATACTATCACTAGAAAGATAGTCATACATTTGTGGTCTCAAAGCCATGCCAAAACATCTGTTAACATTAAAAGAAACAACCCATATGCTTTCAGAGGTTGAACGCACCCTTTGAACTGATATAGTTGGTAAAGCCACAGCTCTATTTTCCCCATATAAACTCAGAAATGAGGGCCAGCTTTGAATTGTTCATTTAGGTGCCTAACAGAGAACTAAGCTCCCTAAATGATCCAGCTCCAGTTGTGGGTGCAAAGCCCTTTTGAAAATTGGACTTACGTTTATAAAATTCGGTGCTATGATCCTACAGAGTGTTTGCTGGATTTTGCCACGTGACCCCAGAGGCTCCATGGGACTGCAGTTGAAATGATTTCTCTTCCCTATCAGCTCTTTAACAACTGGGTTATATATTTTTATGGTACATAAAATATATTGCATGCCAACATGATTTTGTTTTTGTGGCTGCAGAAAGATATGGGGAAGGAAGTAAATAAAAAATGAGACAATGAGAAGAGTGCAGGATCCGAATACACAACTTATGCACTTATAAAAATAAAGATGTGCTGCCAGGCAGCAAGCAATCTCCTCGTTATCCAGATTGGCAGCCTGGTTCCATTTTTTGAAATGAAAAACAGTTAGAGCATGCTTGACCTTGAGGTCTAATGTGTGACACTGTTGGGATAGCAGACTGCAGCTTCCTATCCAAAAACAGATCTGCCGGGCTGAATTCTTTTGCTACAGGTGTCAGCCAGTATGCTAATCACAGGTGCCAATTCCATGGGTACTCTGGGGTTGGAGCATCCTCTGGGAAAATATGGTGGGTGTTGAGCACCCACTGGCAACCCCCCTATCACAACCTCCCCCCTGACACAGTGCCTCCTACCTGCCCAGCAAGTCCTGCTGATCAGCGTCTCCTCCACCCTCTCCGCACCTCCCGTGCAGGAGGCTGAGAGGGAAGGCAGAGGAGCAAGGTTGTGGTGCGCTAGGGGAGGGGGAGGAACTAGGCAAGAAGAGGAGGGGCTAGGTAGGGCTTGGGAGGAAGGGGTGGGGTGGAGGTGAGGCCTAGGGCGGACTTGGGGGTCGAGCACCCGCTGACACTTTGAAAAGTTGGCACCTGTGATGCTAATTGAGCAAGATGACGTTCTGAGGATTTAGACAGGAATTGTTTTAGAGTCTTTCCACACATTCTGCTTTCCCAGGACTCTGGAGGAACAAGGTTCTGGATGTATCATGATTGAAACTCTAGGTCTCTGCCAATCTCTCAAAGGTCTCCAAAGGAAACTGGGAACCATTGTCAGAAACTAATTGCTCTGAAATCCTAAAACAGGCAAAAATGTATTTTTATCTTCTGCACAACTAACTGTAGCTATTGTGGTATTGAACAACTCAGCAACTTCAATACATCTTGAAAAACAATCAGTTACCAAAAGTTAGGTTGTATTCTCCAGATGCAAAAGGTCAGTCCTGACTTTCTGCCCTGGCCTATCTGATAGAACACATGGCAGTAACTGTTCCCATTGGTTGGTTTTCATGCGAGCACAGATATCACATTTCTTAATTCTCTGTTGTAGTTGTTTGCTGAGGCCAGGTCACCAAACAGACTATTTAGCTCTCTCTGCATAATGGAATACCTTGGTGTCCCTCGTGTAGTCTGTCAAGGAATTCCTGTTGCACTGATGTAGGGATAACCTGGATCCTTTCAACAACAGACATTGGTTTATGGTAAGATCACCTGAAACTGCATGGAGATTTCTGACTTTTTATGAGTAGTCCAATCCTCTCTGCAATGGGTCATGACTCAGCTCAGGACTTCATCTGCCTTGTTTCTTTTTTCAGTTCTTGCAGGCATTTTGCTGTGATTTATAAAGTAATAAGTATGGCATCTACAAAACCTTCTATGAGCAGATCGTCTGGTTTAGTCTCTTGCTGTGGTGCATTAGGGAGTATGGACCTGGAGATCATATCAGCTATATTGAGGTTCTACCCTGGCATATGAGCAATCGAGAATGGAAACCTCATGAGTCTCATTCAGAAATGTTGTATCCTGGGTTGCGACTCGTATGTGGTTTTTGAACCTCCAAGAGCGACTAGTGGTTTGTGATCAGTTTTCACATGAAACGTTATGCTCATGAGAAAGTTTCTGAACCATTCACAAGCCCACATAATGGCTAGGGCTCCTTTTTCTATTTGCTCAGAGCACTGTTCTGTATTGGTGAGTGCTTGTGAGGGATATGCTCCTAGATGCCACAGTGAAGGACTACCCCTATCTTGTAAGCTGAGGCATGAGCTGAAACTGCCGTGGTTTTATAGGGCCAAAAGTGGTGGAATGTGCAGGTCTTGTTTTATTTATGTAAATGCCTGGGTTGGTTTAGTTCCCCAATACCCGGAATTTTGTGGGCTTAGGAGATCTCAAAATGGCTTTGACGTCCCTATTACATGAGGGAATTTTGCCAGGCATGTTACCATAGCCATGGATTGATGTGTCTCACTGATATTCTGAGATATCCTTCATGTGGGTAATTTCTTTCACTCCCGTGCAATCTGATCTGACCCCTGCTCCATCAAATGATCTGGCCTAGAAACTTAATTTTATCTTTTAAGAATTAACTCTTGTCATTGAGTGTTATGCCTGTCTTCTCTAGTAGTGTCAGGACTACAAAGAGATGTTGGTCATGTTGGGATTGAGTTGATCCATCGATAAGGATGTCATCCATGCATTGTTACATTGTCCCCTGGAAATGTTCAGGAGCTGGTGATATGCAAGATGGTAAATTGATTGAAACAAAACCTTCCAAATGGTGTAAAGAAAGTGGTTAGTAGTGCCGATACTGCAGCAAGGGATATCTGCCAGAATTCAGACCAAACATCTAATTATGAAAATAATTTTGCTTCAATAAGTTGTTATAGAGTGTATTCCACACAAAGGCCACAAATCACTTTCTACAAACATTTTCACTGAGCTTGGTAAGGTCTACACAGATCCTAACCTTATCATTTGGGTTTAGGATCACCTATGCTGCTTGCGCACCATTATATTGGAGTGTGTAGTCTGGAAATGACACCCATCTGCTCCATGCAGCTAAGCTCTGCATTCATTCTGGGTAGTAAAGGGAGGGAGATTTTTCTAGTGGCTAATCTTCACTACCAGGGAGATCAATGCTGCTGTAATCAATGCAGCAGGGATCAATTTAGCGGGTCTTCACTAGCCCTGTTAAATCGATGGCAGAGCACTTTCTGGTTGACTACAGTACTCCAGCTCACCAAGAAGATCAAAAAGGTTTGCACTTGGTATGAGTTTAATGTGATATTCTTCCCCTAGGTTTCCCAGTCTTTGGAATAATTTCAGGAACTCTTCTTAATCTCAGGTTCTAGGTCCATGGTGACTGGTTCTATCCTTATTACAAGGCCTAAGACTATAACATGCTGATATAGCAATTTTGGGAAAGGGATTTGAGGTGTAGTCAGGAACTAAAACACAGATGGTTTAGTGTCCCATAACCTTTTTCACTGTTAAATTTTCCAAAGGACAACACCATTCTAAGCCCAAGTCCTATAAACACTTAGAGGGTGTCTTCACGGCAAAAAAAGATGTGTCTTTAACTTGGGGTAACTAATTTGGGTTAAAATAGCAGTGAAGACAGCAGCTTGAGGTTTAACTTAGGATAGCAGCTCAAGCCTATAAGGGAGCCTGAGGTGGAACTTAAGCAACTCAAGTTAAAACCCAGTTGCCTGGTCTTCATTGCTATTTTAACCCACGTTAGCTAATTGAGCTCAGTGCGACTACTTACATGTGCAAACATACTCACATGTGCCAGTGCACACTGAGACCTAAAAGCGCAGTTATTGTGCTCATGGACTTTACTGCCTACTGGCTGCTTATGCCAATCCTATGAAAATCCATTATTCTCTTTTCATTAAGTTGTAAAACAAACTGTGCTAAATGCATGTATTTCTTTGAAAGACAAAAGTGCATGTTCTTCATTGCATTTCACTAGCAAAACCAACTGTATTCGTTTTATTACACCGTTTTTACGCATTAAAATTTAATAATGTTTGTTGATGAATCACATGAAACTAACTAAATTTTTAAATAATTTAGTACTAACTGACTTCCTTCAATTTATGAAGTTGCTACATTGCTTTCTGGAATGTTTTAAACTGAAATCCCAAAGGCCTTTCATGTTTTTAGTCAACTGCCTCAGAAACATTTAATTACCAGCTATTCTCAGCTTGGGGCTTGCCTTGTCGATGGGAGAGCCTCCAGAAGGAGAGAAGAATGAAAAGCTTTATCTTTCGGTTCATGAAGTTCTTAATGCACTAAATGCTTATCATTGCTAATCTCTCTGATTCCAGCTAATGGGAAAGAATTCAACTCAGCTCCGCACAGCAGTGGGTGTTACCTTTCATAGCAAGCTACCCTGCTGCATGACTGACATGTGAGTTCTTTACTGCCTGCCAAATCTGCTGCATTGCTGAGGCAGGACACTTGAAACCATTACAGGAAATGATGGGAAGAAGGTTCAACGTCCCCCAAGACACCACCTCTTTTCATATATCGGGACCTGTGATCCACAGCTGTCTGGTGTCAATGGAAAGACTCCAACTGACTTAACTGGGCTTTGGATCAGGCCCTTGATGCACCTTTATTTAAAGGTGTGAATGTCTTTGGTACAGGCAGACTAGCAAATTCTACAAAGTTCAGAAAAGAAATAAGGCAGAAAATGGGGGTCCAGTTTACCTCAGGATATGGTGGAGTCTCCATCACTTTAAGTCTTTAAATTAAATTGGATGCTTCCTAAAAGATATGCTCTAGCTTGATGTGAGAACCACTTGGTAAAATTCTCTGACCTGTGTTATGCAAGAGGTCAGACTAGAGCATGAGTCGGCAATTTTCAGCACGTGGCCCATCAGTGTCATCCACTGGTGGGCTGTGAGACATTTTGTTTATGTGGACCGTCCACAGGCATGCCCCCCCCAACTCCCAGTGGCTGCAATTAGCCATTCCCAGCCAATGGGAGGTGTGAGAAGTGGCAGCCAGCATGTCCATGCGGCCCGCACCACTTCCTGCAGTTCCCACTGGCTGGGAACGGTGAACTGGGGCCACTGGGAGCTGCGGGGAGCCATGCCTGCAGACAGTCTATGTAAACAAATTGTCTCGCAACCCACCAGAGGATTACCCTGATGGGCTGCCTGCCAAAGGTTGTCGACCCCTGTACTAGATCATTATACTGGTCCCTTCAGGCCTTAGAATCCATGAGTCTAGAGGGCTTCTACCAGGCAGTGTTCTCAATGGGAGATTTGAGAGTTTCTTCTTCTATGAATCAATGACAAAAGGAGGAAAGTCTGAGTGAGCTGAACATGAGGCTGCTTGGAGCCCAGGGCACCGGATTTATTTTTCCACAAATTTCTTGTCATTAGCAACTTTCTTATTATGTGCCCCAAGAGTTGTACAGCATTTCCAGAAATAATAGTTCTATAGTTTGATCACTGATGGGCTGGCCCCATGACATCATTGCCATAATTACTGTCTTCTGCAGGTAATAATAGTTCTGGAAAGGGCATCACAGCTTAGTGATTCAATGAAACTGCCTAGGATTTTATAGAGACCTGAGGTTACATATGCGAAGCAGGTGCTTTTATTCCAGCTCATTTCACTTTGCAGCAGTAACACTAAGTATATACCAATACTGACATTTCTTTAAACCTATTTTCTAAGGTCAGCCAACATTTACACTAAGAAAACAACCTCATTATAAACACATTTATTTAAAAACCCCACCCTTTACTATTATAATGTCAATGTGGTTACCCCATTATAAATGAGGGTAGAATTAGGTCTCATTCTCTGCCTAGCAAGTGATACAAGTCTATTTTTGAAATGCATGATGCTTAGGCATATATATGAAATACCTTGTCTATATATCAACATTTAGACAATCAGGCAAGTGGTTCAGGGTCAGGCTTACATGATACCTTACAGTAATTCTTTGTCAGACTTAAAGGGACAATGTCAAGTTACAAATCATGCCTCTTTAGGCTTTTTAGCTATAACTCCTCCTGGGAACACACAAGATTGCTCTAGTGAAGGAAATAAGGACAAACGTCTGTCTCTATATTAGACATTTCTACTGGAAAGAGAACATCCACAGTTTTATTAGATAGGATGAAGACATAGAGATCTAGGGTAACATTTTCGAAAGCTCCTGAGGTGCTTTGGAAGTTAAGTCTCAATCAAAGTTGGAGGGAATTAGGCTCCTGGGGCTAGATCCACAACAGTATTTAGGCACCCAACTGCCTGTTTAGGTGTCAAAGTCCAACATTTAGGTGCCATTGACATTCTAAAAACTACCTCTGAGCCCCAGTGGTTAGGGAACCCACCTGGGATGCAGGACACCCAAGTTCAAGCTCTCTGCAGTGAGGACTTGAACACAGGTCTCCTACATTCCAGGTGAGTGCCCTGCCCTGGACCACTGGTCTACTGGCTATAATATGGTTGGAGTCTTGCTCTGTATTTGCATGAGAAAGCACTGTCCTGGCTTCGGCAGCTAACTCCCAGAGAGAGTTCGCAGCTGAGAATCCCAAGCAGAGATTGGTGCATCCCTCTGGCCTGTCAGTCAGGTGCCTAAGGCCCAGCTCAAGGATAGCTGAGCATCTACCTTTGCAGATCTGGGCCCTAAGCCCTGCTTCTTTCCTCTACATTTTCACTCCTGGCTAGTTTAGGTGGCCCCCTCCCAAGCGTCCTGGCTTCTGCGAATTCTTTTCTATGTGCCTAACTCTTCTATACAAATACAAGAGACACAGATCTTGTGCACCCAACACAGGGCAGTGAATTCCGCTGGGCAGCAGGGCACCAAGGAGTTAGACACTGCAATTCTTACATCTTCTAGGCACTTTTTAAAAATAAACCCTAATGCCGCAAAAACATCAAGGAGTCCAATGGCACCTTAAAGACTAACAGATTTATTTGGGCATAAGCTTTTGTGAGCTATAACCCACTTCATCAGCTGCATGGAGTGAAAAATACAGTAGGCAGGTATAAATATACAGCACATGAAAAGATGGGAGTTGCCTTACCAAGTGAGGGGGGTCCAGTACTAACGAGGCCAATTCAATCCAGGTGCATATGCCCCATTCCCATTCCCATTCCTAATGCTGCAGGGCATAAGCCAGCCACTGACTGAGCAGGGAGAGTGGGAAGAAACTTTGCCTATGGACTTTCCCCTCATCCATGTGGGGACGTCTTGACACCTTCCCAGACTGGTACCAGCTGGTGTTGAAATCAGGATACTGGATACATGACAGTTCTTATGTTCTGTTCTGTTCTTTTTCTCAGTTTATTTACTTGCACTGAACAGTAATTTCCAGGTAGTAGTCAGTTTCATCTTTTGTAACTGTGGGTCTTTGCCACAGCTAAGCATTTAAAAACAAAAGAAAAATGTAAGTGTGAAACCACAAAAATTGGCAAGGGGACACAGAAATGGGAGTGGTGCCTGAAACTATTTTGGATTCAATATCTGAAACTGTCCAGATTCCAAATTAGAGAGATAAGGTGGGGGAGATAATATCTTTTATTGGACCAACTTCTGCAGGTGACAGTGACAAGCTTTGGAGCTTACACAAAGCTCTTTCTCACCAACAGAAGTTGGTCCAATAAATGATATTACCTCACCCACCTTGTGCCTCTAATATCCTGAGACCAACACAGCTACAACAACACTGCATACACATTCCAAATTAACAGTTGCCCTTTGAGCATGTATTCTAAGCACTGCACTACACAACGCCTGTGAATTTTCGCAATCAGTTACTTAGTTGCCTTCCAGCCTATGTTTTTTTCCTAGTGGATGCTTTAAATTGTGCTCCATAACTTCTATTCGTTTATATAAATCCAGACCGTTGTGTGCCAGAGCTCCACTTATCCTCTGAGGGGTTGAATTGGCCTTTTCAAGTCCGTGATGCAAAGAGTCAGGGCATACTAAAAAATCTATAGGTGTCAGCCACTCGCAGGCTGAAATGTCCTCCAATAAGTCTCCGATGAAAAATAAAGTATTAATACAGTTGTGATACTGAAATGGCTTTGACACCATAAAAACTAGGTATTAAACATCATAAACTGTACAGCTTTCACCTCCGGCTTTTTATTTTGGTTATAAAGAGATCTCTTGAATTAAAACAGTTGGAAATGAACCTCTTCTATGTCAAAAAGAATAGATCATCTGAAACTGCTCATTTATTGGACACGGCTACTTCCAAACTTTTCAGACTGAACCTTAAGTCTCTTCAAAGTGTATCAAATGCTAACACAGCCATGACTTTGCTAACAGCCAAATGGAAAGATTTCTAATTTTGAAATAACTAACTAAGCTCATAAAAACTTACAGACACGTCCAACAGGTTTTCTTTCAAGCAAAGCATGGGTTTTGTGGTTTTGCTACAATCAGACTATAATACTATTAATGAAAACAAGTATTTTAGCTAATATTTCTGTATTTACTTTCTTGGCCAAAGGATTTGCTTCAAATCAGAAACTGAGGCTCTGATCCTCCAATCCTTAGGAGGGATGGTCTTGTGATTAGGGGTGTGCACTGACAAGCTAAAGATGGTGGTTCCATGTCTGCCATGCAATAACAAGGCCTTGGGCCAATCTCTCTGTGCCTCTCTGGCCATAACAGCACTGCCCTACCTCACAGAGGAGTTGCAAGGATAAATGCATTAACAATTGAGGGCTTAGTGTTAAACAGAACCACCATGCTTTTGTTTATTTCCATTGCCTGGGAGATGTGATTTATGCCTTCTGAGGGAGACAATGAAGCATGATTTTCAGTGTGCTGAATGGCAGTTTCTTCTGTATCATCATCGATCAATCAATCATCATCATCATCATCATGAAGGCAAATCCCAAAGGGACACAGTCTCCCTGCAGATCAAGCACCACCTATATTGATCTCTAGCTAGGTGCTTAGGGCAGTCCAGCTGGATGTTCAGTCTGTGCTTGTCATTGGTGAGCTTATCGCACTACCAGAGCTTCTGGCAAGCACGTGATCACTTGCCATATACCAGCATATCTTGGTAAATGCCCTTCATAATCCATTGGTCTTCCATCCTAATCCTCATCTTGCCTTGCAATGTAACATGGCGCAGCTGACAAAGATGGCAAGCACTGAAAGTATAATCCCCTGCTTTCCAGCCTTTCTCAGTGCCCACATTTCACTGCCATACAATAGAGTTGATATAACCAGCATTCTATAGGTCTGCTACTTCATAGTAGCTTGATGTTGTCTAAAACTGTCCTATTAAAAATGTCTGGGTTTGGGACATTTCTTTCTCCTACTGACTGTTGTCATTTCCATGAATTTCTAGTACAACAATGTCATTTTAATTCTATTTGTTTGTGTCAGGTGTAAAGAACAGTAACTGTGGATGGAAATGAATGGCAGGGGTGAGCTTTTCAAAAAAGACTGCCTGACAGCATAAACATATCTGTCAGAAAGATACGTTTGCTTGATTAATTCCCTTGGAAATATCCCTCTCAGTGTTTCAAAACAGGCACAGCATCAATCAGCGTATAAGCAGTCTAGGTTATATATGGGTTATAGAGAGAGTATATACCATGTGTTGAGTTCACTATGGCAAGCGCTGGTAGTGCCCAGTAAAGGCCTTGCCTATGATCTTCTGAAGTGACTAGGAGTTTATGTGTCTCATTTGGGGGCACGCCCTCCCACTTTGAAACACCATAAAGGAGTTTGAGCACCCATCCTCTAAAAACCAGGGCCCTGAAATCACAAGTTGCTGTTGAAAATCTTGGCCCTTGGCTCCATTAGAAATGTACCCTAACTCCAAGCAATTGATCTTCAGCCGTTGCGGGGCTACATGGGCACCAATCCCATATGCAGATAAGGAAAGCTGTGAATTGCACCATCTGTGATGACTCCCATTTTAATCAGAGGCAAACACCACCAATGCAAACATAGCTTTCCTTGACTGCTCGAGGGGTTTACAGGTAAAATCAGGACAGATTGCCAGTATGGACATGGCCACAGTTTTTATTCCAAACCCTTATTGACACACATGTAACTGCTCTTCTGTGGTGCTGCAGGGTGCCAGGCTGGTCTCTGCCCGGTGATTTTATTTTTATTTATGTGAGGAAAATCTCTTGGGACATTTTCACTAATGGGTGAGTGGCAAGGAAAACACATATTTCACATTGTAAGAAAAGGCTCATTTCACCGACTAAGAAGATAACGGCTAAACGCCGAGGTCAAAACTTGGTTTGTATTAGAGCTGGTCAAAATATTCAAAACAATATGTTTTTCTGGTGAAAAATAGACTTTAGGTTCCCCCAAACTCAACTTTTCAGGAAAAAATATTAACACTGTCCACATTTTCTGTTTTTCATGAATGTTTCGGCAATGTTTTTATTGACTTCCATTAAAACAATCCAAATGTTTCGCCAAATCGCATTTTGATCATTATCAAACACGTCTGCTTACTGGAAATGAGTTTGTGGACTAGCCTCGTCTGCACTGAATCCAGGAAGTGCCGAAGCCGCCATACTGCCGCGGCCTCTTCTGGCAGCAGCTGTACCTGGCCCTCTTTTGAGGAGGGGTTGCACTCCTGTGGACCAAGTGGGGCGGATGGTGGGGTGCCCTCCCCACCCAAATATGCACTCCCCTGTGGAAGGGAGTGCGGTTGGTGCCATGGAGGCATTTCACTCCTCCCTTTCCACTTGAGGGAGGTGAGATCCAGGCGATGAGGGGTCCCCAATCTGTCCTACAGATATGGGATGAAAATTCTCTGCTGAGCATGCTCAGTAGGCCTCTTCTAAGATTAAGATGGAGCTTAGTGAAGACTCTCTGGTTTTGTACAACACTCATCGCTGCAGGACCCAACCCCTATCCCTTTTGTGGATCAGTTACACAACTACAAAGATGAAGAGGCGACTGCCCCAGTTATAATGAACAACTCTCTCTCCCTGCTTACCAGATGACATTCTTATGTGCCCCTTCCCTTGGTGCTAGGTGGTGATTTTATGAAGTGCTTGTGGCACTGGGACACCACCACCTTGGAATGGCCCTCAGCATGGACAGCAATGTTCCCTTGGACACTCGTGGTATTTTCCATAAGGTTCTCTTTCAGGAGTCTTAACTCTTTCTCTCCTCACATTTGTCTGGCTGATAAAAAGGCCTGGTGTGCCGGCATTCCTGCGACATGCTACTCTGCTCCAGAGAAACTTTCTCCCAGAGTTTTGCTGCAGTATTATCTCATGCAGTTCACTGACTACCTAAATGGCACATCTCTAGTGAATAACTCCTTGAATGACAATATGAAATGTCAGACACTGAGCTAGAAAGCACTGCAAATGACTCAAGATGAAGCAATTTATTGTCACATTAATTAAATTAGTGTCAACACCTTAGGATGGCGTTATATATATTTACATCAAATCAGATGGTTTATACACCTCCCCCTCCAGTGTCGCTTTTCCCCCTCACTTCAGCAGGCACAGGGGCACAGAAACCTGTATGCAAGAGGTGCTGGGATTTGGCCAACCACAAGGACACACTTATGGGAGTAGCAGGAAGGGCCTGCCAGAGGCATTTTGTCACCCAGGATGAAAAGTGTTTTTGGCAGCCCCCACAAACTGCTGATCAAACAAGAAACACCCCAATTTGGCACTCCATCCACCCAGATGTTGATTTGGTGCCCCTGGAATTTGGTGCCCAGCCACCCGAAAGATGAGCCCTGCTAGCAGGGACAGGCTGGGCCTGGGGCAGGATGGGAGAATCTGCTGCTGAGCTTATACTCTGGTCTTTTTTTCCCTTTACCATCCACAGAGGTGGTGGGTAGGACTGGCTGAAAATTTTCGATCGAAACTGTTTTTTGACAGAAAATTGGGCTTTTGACTAGGGTTGTTTTTTTTGTTTTTTTTTTTATGTTGTTGTTTGTTTTTGTTTTGGAGAAGTGTCTGCTTTCCACAGGATTTTTTTTTTTTAACTGAAGTATTTCAGCGAAGAAATGAAACATTTCAATTTGAAAATACTGCTGCAGTGCCTTCTAGGAGCGGTAGTTCAGATTTCTCGCTCCCCCATACTCCTCTATGAGTCAAGTTTCCTGACTAGATTACAATCCTCATGATGCACCACAGTCAGGAGCTCCCTTCATGCAACCACCTCCCCTCACCATGAGGGGAGATTGTGGTGTTTCATGGGAGATGTAGACAGACTAAGGATCCCAGTCATAAGAGGCGAATGGGGGCACTCAAACTACAATTCCCATGAGGCACCTTAGCAGCTTTCTCAAAAGGTGAAATATTTTGGTGTCTGAATTTTAGCTCAAAAATCAAAATTCTCAGTGGACACAAAACATTTTCTTACCAGCTTGAGTGGTAGGCTAAGCGCATAGCTGTCAATCTGATTACTAGACTGTTGTGATCTACACAGAGCCACTCCATTGCTGCTCAGTAGCTCTGGGTTCTTCCTCCCTTTTTTTCCTGAGAGACGCCTGGCACCAATGTCTCTGGCTGGACTGGACTTGTGTCTAAGTGAGAGTATGATGCAGACACAATCCAGAGTTGTCTTGCAAAGAATGTAACCTTTAACACTGGCTCATCATTAAGTGGACTCATTTTACATGAAATGCTCACAGAAGAGTGTTGTCACAGTTACCACCACAGTTACCTTAGAAACACCATGGGAGTTAGTTGATATCAATACACAAAAATCAATTTTGTTTTATTTTTTGCAAGGCTCCTCAGCAAATAAATTTTGTTGTACGTAGGATCACGCAGCTGCTGCTTTCAGCTTGTATTTTTCCTTTCACCTGACATTTAGCCCTTATATACCAGACAGTCCTGTGCAAAAGTGAATTTGTAAAGGCATATCAATCTTACTGCCCTTTAGTTGTCTAAAGCAACCAGCAGCTCCTATCTATGACTACAGAGAATGTCACTGCTTGGGGAGGGGGAAAGGAACACCTGCTAATACTTTACTTGGGTTTCTGTCACTTTAAAGAACTGTTTTAAAACATTAAGAGACTAGGAATGAGAGTGGAGTCACTGTTAGTTCATACTACCCACCCGTCAGCTTCATCAGATGTCTGGAACATTCAGCGACTATCCTGTTTATGTTTATTAAGGGAACACTTATTGTGACTGCAGTTGAAAATCAAAGGGACTTGATTTCCCTTCTGTTATGTTTGCGATTTAAGGTTAAAGCATCTTTGAAGCTAGCAATGCACACTGAAGCAGACTAATAAACACTTTGTCACTCTTGTGTCAGGTTCTTTTATTTTTGAGGGCATTGGGGGGTAGCAGGGTGGCAACAACATACCAGAATTTTAACAGCGATCAAGACAAACATTTGTGATAAAAAACTATCAAACAAAATCAGTTTCTCTATTGAAAAGCTATGCAAATATCTACAAAAATTACCTCATTTCTTCTATGAATATTGTCCTTGCCTGTTAGCCACATCACTTTACTTAGGGTCCCATGGAAACAGAACTAATTAAAGCAACATTCACAAAAGCTAGTGTAAATATCACATTTCAATGCAAGCATCCAGGCCTTGGATACAGAAACATACTCAGAATTCAGACTAAGAGCAGGAAGTGAAGTTCTTTCAGTATAACTGGCACTTAGAAGATTTCAGTGACTGGGTAACAATGATCAGCGTGTGGAATGTATTCATCTTGGATTTCCTTGTGACCTTATGGTGTTCTTCAGAAGAAGCATTTCACTAGTGTATGGACATACAAACTTCTGGAGAATGTAATTAGCAGTGGCCCAAGGGGAAAAGTCTGGTTATGGATCTTGATGACACACATCCCCATAGTGCCCCTCTTTCCCCAAAAAGTAAAGGTGTTCATATTCAAATTTTTGGATTTGGGCCATCTGTATAATAACTATTTCCAATAATGTAACCTTAGAACAATAATGTATATAATTGTGTGTTGTTTCTTCCATTTTCCTCATGCCCTAATAACTACCTCTAACATATTCTTCATTACTCATTTTCTGGGGGCTAGAGCCGCAACTGGTATAAATTGGGGTAGCTCCAGTTGAATTTATAAATGTACAGTTTAGATTCATCTTTATCATGTGGGGCAGCATAACCTTGGAAGCAGGTTTCGCTATCAGGTACATGTATCATCACAAACTGCTTTAGCATAACATTATTTGTAGGAACTTTCCTCTAGCATCCATTTAGTTTTGTGTGAGGCAAGCTACTTTGGGCTATTCTCTACGAGAAGTTGATGTAAACCCAGAAAGGCTTTCACTGCACTGTATTCCTGAGAATATATAATTGTACCAAAGTGCACACAGCAAGACATATTATTTCTTGCACAACACATCACACGTGGAATGGGAAAGAAATCAGCAAAGCTATTTGTATCAGGACCTCAGGATACAAACAAAAAAGATCACTTTTCAGTTTAGTCTCTGAGATCCCGCACATACTCCACTGGTTTTGTAAACTCTGGCTTTGTAAATAAACAAACTCAGGCCACAAAGGAATTACCATACTGAGACAGTAGTGCCAAAACACTTTGTTACTGTATAAATAGATGCAGGGAAGCAATCTGAATTCAGTTCAAGTGGTCACAGAAGTGTCATACAGAAGTACACTATTTCAGGAAATCTCCCTGCTGAAAGGCTAAGCAATTCCTGAATACATTCATACTCTAAAGCCAAGTTGGCTAAATTATTGGACAGACATTCTTCCTATAGACAATTTAGAGTTCTCATATTAATTTAGTTGCTCCAGATTCTGTCTGGTCTGACATGCACAATTTGTCTTCCAAGCAACCAGACATTTACTTCCTCAGTCTATATAATAATCTGCTGCTCTCTTATAGGAATTATATTACATTGTAAATAAAAGTACAAGACAGACCTATTTCTTTGTACATTTTGATAAAATTAGGCTGGGTGAGATCAGACATTTTGGATTTGAATGGCAAATTTAATTTCTAGTTGATTAAGGGCATTGACACTAGCATGTGCGTTTACACTGTAATACTGAAATAATATAGGAACCAATGGCCCATCCAGCCAAGTCTCTGACAATACCAGAAGGTGCAAGAAACCCCTTAGTTATTAATTATGAAATAACCTGCTCATAGAGGAAGTTTCTTCCTTAATCCCATCAGTTAATGGTGGTTTATGCTCTGAAACAGCCGGGTTTATAGATTCATGGATATTAAGGCCAGAAGTGACCATTATGACCATCCCATCTGACCTCCTACATAGCACAGGTCAGAGAATTTTATCAAGTGGTCCTCACATCACCCCCATAACTTCTGTTTGAGGTAAGAGCTATTTTTAGAAAGACATGCAGTAGTAATTCAAAAAGGCTTCAAAAGATGGAGAATCTGCCACTCTGTAGGTAAGTTGTGGTAATGGTTATTCATAGATTCCAAAACTAGAAGAGACCATGGTGATCATCTTGTCAGTCATGGAGAATCCACCACAACCCTCAGTAAGTTATTCCAAGTGTCCATTATTCTCACTGTTACAAAGACACACTTTAGAGGTTTTTAAGATCAGGTTTGACAAAGCCCCCGCTGGGATGATTTAGTTGGGGTTGATCCTGCTTTGAGCAAGGGGCTGGACTAGATGACCTCCTGAGGTCCCTTCCGACCCTGATATTCTATGATTCTATGATTCTATTTCTAGTCTGGATTTTTCTAGCTTCAGCTTCCAGCCATTGGATCATGCTATCCTTTTTTCTCTGCTAGATTGAAGAGCCCATTATTAAATATCTTTTCCTCAATGTAGATTGTGCTTATCGATTGTAATCAACTCATCTTCTTCTTGTTCAGCTCAATAGATTGAGCTCTCAGAGTCTATCACTATAAGGCAGGTTTTCTAATCCTTAATCATTCTTGTGGCTTTTCTCTGACCCCTCTCCAATTTATCAACATCCTTCTTGAATAGTGGATACCAGAACTAGACACAGAATTCCAGCAGTGGTTGCGCCAGTGCCAAACACAGAGGTAAAATAACCACTGTGCTCCTACTTGAGATTCCCCTGTTAATGCATCCGGGACCCTTTTGGCCATAGGATCACACTGAGAGCTCACGTTCAGCTGATTATTCACCACAGCCCCTCAAATCTTTCTGAGTTACTTCTTCCCAGGCTAGAGCCCCCCATCACGTAAGCATAGCCTAAGTTCTTTGTTCCTACATGTACACATTTAACCGTATTAAAACACAAATTCTTCGCTTGAGCCCAGCCTACCAAGTGATCCAGATCACTCTGTATCAGTGACTTGTCCTCTTCATTATTTACCACGCCCCCAACTTTAGTGTCATCTTCCAACTTTATTAGTTCCTTACTCTTGCTATTATGTTCAATTGTGTAAAAATAAAAAAGAAAGAAATCTAATGTGGATACTTTTGTTATCTATACAAACATCTAACTGGGTTGTTGGGGGGATGTTTTATTTTTTACAATGTTACTATGCTTTGTGTTTCATAGATTAATCATGTGTAATGTAAAAATAAGTCTTTTAAAATCAATTTTATTTTTTTACATTTCTCTGTCACTGAATGTCTCCTTATTCTTATCTTATGATAAAAGGCAGAATAAGAATATCTAATTTACCTTCAGAGTAACAGTCTAGAACAATAACATTTTGTATACCTCTCTACTGTTCCCTCATACCTATCCAGCTCTTCTCTAAACTAAACAGTCCCATTCATTTTAATCTCTCATCATACAGCAAACTCAATAGGTTTCTAACAATTTGTATTGCTCCTCTCTGAATCCCTTTGGTTTCTGCTGTATCTTTTCCAGATTGGATGACCAGAACTAAACAGTATTTCATCTGAGGGTGTATCACAGATTTATACAATAGTATTTTAATATTGTCAGTATTATTTTCTATCCTATTCTTTCTGCAGCCTAACATTTTACTTGATTTTCAGACCACCATCTCCCTGTCCAAAATGACATCTTGGCATTTTGCCTGTGTGGTTACTGTAAATTAAGAGCTCAGCTATATGTCTGAGTAGTTTAAATGATTCCTTTCAATGTGCATTATCATTATATCTCCAGTGAACTCCACTAGTCACCAGGCTTCCATTCACCTCATTGCATTAGATCCTTCTGAAATTTCTCACAGCCTTTTCTTGTCTTGAATAACCTACATAATTTGGTGTCACCTGCAAATAATGCCATCACACCTCTTTTCCCAAATCTTTGAGGAATCTCTTAAACAACACCCTGTAGTGCTTTAACCCTTTGCCATGTGGAAAACTGACCATTTATTCCTTCTCCTTGTTTTCAGTCTGTTAGCCACAAGAAATTGGAAAATGCAATAATTCAGAAGCCCCCTAAAGTACTGAAGCAGAATCACCAGTGCAAAGTTCATAGGCCCAGATGCTCAAAGGTATTTTTGTTCCTAACTTCCATTGAAATCAGTAGGCATTAGGGGCCTAAATACCTTTGAGAAGCTGGACCATACAGACAACTAAAGACTATTGCTGGGGGTTGGGTTGATATATTTTTGATGTTTTATGCATACTAATTAGCCACGTGACATAGCAACCCTTTTTTGTATTCTGTCGACAGATATGCAGAAATGACTATTAATCACAGTGAAATCTTTTCTTGCATTAGGTCTATAGAAACACTCATACATTCATATATGTGCTTATAAGTAAACAATAATATCTTCAGCATATTTATACAAAGCACTTACTGCCTTTCCTGTGCTTTGTGCTGGGATGCACTAAGGCTTTATCTCATTATACCACCTCATTTCAACACTGAGCACCATAAAGATAATGTTCCGCATAGACTAGTTTTGCATTAAAATGTAAATAGTAACAAAGGATACCAGGCAATGTGGACTGTCGTAAAGAATGATGTTTCAAAATATGATCTTCAGATGAAAAACACATACTGTAACTTACAGTCACCTTAGGGCAGGCAGCTTACTAGCTTGTTGTTATCACAGAAATATCTTCAGACTATGCTGTATTCATGTCATGCAGATCAAAGTGTTGGATAAAATATAACTGCATGCATGTATACATATTATATCATTCCAGCTTTGCACTGAAAATAGAAATTAAAAGGAAAATTACAGCAACTATTAGAAATCAGGATATGAGGCCATAGCTCTGCTGGCATAAATGAGATATGTTCCACTGAGGTCAATGGAGCTAGGCCAATTTATGTGCACTGAGGATCTGGACTATGAGACCTATAGACTCTCAAATTGAATGCTGTCAGGACTCACAGTGGGCTTCACTTCAGCTGTGAGCTATTGTATCATTCCCGCTGCTTTGAACCACCCTTAAAAATAGCCAGCCCCACATCTGGATAAGAAACGGCAGGATGCTTGCAGGGCAGAGGAACTGCCCAGATTCAGTGGTGGGGCAGTAGTAGCAGAAGTGAATTAGGAATAAAAGTATCTACTTTAAGAACAACCATTGCTGCCGTTAATGCTCACTGTTATTTAGCATCATTGAGTTAGTACTACTGGGTCACATGACACTTTATCTTCAGTACCTGTATGGCCCCCGTTACTTAGTATTTGAGCACCATATACCCTCTGATGCATTTAGCCTCACGATACATCAGTGAGGTGAGGAAGAGCTTTTACCCCCAGTGTAGAGACTAGGAACTGAGGCAAAGAGAGCCTAAGGGACTTGCCCAAGGGCATGAAGGAAGTCTGTGAAGAAGCAAGGCTTTGCACTCAGGTACACAAGTATTATGTTAGGGCCTTAGCCACTGGCCCAGCCTTCCTCTTTCCGAAACACTTTATGGATGAAGAGAAAGAGGAGGTCTCTGCACCCACCTTTGGTAATCATAGAGAGGCCAGGGACAGCTCCATTGTTAAGGTGGCGTTCTATTTTGCACTTCAAGCAAAGATTCAACCTCTTTGTTATATATGAAAAATACAGCCCATCCGCCCCAAAGTACAGTATACACTCTTTCAGGACAGAGTGACCTTTCTGAGAATTTTACAAGAAATCTGTTACTTAGTTTAGCCATGAAAAGTCATTTTAAACCATAGCTTTTAAGTTATTTAGCATCTGTGCCAGTCTTTTCTTTCTCCTGAATGTCCTTTATAAAGGAGCCCACACAGTTAATATTAATTGAAATCTATATTTGAAGAAATTAGGTTGTAATTAAACTAAATTATGAATAATAATTTCCTGGGTTTGTAATGCTGGTTTTGGAAGAAACGCAGCAACATGGTAATGTGTTTTACCCTTAAGTTACTCTCAGCTTTCCTTTTACAAAAGCTGTGTTGAGTGTTCCCCAGCATATCCTGTTCATTGATGTGTCTAATAATTCTGTCCTTTACTATAGTTTCAACAACTTTGCCTGATATTGAAGTTAGGCTTACTGGCTTGTAATGGCCAGGATTGCCTTTCAACCTTTTTAAAAAATTGGTGCTATATTAGCTATCTGTCAGTCATGTGCTACAGAGGCTACAAAACTCAGTGACCTGGCTACATATCCTTGAGCACTCATCTATCAGCTAATCATTTATATAGAGACCCACACAGAACACTCTTGTAACTAAAGCTGGTTGGATATTTTCCATTGGAAACTCTTCCCAGCAGAAAATGCTGGTTTCTCAAAATCTAAATTGTTTCTACAAGAATGTAACAAATTTGTCTTCTCTCTGCCCAACTTCCTGGCAGTTCATCCAGGTTCCCTGGCTCCCGAAAAGCATGTTTCATTTTCGAAACATTGAACAGGAACATTTCATTGTTTCTGAAGCAAATATTTGAGACTTGTAGTTCTGTGACCGTTTTTTCCAAAAAACTCAAATGTTAATGGAACAGGAAATTCATTTCTCAGCCAGATCTACTTGCAATGTTCACCCTGCACAAGTCGGCAGCTCTGGGAGGCACTGCACAGAATGCTTCTTGAACATGGCTCTGCATCATCCCCAATGCATACTCTGACTAAGCACCACCATTGAGCCCCAAAGAAGTAAGAGCATGGTAAAAAGCCCAACTGTGAAAATATGCCAATAGAACCAGAATTTGAAAGAAAGAGGGTTGAAAATGAAGAGATTCCCACTGGGTAGAATCAGTCAGTGAAAGCTCCTTTTAACATGCACGTAAATGATTTCATTGGGGATTGGTCCTGCTTTGAGCAGGGGGTTGGACTAGATGACCACCTGAGGTCCCTTCCAACCCTGATATTCTATGATTCTATGATAAAGGAAGAGAGTTGACTTCTTAATATCAGAAAGGTGATCATGCAGCTGCATAATTGCAGGTGCTGATGGATGTATTTGGGTACCATCTATGTGCATATGGAAATGGAAACCTTGGGCATGAATGATAATGATCTTAAACTTATAAAGTACCTTCCATCCCAGAGGATCCCAAAGTGTTTTACAAAGTTGAGTAAACAATACATAGGGAACCACTACTGAAATGCTTCCATCCCTAGGGTGAAATGAAGCGACTGTTTAATAGTCACCCTGAGCAAAGCTGGCAGAATCTGAATCTAGGAGCCTAATCTCTGGTCTGCTGGCATATGACACAAACATCATTACAGCAGAGGAGCACAGAAACTCACATGGTGAGAAGAACAGAATGGAAACCAGGTGCAAATGTACCAGATACTATTCTAATCTGCCTAGTTTCTTATTCTGAGTTTATAAATATAGAATCTGTAGAAAGGAGTTCATGTGTTGGTCAGAAAAAGGAGTAGACATAAATATGCAATCACACCGTGTCCTCTTTACACCCATGCAGTCCCAGTGGAGTCACTGGAATTGAAGTATACAACTAAGCAGCTGATTTGGCTCAAAATGTAAATGTACAATACAAAACTCTGAAGAGATAACTCAGCTGACTGTGACCTTTAAAATGCATTTCAAAATTAGCACCTAAAGTTTTAAAGTATCCCAGTACTCTAAAAATATACCTGTTGACAGAAGACAAGAAACGTGAAAGAGCTAATTTACACTTTCTTCCTCCTACGTCTATTGCTCGCCACTAGAGGTATCTCAATGGTTAAAATACAGAAATCAATCTCTAAGAAATTGGTTAAATAACTTATATAAGACAGTTATTCCAGAGGCAATTTTTTTTATGGAGTACTGCCATCCCATGGGTTCAAAAACCTTGAGCCAGGCCCTCAAATCAGGAGATTGGATTCAAATCATGAGATTTTAGCAATAATATCTTTTGGGCATTTTTTTATTTGTCTTCTGGGGGTTGAGCTTTTAGAATTCACATTTGCAAGCTTTTCTCCGCCATCATGAAGTCTCAAAACTTACTTCTTTTGAAAGTAAAACTGAGATTTTATCCAGGAATTCTAAGAAAACACTGAATATCTCAAGACATAGTATAAAATTATGAGAGTTGGCCCTAAATACCTTTGAGGATCTTCGCCCAACCCTCTTTAACACTATTTAAAACTTAAGCCAAAGACTGGAGTAAGCTTTCTCTGAGGCACTGTCATGCTGAGTGCTTTTTCCCTCCTATCTAAGGGCCAGATGGAGAATACTGGGTATTATTCCCAAACCTGTTATAAAACCAGAAATGCAGGAGTACTCACGGACTAGCAGAGAAGATGTCACCAGAGTGAAGAGGGTTTCACAAAGCACAAAGGAGCAGATTCAAGGTATTCTTATGAATAACATATTTTAGAGTGGAGTTAAGAGAAATAGACAGATTATCATTAGGCTCATCTCTAAAATACTGAAACCAACTCTGATAAATAAAGGCCCAGATCCTCAGCTGGTGTGAATGGGAATGGCCCTTATGAAGTCAGTGGCACTAGGTCCATTTATACCAGCTAAGGTTCTGACTCAGGCTTCAGATGTTTTTCTTGAGTTTTGGAGTTTTGTGCCGTGTTTATATCTTGGGCTTTTGTGCACCTGGAAACATCTGGGAAAGAATTATATGAAAGAAAAATCCTGTAAATAACCCGATGAGAGAGTTTCCCATAAGTATCACAGCTTTCAAAGGGGCACAGTGAGAAAATGAAACCAGCAGAAACATATTAGTTGCTTCTTTCATGTGGCTGATGTAAGTGTGAGCTTTCACAAGACGTGACAACCTAGCACTGCCTCATGCTTCCTTACAGCTGGTTCACTGGCACTCACAGTGCAATTCAGAATAAACATGTGGTTGCATAGAATTAAGGGAATTAAACATTTCTGTGGCTTCTGCAGCCTTGCAAGGGGGTGGAAGTGAGTGTCATGGGGTGCTATGACCAGCCCCCAAGCAAAAAAAAAGAAGAGAGAGAGAGAGAGAAGGATGATCCGAATGCTGCTCCTGCAAATGTGCCGCCTCAAGCACCTGCTTGCTTTGCTGGTGCCCGAAAGAGGTTTTTGATACAGATTTATTGCATGCTTCTTTCAAGAAGGTCATCAAAACCAGAATGCAACTTCTGCAGCTTCTCACGTAAAATGAGTTTGGGATGGGAACATTCTGTCCTCTGTCTCCAGCATGTTGATATGTACCTTAGCAGCAAATGACATGCCAGACTAGAAGCTGTAGTCATATTAAGGTTTCTGGTGGCTTACCACTGTTTATCAAGCTCTTTTCAGTGGCTAAAATGTTCCTGTCTAGGGAGGGGAAAACTGACAGAAGCAGACAGGTGTTTAACGTGGTGTTTAGCATTGTGGAAAAGTCAACATTTGTGTTATGGTTTACTGCCAGCCAGCATTGCTGCAAGGAAAATTGGCTCTAATACAATGGTGAAAAGGCATAAATTAAAGTGATGGGGTTAGCGTGGGGAAGTGGGGAGGGGTGAAGTAAGATACCTGAAGTAAATCAGCTTCCACCTTGAATTGTAAGAAGCAAGCTACAGATTTAACTGATAAAGACTGCCAATTGGAATGTGGTTATTCTTTAAAAGATGTTAGCCAGAGTTCAAGGCTCCAAATGCAATGGCTGGGTGAGGAGCTGATGCAGATAGGAATTGTCATCATGTGACAATAAATCCTTCAACAGCAACAGTGAGAAGTAATAATTTGTATTTATGGAGCTGTATTCAACTGAGCATCCCATAGAGCTTTGCAATCACCTTTATGAGCTTCATATGCTCTGTGTCATTGTACCAATTTCACAGAGAGGTAAGCTGAGGCATGGTGCTCCTCCAATTTCATCTCCACTACCATTGAAAAATGGAAGGGAACACGTGGCCTCTTGGATACACAGGACCCAAACGTGCAGGGCTTTGTAGGTCAGCAACAATTTGAACCCAGAAACAAACAGGAAGCCAGAGCAGACCCACTAGCACCTATGTAACAGGCCAGCTGTGAAACTGCTATATAGGTGAACAGTCTTGTTCTGCACCATCCAAAGGTTCTGCATACTCTTCTAATGGAGTCTTCAGTGCATGGCAGGAGTGCCATAGGGAGGTGATGAAGGCATGGATAACTTTGGTGAGGGCCACATCTCAAAGAGAAGGCTGCAACCTCAGTGTCAAACACAGGTGAGAAAAAAAACTGTTCTTGGCCATGGCTGCTATCCGGGCTTTTGCTCCTGAATAATGGAAGGTGGCAACAGAACCCTGAGAGAGTCCCTGGGGCAAATGACTACCCATTACTAACCAGTGAGCAAAGAGCAGAACTAGTCAAGCACAGTTCTGTCTACCCCAACAGGTCCACCAACTTGTCAGCAATGCCGTTGGGTATCAAAGGCAGCTAAGAGATGTAAGGGATATTGGAGCATTAGCCAGAGGCAGAAAGAGATTGAGCACTGCAGATGACATGCCATGAAACCAGATTCTCAGGGTTCAGGGAATCCTAAGGACAAGAGGTGTGGCCAGAATTGACTCAAAACAACCTTTTCCACAATCTTTCCCCCCTAGAAGGAGATTGGAGACAGGGCCATAACGGGCAAGATTAAGTGATCTTAACTGTAGTTAACTTCAAGTATTTCTTTAAGAGATATTATTGCCTTTTTCTCCTGAAGAGACTCATGATCTCCTCCAGTAATGGAGCTGAAATTTCCCTACATTACATTATCAGCCAGGAAGCCGAGAGGGCAAATCACACATCATGGCCTGGAGTTCAACAGGAAATTAAACGTTGGGAGTTTTGCCATTGATTTCAATGGGGCTATGATATCACCCTATAAAGCACATGCCCATCTACACCCCACAAACCACACAATCTACTGACACATCCCTGTGTCAGTTTAACACTTCAGTTTAAAGTACTATTGCATCACCAATCAGGTACCAAAGGGAATATACATTTGATCTGTCTTAGCAGATGATAGAACAAGGAGTAATGGTCTCAAGTTGCAGTGGAGGAGGTTTAGGTTGGATATTAGGAAAAACTTCTTCACTAGGAGGGTGGTGAAGCACTGGAATGGGTTACCTACAGCGGTGGTGGAATCTCCTTTCTTAGAGGTTTTTAAGGCCCAGCTTGACAAAGCCCTGGCTGGGATGATTTAGTTGGGAATTGGACCTGCTTTGAGCAGGGGGTTGGACTAGATACCTCCTGAGGTCCCTTCCAACCATGATATTCTATGATTCTATGAAAAAAGGTACTCTTCTCCATCTTAACCATATCAAAACTTACTTAACAAGGGTCAGATTTCAAACTATGCCTGAGTCCTGGCTGGCTGAGGTTTCACGCTCAGTGACCTTCATAAAATTACCCCTTAAGAGCTGACATCCTTTCTCTTTCCAAATCTGAGCTACTGGTTTCTCACTTTCAGGACATTATGTTAGTAACTAATTATTCCCATATCCACCCCCCTTTCCCCGCCATCTTTAGTTTTGCGTGTTATTGCCACTGCTGCTGATATTTTCCACAATTTCATTTATCTGCCTCTGCTGAGCTGGAATTATTCGAAGAAAATTGATACTTAAACCTTTTTACATAATTAAGTAGAGCTCTATTACAGTACATAACGCCTACACAGGGTTTGAAAAGCTGAAAGGATATGAAGGCCAAGAATAATCTTTGGTGAACTCATAGAAACATAGGGATTGGCAGACTGGATCATACCCAAGTATCCTGTCTCTGACAGGATCCAACACCAGATGCCTCAGAGGAAAGAGCAAGAAACTCAGCAGTAGGTAGGTGTGGGCTAATCTTCATCCCCATGCCTTTCTCTACCCGATGAAGATCTCATCATAATCCCTAACAGACAGAGACTGGTTTAAGATCTGAGGCACAAGTATTTAGATCCCTTCCAATACTGTATTTTTGTAAAATCTGAAAGTGAAATCCCTGCAAGCTGCATGGGCGCTTTTTAAAGACACCATAATAGAGGCCCAACTTCAATGTATACACCAAATTAAGAAACACAGTAAAAGAACTAAAAAAGAGCCACCCGCTTAACAGCCATGTAAAAAGAAGCAGTGAGAGATAAAAAGACTTCCTTTAAGAAGTGGAAGTCAAATCCTAGTGAGGCAAATAGAAAGGAGCATAAACACTGCCAAACTTAAGTGCAAGAGTGTAATAACAAAAGCCAAGAGGATCTGAACAACGGCTAGCCAAAAACTCCAAAGTAACAACAAATGTTTTTTAAGTACATCAGAAGCGGAGCCGCTAAACAACTAGTGGGGCCCCTGGAAGATCGAGATACAAAAGGAGCACTTAAAGATGATAAAGTCATTGCTAAGAAACTAAATGGATTCTTTGCTTCAGTCTTCACGCTGAGAATGTTAGGGAGATTCCCAACCTGAGCTGGCTTTTGCAGGTGACAAATCTGAGGAACTGTCACAGATCGAAGTGTCACTAGGCGGAGGTTTTGGAATTAATGGTAATTCAACATTAACAAGTCACTGGGCCAGATGGCATTCAACCAGACTTCTGAAAGAACTCAAATGTGAAGTTGCAGAACTATTAACTAAGGTCTGTAACCTGTCCTTTTAAATCGGCTTCAGTACCCAATGACTAGAAGTTAGCTAATGTAACCCCAATATTTAAAAAGGGCTCTAGAGATGATCCGGCAATTACAGACCGATAAGTCTAATGTCAGTGCTTGGCAAATTAGTCCAAAACAATAGTTAAGAATAAAATTGTCAGACACAAGAAAACATAATGATAAGCAATAGTCAATATGGTTTTGTAAGGGAATTGTGTCTTACTAATCTATAGAGTTCTTTGAAAAGGATCAACAAACATTGTGGACAAGGGAACCATGTGGACATGGCGTACCTAGATTTCCAGAAAGCCTTTGACAAAGGTTCCTTACCAAAAGGCTGTGTATGTAAATTAAACCGTCATGGGATAAAAGGGAGGTCCATTCATGATTGAGAATGGTTAAATAGAGAGGGAACTAAAGGGTAGATATTAATGGTAATTCTCAGAATGGAGAGGGGTTAACTGGTGGGTGTCCCCAAGGGTCGTCCTAGGACTAATCCTAATTCCAATTTATTCAATAATAATCTGGAGAAGGGGTTAATACAGTGAGGTGGAAAATTGCAGATGATTCTAACGCTCAGATAGTTAAGACACAGCAGACTGAAGAGACTTCAAAGATTCCATAACTAGTGATTGGGGCGACAAAATGTCAAATGAAATTTAATGTGGATAAATGTAAAGTAATGCACATTGGAAAAAATAACCCAATTATAAATACATATGATGAGAGCTAATTTAGCATACAACGAGTCAGGAAAAGATTTTGAGTACATCGTGGATAGTTCTCTGAAGATGTCCACGCAGTGTTCAGAGGCGTCAAAAACGCAAACAGGATGTTTAGGAATCATTAAAAGAGGATAGAGAATAAGACTGAGAATATAGTATTGCCCTCTATATAAATCCATAGGTACCCACATATCGATACTGTGTACAATGTGGTCTCCTCACTTCAAAAAGATATATGGCTTAGAATATTTCAGAATACAGGGCAACTAAAATGATTAGGGTTTGGAGAGGGTCCCATATGAGGAAAGATTAGAAAGGCTAGGACTCTTCAGCTTGGAAAAGAGGAGACTAATGGGGGTATAATAGAGTAATATAAAATCATGAGTGATTGGAGAATGTGGGTAAGGGAAAAGTTTTTACTTATTATCTCCGTTACTACCAAGCTGGGGTCACCAAATGAAATAATAGGCAGCAAGTTTAAAACAAACAAAGAAAGTTCTTCTTCAGCAGAAGCACAGTGCAAGCCTGTGGAACTTCTTACCTTGAGGAGGTTGTCGAGGCTAGGACTATAACAAAGGTTTAAAGGAGAACTGGATAATTCCGGGGATTAAGTCCATAAATGGCTATTAGCCGTGGATGGGTTAAGGATGGGTCCTTAGCCTGTTTGTCAAGAGGATGGAGATGGATGGCAGGAGATAGATCACTTGATCATTGCCTGTTAGGTTCATTCCCCCTGGGGCACCTGGCATTGGCCACTGTTGGTAGACAGATACTGGACTAGATGGACCTTTGGTCTGACCCGGTACGCCCATTCTTATGTTCTTATGTTATCCATATTAAAGATGAGTGTGTGTGTGTTCAGGAGGGGAGGTCCCCATATGCAAATGAACATCCTTATAGAAGTCCAGACCCATCTATTGGGTAGTGGGGCAAGGTTTCATATTTTCTTCCTCACTGGGAGTCTAGCCATGAGGCAAATATGGTGAGAGCATGTTATTACAGCCCAAAGGTACTTTAAGAAGAAATCTCTGAGTCTCTCCTATCTCACAGAGCCACCAATAGACAGACTGGAAGCCATAGCTGAAGGGAGTCCTTTGGAATAATGTAGCTGAATTTTGGCTGCACAAAGCCTTATTTAAGATAGAAAGCTTGGTTGTGAGTGGCTTGTGACATTAATTGATTTCAAATGCCAAATCCTGGGATATGGATTCCCCCAGCTGGTTTTAGTTTACTGGATCCCCCAACCCCAATGTATTCTGGAGGGGGAGGGTGGAGTGTGAGGGTGACCTACTTCCTCTGAGGCATCAGGGATGGCCATGGCTGGAGATGGGAGATGGTATGGGGGGCAGAGGAGGAGAAGGGGAGTCAGGGCTCTAAGATGGCATTGAACATTCTCTCTTTCTTGGCAGGCTGGTTTTTGCTCACATGCTCAGGGTCTGACTGATCACAATATACAGGACTGGGAAGGAATTTTCTCTGAGGCGAGATTGGCAGTGACCTTGGGTGGGTTTCACCTTCCTCTGCAGTGTGTGGATGAGGGTCACTTCCCGAGTTAGCTGGGTGTAGCTCACTCAGTCATTACATGGGCCTCAGGCTCTGGTGCACCTTGATCCCTCCTGTTCTCTGACTGGCACATGACAGCCTAGTCTCCTCTGGGTTGTCATACTTTGGCCTCATTTTGGTCGTTGTGTTTGATGTGTGACTGCTGGGCGGTGTTGGTGGCCAGTGAGCTATAGGAGTTCAGACTAGATGATCTGATGGTCCCTTCTGGACTTCAACTCTGTGACTCTATGACCCGTCGCAGGGAAATTAGATTTAGATCTTGATTCTGCAAAGACATACACACGTATCTAGCTTTATAAACTGCTAGTAGTCCATTTACTTCATTTACCATGTACAGTTAAGCACATGTGTGTGTCTTTGCAGGATCAGGGCCTAAGATATAGTCCTTTCACACACACACACACACACACACACACACACACACACACACATATTGTACAAATAGAACATATACGCCTTTACCCCGCCATAACAGGACCCGATATAACACGGGTTTGCATATAGTGCGGTAGCAGCAGGGCTCCGGGAGCTTTAAAGGATCCGGGGCTCCGGCTGTCGCAGGGAGCCCGGGCCCTTTACATCACCACTGGAGCCCTGCTGCCCCTACTCCGGGGCTGTGGCAGCAGGGCTCGATCGGCGATTTAAAGGGCCTGGAGCTCCTCCTAGCGGCCGGAGTGAGGAGCTCTTTAAATCACCGCCAGAGCCCTGCTGCCCCTACCCCGATATAATGGGGTTTCAGCTATAACGCGGTAGGGATTTTTGGCTCCCCACGACTGCGTTATAGCGGGATAGAGGTATACTAAGATTCCTCTTAGTTCTCAGGCCATTTATATCACTTTGGCAATGTAAAGAGTTCTTAAGGTGAGTAGATATTACATTTTCCCTCCCTTTAAGGCCCTTGTACACAGTGTAAAGAGGCCTCGCCGTAAATGAGAAACAGGCTCACAATGACTAAATCGTTGGATGGATTCATGATGCGTTCACAAACAGAGCAAATGTAATTGTAAGATATTTTTCAATTTTATTTGGTGGATTTTGTTTATTCAGAGGTTTGCTCAGCTGTGACTGGCTACAAGATTGACTCTGTTCCCTGATCATAGCTCTTGTTATCAGGTTTCTGCTATGACTGGTCACAGAAAGTGACTTGGTGCTAGTGAAACTTGATCACAAAAATGCTCATGAAAAGCAGACAAAAAAAGAAGTTCAAACACAAAATTTCAAAGTTTTCAGAGGAGGAAAATCACTTGTTTTAGTATTCATTGAGCTCTATGTATTTCTTAATCAGAAGAGGGAAGCAACAGAAAGTCCTTCAAAACCTTAGAAGGAAAAGGTTATGTTTTATTGTTTTTAGTATATATAGTTGTTCTATTTTGGCACCATTTATAAATTAACCTGTTAAAAAAACAATGCTCCTGGTTTATCAACGCTCTAAGGAGCTGACCCCGATTACACTTTTCCATCATAACTTTCCCACTTACGAGAACACTTTGAAAGTTGCAGATGTCCATTCTGAGGCTATTTTTGCAGTTTCAATCATCATGGTCATTATTTGTTTCCATAAAAGCCAGATTAAGTTCTGTCACTGTCTCTGAAATGATGCCAACAATGAACCTTTCATAATGTTCCTGTCCCTAAAAACTTGTCTGTGGACAGCCAGTAAAGAAGAAATAAAGTCTTCATTCCTCCTTCCAGTAGGGAAGAATACTAGACAACTGGGTAGCTGGTTCAGCCCCACTGATAATTTTCCTTTCTTGGGGAAATGTAAATCAGATTATACAACATATCCAGTCAGCTTTCTGGAACTAAAAATTCAAATCTAAATTCACCCAAACGAACAAGGAATCAACATTTTCCATCTGGTCTCTCTCTCTCTCTCTCTCTCTCACTCTCTGAAGGGCCAAACCAAGGGGGGAGGAGGGAAGAAGCTCACTGAACTGCTAGATAGAAAAGAAAGGAAGAAACAAGACTATCCTGATCAAAGCAAATGGAGATTGCACCTATTAATCGAGCATCTGGTCCATTTTACTTACCATAAGTCAAAGCACTCCTACAAACAGAGCTAATAAACCCTCACAGCAATGTAGAGAGGTATTATTATATGCATTTTACAAATGTGATATCTGAGATAGAGGGTTTGATTCACCTTGTCCAAGAGGCAGCAGCAGAGCCAGCAGTGGATCCAATATCTACCATCTTCTAATGTCCTGGTTAATCTACTAGCCTGATGCAATTCACAGGGTTGAGGAATGAGACAAAAAAGATTGAGGACCAGATTTTCTAAAATGATCAGCTGTCATTTAGGTGCCTAAAAGGGGTGGCCAGAGATTCAGAAGGCTATTAGCTTCCTTTGAGAACAATAATTTCCACTCCTATCAAGAACAATGGGAGCTACTGAATGCTGAGTTCTTTTGAAAATCTGGCTCTTTTGAAAAGAATTCCCACATTTATTTATGATTCTGAAGCTACTAGCAAGTGATAATCAAAGTTACAAACTGGAAAAGTGGAATTGGGCTTGAACGAATAGCAAGCAGCAAATTTTTTGTAAGAACCAACACTTAAATACACACAAAATACTAACTTCCAGATGTCACGGTCAAAATCTGGGAGAGATGACAAGGCAAATGAGATGTCATCATCTCAGTGAAGAGAGAGATAAAGGGAGAAGGGAATGCTCAGCTAACTTACCTTTGATAACAGACTCTTACTAGACAGGTGAGGAGAGAGGAGGAAGCAGGTAACCAGTAATGACCTTTTATGTCAAAATCCCACCTCTAATATCACAATCCCACTGCTCTTTCCACCCCACAGTCAGTGGTGCCTGGTCTGATAGCCAAGTGAGAAAGGAGAGGAGAAAAGGTTAGTGGATGAGCTGCCATCGATTTGACAATCCCTCTATCACTCCATATAATTGAGTGGTTGAGAGACAGTGGAGCACAGTGCCTTTCATTACTGACCTGGACTAAGGCTCCAGTAGTTTATGTGATGATTTCCCAAGCCTGTCTAACTTAGGTCTGCTCTACACCTAAAAGATGGGGGAACCTAGCTACATCCCTCAGTACCATGAAACATTTTTTGGCCTGGGCACCTTAGTTAGGTGAATCTATCCACCAGTTTAGACAGTGCTAGGTCAATGGAAGAATACTTATATTGACATAGGTACTGACTTTAGGAGAGGTGAATTATGGGCATTGATGAAAAAAACCCTTATCCTGATGTCAGAAACATCCGTGCTACAGTGGCATAGCTGCGGCGGTAGCGTAGACACACCTGTAGTAAATTTCCAGTGAAAGTTGCTGCTGTTTCTTCACCGCACTGGGTGGGGATGTTGCCATTGCAAAGCCAGTGAGCTCAGGACTGGCGCTAGGGGTTTTAGCTCCCTAGGCGCACGGCAATTTTGCCGCCCTGCGCCCTGGTCCCGCGGCTCCGGTGAAGCTGCCGCAGTCATGACTGCAGAGGGTCTGCTGGTCCGCAGCTCAGGTGGAGCTGCCACAGTGGTGCCTGTGGGAGGTCCACCGAACCCGTGGGAGCAGCGGACCCTCTGCAGGCACGACTGCGGCAGCTCCACCGGAGCCGCCTGCTGCCCCCTCTGGCAAAATGCCACCCACCAATAATCCTGGCGTCCTAGGCAATTGCCTAGGCTGCCTGAATGGAAGCGCCGGCCCTCAGTGAGCTGTCTATGTGAAGCAGGGCCTTATTTTGTTTTAATTGGATGAACCAGTGAGTCACTGACCTCAGGAACGATCACAAACTACTATGGGTGATTCTTACCTATCTCATCATAGTCCAACATCCAGCCATTGGGAAAAGACCTGTGAAGGGGTATTCTCACTCCCAGTTCATGAGAAATTGATAAAGGGAAGGAGCAGACACCGGGAGGAAGAGCAGAAAGGGGGAGCTTCCCCTGACACCAGAATTCCAGCAGCCAGCAAAGATCATCTGTCTGACCATGAGAAAGGCGGGGAGAAAACAGAAGAGGAAGTAGGGAGTCTGCAGGAGTGGAGAATGGTGGTGATTGGCCAACTCTCCTCTGATGTCACAATCCCACCCCTCAACTATGATGCAGTCCTAGGGAAGCAGCAGAAGAAGGAGGAAATGGACAAGAGGATGGAGGGGACGAGGAAATTGAGGGCCAGTTAGAGGTAAGAAGGGGTGAGGTGCAGAGGACTGTGATCGTTTAGGGGGCTTTAGGGAACTGAGATAATTTAGCTATGCACCACCTCACAATAAGATGCTGGGGGTGTGGGGGGATTACAAAGAACTGGGAAAGCCTCTTATTCCACAAAACACCTCTTCCATTAGTCGACTGACACCTCTCTCCAATCAAACAGCATATACATGAACCAAAAAGGGCCAGATGGTTCCTTTTGTCCCTGCCCCAGGCACTCCCCCATCCCAGAGCAGTGAAAGAAGGCATCACGTTTCAGAGATACCCTTTGGATGCATGACTCCATCCCAGCTCCCCTCTTGCAGCATTAAATTGCTGCTGGCCTACACCAGCAGGAAACTATGATACACCCACACCATTGTGCTGGCCAGTGGTAATGTCTGTGGGAAGGGGTGTGGCACCCTTTCCCTGCACACTGGCTCCTGACCAGAGGTGGGAAATGGTCACATAGCTAGGTCTGGAGCCGATGTCTGTGTAAGGTCCCTGGCCCCTCTGTGCAGGCCTGGAGGCTAAGGCACAGCTTAGCCCTAAATAAGCAATTCACAGGGCTGCCAACTCCTACAATCCCATGACCTGTGATGGGATTTCAGCCTCCTCCTGGAGCCAGAGTGTCCACAAGGTGGGAAGTGCCATCCCTCATGATAAGCACCCCCACCCAGGGACACCACCTCTGATTGGCTGCCTTCCCCACTGTTCCATCTCCTGGGGACGAGCAGCCAATCAGGGTTCCTAAGGAGGCCAACAGAGCTCTCTCCCTTCCCCTCAAGAGGCAGAAGAGTTTTGGGGTAGGGAAGTGGGGAGGAAGCAGAAATAGTCCAACAGCTCAGAGCTGTTCTGCTCTCATCCTGGGGGCCCCTGGACAGCTTCTCAACTCCTATGCCCACCCCTCCTATACCCAACCTGGGAAGGGGTGGAAGACGAGCCTGCTGCATCTGCCCCCACGCCTGGGAGAGGGGAGTGAAGCAGCATTTAGGTGCACGGGGTGGGGGGTAAGGGGGAGCTGTAGAGCTGTTGCGGGAGAGGTGATGTGGGGCAGGGGGAGTTCAAGAATCAAACAACAGATCAGAAAACACAAGATTATTTTTAAAATAATCTAATGGTTTGGGGGATAAATTCATGATTTTGGAGAAGTTGATTCTTGAACTTTTGGGGCTGGCAATACAGAATTTCTAAAAAAAAAAACAAAAAAACCCCACCAACAATTTGAAAATTTGTATACATTTCTATGGGGGTGGGCAGGGTGCAACAAAAAGCAGAGTGGTTCTATGCCTTCCTGTCATCATGCACTTCTAGAGAAACTAGCGTGAGTGCCATATTAATAGAGGGAGAGAAGGAGGTATCTGCAGCAGTGAAAGGGAGCAAAGGGAAAGCACTGATCATTTCCAGCCTGAGATGAACTACCAGGCAGTAGACTAGAAAGCCACCACCAAACTTTAATACTCTATATTTAAAATTTATATTGAGCTTTTCAAAGACTGTGCTCAAGGTCCCCCGCCCAGAAAGCTGATCTGGTCCCAGTCACTGAAAAATTTCACCTGAAAACTGAATGACATTTTCAGTGGGAAAAAATCATTTTCTGACCTGCTCTAGTTTTCAACCTCCCACTCCTGTGACACAGACTTTGAGGGCTGGCTACATCAATGAATCTCACCTTGTGGTCCATGGACATTGCCCTGAAGTATCAGAGGGCTTGGCAAGAGGTTAAGTGTGAATGTTGTCTTAACTTATTATTTTCTTGCTTTTTAGTATTTTCTGTTTTTGGAGGAAATACACTTGAACAACCTTAAGTTTAAGTGAAGGAAGAATTTTCTGTGGAGATAGCCAGCCAGATATGGTGTCAATTGTCAATTCTATATGGATGGCCCTAGGTGATGTGGTATCATTGGGTAGCTAGGGAGACAGATGCTCTAGAGGAGAATGCAGCAGTATTCATGTCATATTCAGTGTTCGCTATCCAGTTTGGAGTCCAAGATTTCCATATTTATAAGAAAGAAACATACCTCGTTGTGAGTGGTGCAATAAATAAAGAAGCGTTGCAAATGATGACAGAGCAACATGGCAAGATAAACAAAAATGATACGAGCAGGTCGTTTCTCATACTGCTTCCTTCAAGTAGACTGCAAATGTAGATTATTCTCAGGCATCTAAACACCTCAGATATCACTTTGAATATCTTAATTGCTTTCCGCACAAGTCTTACAAAGTTCTCCTTTTACTTTATCTACTTATTCTAGACAAAGCTTCATTGAGCCTTTGCTAAGTGGAATTTTTCTCACTTTAAAGAGATTTCATTTTCTATAATCATTTTTCCTTTTGTCCCATAAGATTTTTGTTCTTGGTTCAGTTGTCAGTAGAGTGGGCTCTATTAATATCTATGTGGTTTATTTACCACTCCATGTAAACAAGAAAGAATTCTCCTCCGATGATGTGCTTTGAATTGCTCCCTTTTCCCCTGCATGCTGTCGTGAACCAACCTCATATATTGATCATATAACCTTATTTTTATTATTAAATAAAAAGCTGAGCATAGATTTATTAGCTGAAACTACCTGCCATAAAAAGAAATAATATTCTAGTGGAGAAGATAGATGCCTGTCATATAAATTAATTGTGCGTGTATAATTGTGTGTATAAAAGGCCAGATTTCAGAAGTGCTCAGTTCCTATTTAGGTACCTAAATGAAATTACCACATTTTTCCAAGAGCTCAGCCTGATTTAAGCACATGCTAAACTTAAGTGCCTTTGACACCAAGTCAATGCGTTTACATGCATTCTAGATTTAGGGCCTCAGCAGCTCCCTCTGGGAACAGTGGGAATTTCTGTGTGTTGAGCCCTTTTGAAAATCTGGCCATTTCACCGAGGTCATTAAATGGGAGTGAAAATGTGGCTAAGAGTTTCTAAGGTTTTCAAATGCAGGTGCCTAAAATTTGGCTTCTGAATCCAAGTTCATTCATCAAAGAAGTTAGCCTGATTTTCAAAAATGCTGAGCACCCATTGAGTTCCATGGCATTTGCTAGGCACTCCATTTATTTACTTTGGTGCTTAAAAGGATAGTTAAGCACTTGGAAGCACTAGGTTTCCAAGAGAGGTGGTGGAATCCCCGTCATGGGAGATTTTTAAGACAAATTAGACAAACACCTGTCCAGGATGATCTAGCTACCAGAGGCAGCACTGGATGACCTTTCAAGATCCTTTCCAGACCTACCTTTCTATGATTGTATGAATTATGGCCATAGAAGCCAATTGTGTGTGTGTGTGTGTTAGATGGTGTAGGTTTCACAGAAATACGTGCTAACGTATAAAAGTCATAAACAGTGCCCAAGAAAGAAAGAATGCACTGCTTTTTATTATCATTATTACTATTTTATTTATTTTATATTTAAGGGTGAAATTCACACTTGTGGAGCAAGCCAGCACAAGTTTATGCATCACTCTCCTCTTAGCCCTACAAATAGGGTAAATTTCACGTTAGGAAAATGTGGATGACACCAATGGGGAGCTGTAAATAGTCTTTCAACTATCAAAAGAAAGTGGAGGATGGAATCAGCTGGAGGAGGGAAACTGGAGGAGAGAATTGCTATCAATATTTATTTAGTGCACTAAGTATTTGTTAAAATCAAAGCATTATGAAATAACCTTTTGGTAGCTGCATAAAGAAAAGTGAAATTAATTGCTGATGGCGTCTGCTGTGCTCCACCATGTGCATCACTTGGCAGAGATGGCTCAAGTAGCTTTAAAAGGGTTGGAGTTGTGTGAATGAAAAACCATGTAATTACCATTCTTACGCAACAGAAGCACCATAAAAGGCAAACCTTGGAGCTGACTGAAAAGTAGCATTTCTGTCTTGAAGGAAATGTCAATATTTCAACATTTGTTTTTGTCCCAAACTGGGATGAAAAGTTCAGATGTTCAAACTACTTGATGGAAGGAAAAGTTCAGAAAAATTTTGATTTGGAAATGTCAAAAGATTTAGTTCCATGACAGTTCGGCATTAAGCTGTATCCAGCTCAACTGCTGCAGTGCCTCAGAGGAGTCATAGTTCAATCACCTCATGCCTCATTTTCCTCTATGGGCAAGGCTCCCAAGCTAGACTACATGTCCCATGGTACACCATAGTCTCTCCTCTAGCAGAGCCGCAGTAGTGCATTATGGAAGTCCCATGGTCATAGTGTATCACGAGAGATGGAGTCCACGCCATAGAGAATGGAGGTAGAAAACATCCAATCTACAACATCCATGAGGCACCATGACAGTTTAGGCACACAGCGATTCATGTTGACCCAAATCAAACTTTTCATTTTAATTTTCCTGATGGGATATTGTTGTGACAGGTTCAACCACAGAAACCCCCTTGGGACTGCCACCTGATGTGCTGAGACTACCTTTGAGCCCATTTTCCCTGCCAGCTTGCGGCTTCAGTACCGTCTTGTTCAGCCAGAGATGCTAGCCTGCTGGCCTGCTGCAACACAGACCCAGGTCTGAACCACATCCCCCAAATGCTACAGGCTTAACTGAAAACATCTTAAGAAATGCTCCTGTCTCTAGCACCCAGACACCCAGCTCCCAATGAGATCCAAACCCCAAATAAATCTGTTTTACCCTGTATAAAGCTTATACAGGGTAAACTCATAAATTGTTCACCCTCTATAACACTGATAGAGAAATATGCGCAGCTCTTTGCTCCCCCAGGAATTAATTACTTACTCTGGATTAATTTATAAGAAAAAGTGATTTTATTAAATTTAAAAAGTAGGATTTAAGTGGTTGCAAGTGATAACAGACAGAACAAAGTAAGTTACTAAGCAAAATAAAACAAAAACACGCAAGTCAAACTTAATACATTAAGAAACTGATTACAGATGGAATCTCACCCCCAGAGATGTTCCAATAAGCTTTTTTCACAGACTTGACTCCTTCCTAGTCTGGATCCAGCAATCATTCACACCCCCAGAGTTACTGTCCTTTGTTCCAGTTTCTTTCAGGCATCTCTTTTGGGTGGAGAGGCCATCTCTTAAGCCATCTGAAGACAAAGTGCAGAGGCTTCCAGGGGCTTTTATATTCTCTCTCTTGTGGGTGGAAACCCCTTTGTTCTTCTGTGCAAAGTCACAGCAACAAGATGGAGTTTGTAGCCACCAGGCAAGTCACATATCTATGAATGATTAAAGTTTTTCCAGGCCAATGCCATTGTTTACATGTTAGTTTGAACATTCCCAGGAGAGCTCAGCTGTGGATTGGCATCTCTCAAAGTCCATTGTCAGTTAAATGTTTCTTGATTGGGCACTTACTGAGACTAGTCCTTTCTCAAGAAGCTGAGCAAATGCTTCACTGGGGATACTTAGAATCAAACACATTGAGATACATGTACATAGCCAATAACTTCAAATGCAAAAATGATACACACACAGACAGCATAATCATAACAGCAAACTACCACCTTTCCACAGACACCCCACTTCACCTCCTCTGTACAAGACCTGGTGCAACCATAGGGCCCTGGTTGCAATAATGATCTGTACCAGGGATCGACAACCTTTGGCACGCGATTTGTCAGGGAAATCCTCTGGCAGGCCAGGATGGTTTGTTTACCGGCAGTGTCCGCAGATTCAGCTGATCGCAGCTCCCACTGGCCACGGTTCACCGTTCCAGGTCAATGGGCTCTGTGGGAAGCGGCGTGGGCTGAGGGATGTGGTAGCCACCACTTTTTCTCCAAACACAGAAATGTTCACCAAAATATATGTAATTTTTTAATTTGTGAGCTTTCTGATTTTTGTTTCGTCTTCCCTGCCAGGTTTTTTTTCTCTTTTACCCCATCCATATCTGTGAAAAAAACTGAAAAAGGAAGGAAACGGGAAAAAAGTTTGAGAAAGAAAAAAATGAAAAGCAGATGCAAAATTTCAAATAAAGAAACCTTTTCAAACCCTGAGGAACAATTTTTTTTTTTTTTTTTTTTTTTTTTGAAATGTTCAAATGTTTTTGCCACAGCCCTTCACCATTTTCTGAACCAGCTCTACAAATAACCTTCCCTGGTAACATCAAACAAACAAAAACACCTATAAAATACAGCAAAATCTTATGAAAATATATTTTAGATGCCAGCATCACTCAGTTCTCTGGGGAAATAGTACCATTTACTTGATGTGGAAGAACATAATAAAGAAATAATGTTTACATTGAAAGGCACATGGTAATAAAGTCCCTAGCTGTGGCAGCTTCCATATAAATGACTGAGTGTTAATAATAAACAGTAGTAAGAATATTTCACATTCATAACACATTTCATGCCAAAGTGCTTTACAGACTGAAAGGTTCATGTCACCACTCAAACTTTTCTATAAAGTGAAACAGTGCTGCTCTTTAACAGCAGAGCATAAAGTTAGATAGGTTGGGTATGAGGTGAAGAATATTGTTGTACGCGCTTAGATATCAAAGGATATATTGGGACTCTGCTAGTAACAATTCCTGTACACACAGGCAGGATTTATCATTCGTCTAGCCTTCATCCCCCACAAGCCAGGACAACGATTATTACAATGCCTCTGAAACTGTAACTCAGGATGGGATTTCAATACATGGTGTGTAATTTCCTGAGTTAGAATGCGGCTGCCAGAGTTCTTGTACAAACTGATGTGAGAACTTCCCTGACCACAAGCAGTAAGAGCATCAGTTTTATGACTCATCTGTCAGCGAGAATCTTTTCTCTCCATGCTGAATCAATCATGATTCAGAGGGAAGGGTCTCACCTTTACTAATGCCACCTCTTGTGGTACCTGTGGCAGACTACCCATCCAAGTACTGAAAGGGCACAACCTGCTTAGCTTCTGAAATCTGATGGAAGCACAGTAAGTACTAAGTAACTACATCAAGTATTTAATGTAATGCAATTTAGCATCTGGACAAAAGGAGGAGTTAACTCTCCAGTCCTCAGGGGCCTCAGAAGCTGGTCTGTGGACTGCCATGGACAACAGCTAGAGAGCTGCTCTCCTAGAGGTCAGAGGGACTGGAGTGATCAGAATAAAAGTTAGGAGCCAGGAATTTATTTGTGCTAATCGTAGCTGATGCTGGCTCCCTCTGTAGCCTTTGACAAATCATTTCATTTTTATGTGCTGCATTTCTCCAGCAGAGGAGTGGGCAGTATGTGCTCCTAGGGTATTCATAGAATATCAGGGTTAGACAGGACCTCAGGAGATCATCTAGTCAACCCCCCTGCTCAAAGACGGATTAATCCCCCAACAGATTTTTACTCTGGTTCCCTAAATGGCCCCCTCGAGGATTGAGCTCATCACCCTTGGTTTAGCCGGCCAATGCTCAAACCACTGAGCAAGTTTTGCAAAGTACTCTAAAGATGAAGTGTTCTATATATGTGTGGATTATTACACAAAAGCAAAAATACTGAAAAATATGTTTCCCAAAATAGCAAGGTCTGAAGAATTAAAGCTTCTGTGGTTTAAAAACAATATTTCGGGTTATAGGAACGCAGGGAGTGCCAGATTGAATACGGCTAGTGGGTTAGCATTCCAGATGGCATGAATAGAAATGGCAGTGCAACTGCAGTAGCATGTGCAAGTACCTACTGATTTCAAGAGTGTTTGTACTTGGCAAGGCTAATGGGTGCTGCTGCTGCTGATGCTACTCTGGCTACGCTGCTATTTATATTCATGCTCACTTGCATCAAGCTACTACACGGACGGGCATCAGACCCCTAGTTCGTAGCACAGACACCACCGAAAGTTGACTGAAAATGGTGTTTTCCATTATTTTTTTTTACTACAAATATATATATATATATATTTATTTAAAAAATTCCTCAAACATGTTTCAGTTTTTCATAAAAAAACTGAAAATTTAAAAAAATATTGATTTCTCGTTCTCCCCCTTTCTTTTCCTTTGCCTCTCTTTTCCCTTTCTATTTTCCATTTTGCCTTTGGAAAAGGAGGGAGGAATGGGAAAAAAAACAAAGCAGAAAAAGAGGGGGAAAGAAGAGAGCGGGAGAAAAATGAAAACATTTGATGGAAAATAAAGTTTCCCATGAAAATGTTTATTGGATGAAAAGGCCATTATTTTACAGTATATTTAACCTGTTCTAGCTGGCATGCACCATTAGCAGTAGGTTTCTTTGTTAGTTTTGAAGAGCTATGCTATCCCAAATCCTGTTAATACATGACTTTTCACCTGATTCTGACATGACCTAAGCATGTTAAACAACTAACTGTTCAGACATGAACTTGTTTACGAAAACTCTTTGCCATTCCTCAACCAGCTCTACAAAAAACTTCACGAGGCGAAATCCTGGAGGGGTTAAATAAAATCTCCTTACAAAATACAGCAAGATTGTATGAAAATGTTCTTTTCACACCAACATCATTCAAATGTTTGGAGAGATATAAGCACTGTTTACTTGACTAGGAAAAAGCACCATAAGAAATAATGTTTGCATAGAAAGACGCATTGTAATGAAGTACCTAGCAGGCTTAGGATGATTGAGTGTAAATAATAAACAATGATAGGAATCTTTCACATTTATAACAATTTAATTCTGAAGTACTTTACAAGCTGATATATGGAAGATTCCCTTCACCAGTGAAACTTCTCTTTAAACTTTAATACTACCGCACACAGTAATGTTGAACGGTTGCTGGAACATTTCACTCCATTAAACGTTGTAATCTTAAATCTTTCCAATTGTTTCAATGTCTGGGTCTGGAGTTCCTGGCCTGTGACTGAGGCCAATTTTCATATCTAGGAAAATATTTGTAAATGTGAAAAAAGAAAACAATCTAGCAGCAATTCCCAGCTCTGAATTTCAGTGGCCTTTACACTCTTTTACCTTGATAAAAGATCTGCAGTTTCTGACCACACTCCAGCTCATTTGTGCCACTCTTACATTGTATAGCAGCCAAATATTCAGTAGAGCCAGGCCATGCAGAATCTCCCCCATCACCACTTTCAGCATAGATTGTAGGAAGGATCACTGCGGTTCCTGGTTTCCCACTCAGCTACTGTAACACAAGCCACTAGTAGCTAACATCTCAAATCAGAACAAAAAGTTAAAATCTAAAAAAAAAAAAATTGCAAACCAAAAATCTGAAGAAAACCTGAAATGGTTCATTTCTCTTTTGACCTTTCTCTTCTTTAACTTTTTTTAGTCCAAAAAAAGTAACACCTACCTCCCCTGAAACTTTCTGTTTCTAAAATGTCAAACCAAGACATTTTGAAAATTCTGCAACTATTTTCCCCCAAATTTTTTCAAGTTGGCAGATTCGTTGAAACCAACCATATTTTGTGACGTTTCAATTTTGATGACTCAGCATTTTTGAGCCCCCCAACAAATATATTGTTAAAAAATTTCCTGCCAGAACCAATCTGGTACTGTTCTATTCCAGAATGCTTCCTTTTACAGATTAATCTTTTTTTAGCCTGGGTCCAGCAATCACTCACACCCCTTTGTTCCAGTTTCTTCCAAGTATCTTGTGGGCGGGAGAGTGGAGAGGCTCCCTCTTTAGCCAGCTGAAGACCAAATGGAGGGGTCTTCCAGGGGTTTAAATAGACTTTCTCTTGTGGGTGGAGATCCCCTCCTCACTCCTATGCAAAGTCCAGCTCCAAGATAGAGTTCTGGAGTCACCTGGGCAAGTCACTTGTCCATGCATGACTCACAGTGTTTACACACAGAAGATGTTGTACGTATGGTATCTTGTATGTCTCCAGGAAGACTTCTTATGTGGATTGGAGCGTTCCAAAATGCATTGTTCCCCAAATGTTTCCTGATTGGGTACTTAACCTTGTGAATTCCTTCCTAAAGAGGCTGATCAAATGCCTCACAAAGCTTGCTTAGAAATCAAGCAAATACAGCCAATATTCTTAACCTCAAGTACAAAATGATATATGTATACAAATAGGATGAATAGATATATTAGACCATAACTTTTACAGAGCTATTTTATATGGCACAGGCAGTACAAAACATATTCCAGTTATGTCATATTCCCATAAAGCATTATGGGGTACAGAATCACAGTATCGTTACATTCATTTATCTAAATTTGGATTATTGCAGATTAGGTACTATATGTATTTTATGTGGTTTTAAACAAACTTTGGCCCAGGATAGAGGACTCTGGAGATCTGTGGTTGGCGGTCCATACCCGGATTGGGGTGACGGGCGAGTGAGAGTTGTATTTGAGGATAATCTACGCACTATACTGAGATATACAGACACTCTTTTCTCAACCCGTGTATTATATAATTTTAACATTAGCTTTAAAAAAATCTTTAAATCTGTAAAATGAGGTAAAGAGTAGGTCATGTATTGACAAAGCAAGCTGTACAGGAACTGATTCCTACAAATTAACCAAATCTATCCTGAAGTGTGTAATACACTATACAGTAATGAAACATATGCGTAAATATATATAAAGGAAGAGGTTTGCTGTGTAACTAGGGATCTGTGACATACCCTGCATCTACCTTGCCTGTGTTAGAGTCTAATCAACTTAACATAGCTTTTCTATCTGCCAAACAAATATAGCTGAGTGACAAAATCTGGCATCAACCCGAGTTCTTGTGAAGTCAAGTGGAAGAGGTCTCAGAGGGGCTCCCACGCATGCCAGAGTGCGTAGACCGAACATCAGTGATGGAACACTCCTAGCCTTTGTGTATGTATAAAGAGCATCTGGCATCTTTGAGCCAGCCAGCTTCAATTGTACTGAGCACTTCTTCACTGTATCTGCAGATCTGTCCCAACACGTTTATGTCCTATAAGGGCAAATTAAGTGCTATAGAAATGACACAACCATGCAACAAAGTTACGCTTCTTTTAATTGAACATAATTTAAGAAATTATTGAGCTGCTTTCTGTGAAAGAAACCCCCCAATAGTTCAGACCAGGTGGAAAATGATTCCCCCAGATCCACTGTGTTTATTCTTTCTTTAAAATAGTTCCAAAGAGATTTCACTTAGACATGAAACTGTTCATGTTCTGGATTTTGTTTGGTTTTTGAGCTGCTCTATTTCATTTCACTTTCACAACATTGTGACACCCCAGCACCCCAAAATTCACCACAGTCATGCAATTAAGATATGTTTTGTACGAAGTATGCCTTGTGAGGTATCATTCTAAAAGTCTTGATCTGCTAGACATTAATATCTCACTGGATTATATGTGTTACCTTCTTATGTGAAGTTATGAAGATTGGCTAGGTATGTGTCACTGAAACATGTTGTGAGGTTGAAAACACCCACAAGCAGCCTTTCAGGTACAACAGTAAAAAAGCCAAATAGTGTTAATAACTTATTGAGGAAATGCACATAAGCAGATGGATTACTCCAGGAACTGTGTACAATAGAAACCTCTCAGAGATAGCACTGCACAATGGGAAGTGTTTGACCCAGCTCACACCAAAAGAGCTTTCTGAAGATATAAAAGGGGGAAAATGACATTGTGATGGTAACTCTACAACTACACACCTGGAAACACCTGAGGGGCAAGGATTGAGCTGTGGGAAGTGATGGTCCCAGGCTAAACGGATTTTTAGCCTGTGTGTGAAAACCTGGGAAAGCTAAGGCAGCTTATGCCTTAAGAATCTTCCATCCTGTTTATCATTCAGGGTGATAATTTTCTAGTTCATATCCTACCTATTTAGGGTGTTAAGCTCAGTTTGTGGTTTTGTATATTTACTATGGTAATCTGCTTTGATCTGTTTGCTATCACTTAAAATCTATCTTTTGTAGTTAATAAACTTGTTTTTGTTTTGTCCACAACCAATGTGTGGAAATTATAAATTGGGGCAGAAAGCTCTTGCATATCTCTCGCCACGTTGAGAGAGGGGGTGAATTTTATGAGCTTACGCGGTACAGTTCCGTGTGCAGGCCTAGATGGTATAACTTTGGGTTTACACTCCAGACGGGGGTGCACGTCTTAGCGACTAGGAGGTGCCTTAGCTGACACTTCTCATGCAAAGCTGATCTCAGCAACTGTGTGGAAAGCTGCTGGTGGGTATGTCCTTATCTGCGTGTATGCTGGTGAAAGAGCAAGCTTGGAGAGCTTGGCAACTTATCTCAGCAGCAATGTGAAAGGGAACCCAGGCTGGTGGGTCAGGTGGGCTCAGTGGTACCCCAGTCCCAAGTGACACACCGAGGGAAATCCAACATCACCAAAGCATATGGTCTTGAGCCCATTGCCTGTGAGTTATTGGAAGAGCCATTGAGTAAGAAAGGTGAGCTCTTGTACACATGGCCAATTCTCAACAGTGGCAAGGTAAATTGTTGTTGAGGTTGTTTTTTCTCTAGCTATGTGGTCAAGTAAAGAAATGCAGTCCTAATGACCATGTTAGAGTTGCTATTTCTTTCTTGCACCATAAGCATTCAACGAATAAGTAAATCTTGTGACTGTCTGTCTTGCAACATTATACCATCATATATGAGAATCTCTGTTCTACCTCTTACGCTATTGCTGCTCACTTGGAGTTGACACAATGTAAATTAGAGCCCTCTGTGTGTTATCATATTCTTTTAAATTTCCTATAAACAATATGTATAAGAGGTTGTACATCTGCAATCTTCTTTGAGTCCTAGCTCAATTATCTTTGCCCTGGGCTGAAACAGTATATTTTTTTTAAAGTATAATTTAAGAAAACAGAGGTGTTATGCACACTGTGGTCTTTTTATTATCATGTCCCCTTTATTGCTAATGAATGTTGACAAGGCCTTAAGGCGCCCAAACTTCAGCTATTTCTGTACACTAACTTGCTCCCGTGTATTTGTTAAACACTGTTGGTGTTGAATCACATACTGTTTCCTGACAAGAGATGATTTTTTTAAGCCAAGCATAAGCCACAAAGATTTTATTTCTCCTGTTTTTGTTTATTATTTCTGCATTTTACTTTGTAGTTGATTATTTTTTTTAAAAAAAAGATAAGATTACTGAAAGTGGTGCAATTAGGGACAGGAATAATGTGCAGAGTATTTTCAAAAATGAATGGGGATATTAAAAGGAATGGGTGTATTTTATTATCATTCTTTCTATTAATCACTAGATCTTATACCCTGTAAGGTTCATCTTTCATTCTAAGCTTCCATGCTGTTCCTAGGGATGTGGAGAACAGAGGAAATGCACAGTGTTTACTGATGAAACACACTCACACCTACACGTTGGGCCAGACCCTCAGCGACACCAGCTGACACCACCTGAGGACCTGGCCCACCATATGCACACATAAAAGCAGCACAGGACACATACATTCTGTTTTGCAATGGATTTTGATATTTCGAAATGTGACTTTGTTCCAAGTCAGAATGAAACCTCACCATTTCAAAATTATCTGCAAAAGAAGATTTGGGGGGAAAATCATTGTGGATAGTTTGAAATTTTTTGTTTTCATTTTGCTTTTATTGTATATTATTTTATGGTTAGAATTGGTGGGGAATTTGTAGACTACATGATTTTCAAATGAAGTTCCTTTTTGCAAACTTAAAGTTTTCCATGGGTTTTCCAAAATGATTTTTTTTTTCTAGAAATCCTGTCCTGCAAAACATGTTGTGGTTTTAACATTTCCTCCTAGTCTGGAATGATTTTTTTTTCAAAAATGCAAACATTTTTCATGAGAAGGGATTTTCATTTTCCAGCCAGTGTAATGATAATATATACAGCTGTAAAAACAATATTTAATGAACAGTCATTTTGAAATGAAAAATCAAAACAGTTCATTTGTTCCTAGGATTACAATGGAAAAATACTCAAGCAACCTTAACTGTGTGTGATTTCTGCTAGACTTTGTGTGATATACCCTTTTCCACTCTACTGTGTCTGGCTTGACTAGCTTGCTGTTGGGGGCAGGGACCATTTCTTACTCTGCTTGTACAGTGCTAGTTCAATGGGGTACCAATCTTGGCCAGTTCTTAGGCTCTACTGTAAGAAATATGATATCAAGACTATACAGAGTTATAATTAAGGATAAAAAATCTGGAAGGGCTATTAAACCTTGTGCTTCAGGGTTTAAGCCAATCTCTAATTGTTAGAAATAGGAGGAGCAGATTATTCAACATCTGCTACTGTGGGGTTCTCACACCTTTCTCTGAGGCATCTGCCACTGGCCACTTTCAAAGACAAGGGCACAGAACTAGGCAACCCATTGGTCAATCCAGTATGGCAATTCCTATGATTATTAATAAGAATTGAACAAAGCAGACGTAATGTTTATTCACTTTCCACAGCTTCTTTTTTATCATTTTGAATGCATTTTTCATAGAGAAAAATCTTTTAAGTATCGGAGAGACAGACAGGCACAATTTACAAAGAAGCTTTTTGTTAGATGTTCCTCTGCATCAGTCAGCCTATAAAACAATGAAGAAGCAATACATTTTAATTTATGCCATGGGGTGCCCATGCCAGGATGCCTCTGGCTTTTTAATAAAAAAATTGCTAAAACCAAACTTTCAATAATGGAAGCAATAGGCATTCACAAATCCCCTATAATGGCAAACAAAAGCAAACAAGAGTTGCCCAGTGACATTTAAAAGGGAGAAGTAGTGTTTTGCAGTTTGCACCTGGATGCTTTTCACAGTGTTGGTTATGATCCTCTAAAGCTCTATGAGTGAAATTCAGTCCTGTGCAGTGGCCTTGAGCAAGGGCTATGCACTACTTAGATTGCATTTAAGTGGGACGTAATGGTATCTATGCTTTGTGCTGCAGAGGGGTGAACTCCACCCTATGTGGTTTGGGTTCTAGCTACCTTAGAAAATGTAGCCTTGCTTCTCCATTGTCCTGCACCTTATGTGGTTATTTACACCTCTTATGTGCAAAATGAGGCAATAACCAGATTTTTGTATACCCACTTTGCATCCTCTGGCCCTGATGCTGATCTTACATCTTGGCTTCAGCAGAGCCACTCCTGATTTCAACCTGGTGTAAGTGAGAGCAGAATCGAGCCTCCTATACACTGATGCAAACAACAGCACAAAGGGGCAGGGCCTTGAAGAATTACTCCTTGATTAGGATTCCAAGACTGCTGCTGCGGTACCAAAATCATTACAGCAACTAGCTAAAAGGTTCGTCAGAGGAGAGGAAGTATCTGCAAATTGACAATTAGATATTTGGTTTGCATTGATTGATTTTGATAGGACAAGGCTCCCACTGCTTCCAGGTAGGACTTTGCTAGAGAGTACATGCCAACTTCTGCGTGCATATCAGAGACTATCAGGATCTTGGCCATCTCTGTGACTTTCATAGGGATTTAACATCACACTACAACATTCCCTAAGGCATGGTCTCAGCATTCTGTCACCACTCCACTCACAACAACAGAATTCTCTCAAATGAGGGAGGGAGGGAGGGATGTGCTGCTGACCATGAGGAGATGCAATCCCTTTGACTCCAGAGTGCAGCAGTAGGTGAGCTGCTTTCAGCTGAACTAGCACTGTACTTGTGTTAGGACTGATGGCTCCTAGGAGCTTCAAAAGAAGAGCGCAGCTGTGTGGAAAACCAGCAATAATACCTGTGACAGGCATGGTCTTCTCCTCAAAATGCTCACACACACCCATGCAATGATATATGTCTTTATGCTCCCCAGCCCCCTTCTCACCTGGACTCTCATCATCTCAGTCTCCAGTTCTTCATATGCCACGGGCAAGGAAAGAGACTCCAGAGCAAGTTCTATTTTATCAAGTACACTTCACATCCTACATGTTAAAAAGGGATTGGCGTGTGCCTCCATGCCTAGGTGCTCAAGCTGAGACACTTTAAAGATGGCTGATTTTCACGGGGGAGAGGGGGGATGCTCAGCATTTTCTGTCAGTCTTGCTCTGTTAAAGAATTTCAGGTTGGTCAGCCCAACTCTGAAGCCCCCACATTCACGAGTTACTTTTGAAAAGTCAGGCCTAGGAGCTTAGGCAGGCAGCAACACAGTTTTAAGTTTCAAAGGGGAAAGGTCCTTGTCCTTCTCTTTCTTTCTGGATGGGCTGCCCTTTGACAAACCCCATTTTCTAGTTGTGTCAGCCCAGAGAATGACAGTCTGCTGTGTAGCTTGACTACAAAGCTAAAGTCAGTAGCTGAAGAGAGCTATGCCAAATCTCCACAGAAGACCCAAATCTGTGCAAAATTGGCTTGGTCTCAGATTCCATGTGCACAATGGAAATTCAGCCCAGCATCACTGAACTTCAGGGTCATTTTAAGAAAACCCAGACCACTCTGCGGTTGGCATGAAAATCAAGGAAGATTCACATCTCTGCAGGGTTCAACACATAGTTAGGGGGCAAGGGACAGGGATAGCTTAGTGGTTTGAGCATTGGCCTGCTAAACCCAGGGTTGTAAGTTCAATCCTTGAAGGGGCCACCTAGGGATATAGGGCAAAATCAGTATGTGGTTCTGCTACTGAAGGCAGGGGGCTGAACTCAACAATCTTTCAAGGTCCATTCCAGTTCTAGGAGATTAGTATATCTCCAATTTTTTTTATTGACTTTGGGGTTCAAACTCTAAGAGTGATCATACCCTGGAAAGCAAACCTATACAGAACATAATGTAAGAATGACTATACTGGGTCAGACCAATTATCTATGTAGCCCAATATCCTGTGTTTGACAGTGGCCAATGCCAGGTTCTTCACAGGGACTGAACAGAACAAGGCAATTTTTTGAGTGATCCATCCCCCGTCATCCACTCCCAGCTTCTGGCAGTCAGAGGTTTAGGGACACCCAAAGTCTGGGGTTGCATCTCTGACACTCTGGGCTATTAGCCATTGATGGACCTATCCTCCATAAACTTACCTAATTCTTTTCTGAACTCACTTGTACTTTTGGTCTTCACCATATCCCCTAGCAATGACTTCTGCAGGTTGATTCTGCGTTGTGTGCAAAGTTCTTTTTTATGGTTGTTTTAAACCTGCTACCTGAGCTGCAGACAAGACATGGAAAATTATGGAAAGATAACAATGGAACTTTATTAATTGCAGTAATTTGGAAAAGCCAGAGAAGACCTATTTAAGAAAAAAATTGCTGGAATAATATAAACACTCAAGTATTATGATGTGCCTGATAACTTTTTGGATAACCAGACATTTTGCTGCAGCTATATTACAGTCATTAATTGCAGGACTGACAGGGGGCGCTCCAGTTGCTATCAGCTCAGATAAATGGGGTTCTACTGTACTAAAAGGGAAAAAACTATGTGTTGCAAACCTCAAAATGTATGCAAAATTCTGAACCATGCAAATTAAGCTAATTAAAATCAAAATTGTGGTGGAAGCCTAATATTGCAGGATCCACAATATCACAAATTAAGTAGAGCCTTAAGTTTGTTGTAAAAACAGTTATGAAAAATGTTGATAGCTATTTCAATAAAAGTTTTAATAAAAGCTTCACAGTGCTTCGCATGGAAAAATGAAAACTTTTAGCAATGTCAAGAGTTTTTCTGCAAAAACAAGAGGTTGTTTTTTTACTAAAAAATGTTACTCAACACTTTCAACCAGCTCTAGTGAGTCTGTCACTGTGTTCCTCTCCATAGGGTTAGGACAGAGTCTTTGCACTCACCCAGCCTCTGGTCTGCAACAGCTGGGCACAGGTCTGGTCATGGGAGACTCAGCCGTCCAACTGGATTTAGTATAGTCCACCTCTTCCAGAGGTGTCAGTGAGCAAAAGGAAAGACACTGATGAATGGTCAGATAGACATGGTAGGACTGTCTTGTCTCAGACAGTTTCTAATAAGCCATTGCCACAATGAAGCTCACAGGCTAGCCTACAATAATAATCCCATAATAGCATTTTGTTGTCAGGCCCCCACTGTCAGGAAGTGATCATATGAGAAGCTCCTGCTTTTAGCCAGCATCTCTCCAGGAACTAAGGACTGGAGATCTGCTGTCCTCTGTCTGCTCCCAACCATTCTGTGTCTGCCCTCGTAACTCCTCCCTCCAAGTCTGAAGTCTCACAAGTGTAGCAGGGGTGGGGCTCATGGAGCCCACTATAGTTCTTTCACCCCGCATTGCTAGTGTGGAGTCTGTGTACCCCACCACAGATGGGTAGCCTGTTAGAGGGACAGGAGTGATGTGCATGGGAGTGAGGAGAGGGGTGTCAGGACAGGAGCGCCCAGTGGTGCTCTGGGAGGAGCAAGAGTAAGTGGTGTTGTTGGGGGAGAGGCAGAGGAGGAGCAGTAGGATGGGCAGGATGAACTGTGATAGGATGGGGGACAAAGAGGCCCCTGAGCAGGAAATGGTTTTCCCTCCACAGAAATATTTTTGAAAATTCTAAATTTTTACGTGTCTCAAATCCTGTCTTCCAAATCCCCCCACAAAATATTCAAACCAATAACAAATCCCCCCCATTTTCCAGTCAGAGAAAACATTTCACTTTGATCGTTTCAAAATGTTGTGTTTAAATTTTGACCCTTTTTCCCTTCTCCCAATCTAATTATTTCTGAATGAAGGCATTTTCAATCACAAAATTTCATTTCAATTAAATTCAGAATTTTTTTCTCAACTTCTTTTGTTTGTTTTTAGTTGGGAAATTTGTCCAACCTGACCCTCTTGCACAAACAGTTTTGGTTTTAACAAATCAGCATTTTACTATGAAAAACGATTGATTAAAACATTCCTGACCAACTCTAGGCAGGAGTGAATGGTGTACAGGCAGAATTTAGCGAGGCTGTGGGGGTGGGATGAGAGGCAGGAAGGTGTGGATTTGTGTTTTGGAAACAGAACAAGAAGGAATGCTGGCATGTGGGGAGGCATACAAAGGAGCAGTATTATGGGACAGGTAGTACACAGGTGGTGGGGAGGAGAGGTTATGGTGAGGACGGTGGTGTGTTGGTAAGAGAAGAATTTATGCCTGGCAAAAGCTTGTACGACCAGCTCCAATCTACCAGCTGTCACTCTACATGTCTGCCTGATTCTCTTCCTTGATGGTTTGCAGTGGTTGTGTAGCTGTGGCAAATCCAGGGTATCAGAGAGACAAGGTGGGTGGGGTAACATCTTTAATTGGATCCACTTCTGTTGGTGAAAGAGACAAGTTTTCAAAAAACTCTTGTTCCCAGACTGAAGAGCAATTCTGCGTAAGTAAAGCTTGTCTCTTTCACCAACAGAAGTGGGTCCATTAAAAGATATTATCTCCCTCACCTTGTTTCTCTTCCTTGAGACAGAATTAATCAGTCTTTGGCCTGCACTTCACTTTCCAGGCAGCAGAATGTTCAAGCAGGAGCTTTCAGACTGACGTCCTGCTAAAGGCAAGCAGCACACCGCAGCCGGAATATTGTCACCAGATTCAGCATTCTGGGGACAGAGCACTCTCTTCCAACAGCAATCCTTCCAGTGCCCCTAATTCCAAACCAAAAGGCAGCAACAATCCCTCAGATACCATCCATCCACATCGGGGCACAGTTAGTTGTGAACATCTCTAACCCTGAATGTTACCAAAACAGAATGATGTGTTTGTCCTAACCAATCTCTTGCTGTAATCCAGTGCAGTGCATACTCAGACAGACTCCTGCCAATAATTATACAAAATAGGGATAATACTTCTCTACTTCATAGGGATGATGTGAGGCTAAATGCATTAGAATATGAGGTCCTCAGATATTATGGTGATGAGGTCCATATCTGAGGTAGATATACATAGACTGGTCAGTAATAACTTCAGCATTGTTGTGCTTCACAATTGATTATCTAGTTGTCTGTGCACCTATAAACCTTATGCTGTATTTGGTTTCTGCCATGATTTGCTCCAACAGTTGTTTCCAATTGTTCTGTCCTGCCCACAGATCACCTCTGTGTCATGAGGTATGAGGCATTTGCACAGTTTGGATTCAGATACAGATTTTCAACACCCCAATATATGAGGGATTTTAGAGCCAAGTTTTTAGTTTTGTCCATGATATAGTAGCCATTTGCAAAATCCCAGTGCATATGAAGGTTTAGAAACACGCACTATTGGAGATGTTTGAGGCTTGGATTTTGTTTCAGGTGACTCACTAATGCTGGGTAATTCATTTCTCATCTGTTCTTGAGTTCTACTCTACAGTACCAACATTAATTCCTCTGGAAGCTCTTGCCACAGTTTGCCATCTGTTTTAGACTAAAACCAGTTAGTTTCTCTTGATGTGAAATAAAACCATCTGATATGCAAATATGAACAGTAGGTGGCCAACTTATCTTTGTTTAATGTAAATGAAAACTCAAACAGTATGCAGGGGTTACAATAATGTTCTCAGTAGTGGGCTCCATCCTTAGACTCTACCAGACAGTCTCATTTAAAAGCAGGAACACCAGATATTAAGAAACTTCTAAATGTATATTACCAATTTTTCTCTTCAGCTGATGATATTGTTTGTTCATCACCGCTCATTTAATGTATATGCAGAGCAGCAAAAAAGAGCCTTTTGTTCCACGTCTTATAACAGCAGTTTTAAGTGTTGTCAATAAAAGATTGTAAAAGTTCTTTCCAGAGCTACGATAGAGTGTGTCACTCACAAGAGAACGGATGGTTGGGAGGAACCTGTCTAGGACCTGGGAGATTGAGGTTAATGTCTCTGCTCTCTACCAGACTTGCTGTGTGACCGGGAGGAAGTCATAGTCTCCCTGTGGATCAGTTTCCCTTTTGTAAAATGGGGATATTAGCACTGCCCTCTACCTCAGAGGAGTGTTGCGGGAATATACACTGAACAAGGTTGCTGGGTGCTCAGACACTATAATGTGGGGAGCAGTATAAGTGCCATAGACAGATACTATAAGGTTTGAGCTTGTTCCCACTGAAGTTGGTGAGTGTTTTGCCATTGACTTCAATGAAAGTCCTTCCAGTGAGTAGCATATGCTTTGGATCAGGTGCATCATGCCCATCATTTCACTGTGCATGAGGGCTCTCTTTTTAGTCAACTAATGGCATTTCACACAACACTGCAACAAACAAGAAATCTGCTGGGATTCTCCTTCTGTTAAAATTGCAATGGCCCCAATTTTCAAAAGTGGCCTCCAGTTTTTGTTCCCGTCATGTCACAGCAAGCACCCAGAAACCAGATGGAATTACTGGAGACTTTGGAAAATCTGGCACAGAGTGTATTAGTTATAGAATGAATATGTTTGAGATAGTTATACTACAGTATACATTGCTTCATCTCGAAATGCTTTACTGGATAAGAAAGTACTCAAGATGTGTTGGTGAACTTTTCAAGGAGGTCTAAGGGAATTAGACGCATAACTCCTACAGAATCAGTGTCAGGTACCTAAATACCCTAGGACTTCTGAAAGTCCTACTGTACACCTATCTCAACTCAGCATAGACTGAATTTACCCAATTATAAATATGATTCCAAATCTTCCCTACTGGATTAGTGTCAGTGGAGTGAACAGAGAAAGGATATACAAATAAAGTCGATATACATGCTGCTTCCTGCAGCCAGCCAGTCAGAAGTTTCTCCATCTGCAGCAGTGATTACAAATGATTGAAATTGTCCTGAAGAAACAGATGCACTGGGGCTGAGGGGGGAATAGGACTGTGGCTAGATGCTGGGGGATGAAAGACAAGCCACACAATCTTTACTACCCTGTACAGATGGTAATCCCACCAGACGTAATGCTGTGCTAGGTGCTGCCCAAGCATGGAGGGTGGTATTTAAAAACAAAACAAAAAAACCTTAAATGACTTAGAGGAAGATTTCAGATGGCATAAGTGAGAAATTTAGGAGCACAAGTTGCAGTGATTTGTAACAGAGCTTGTGCTCCTAAATCACATATGCTCTTTTGAAAATCCCTCCAGCAAACACTGTGCATTGGTCATATCTAGTCTTTTCCCCCTCTCATTTATGAAATGTTTGTGATCTTATAGTCACTCATAAGATAAAAGCCAAATGATGCAAACTATACTTCCCAAACTGTACTTTAAGCATCAGCTCCCAGCCTACCTTTTTCCACAACTCTTTTTTGTACAATGTGATTTATTTTGAATAATAAATAGGGAGCATAAAACTTGCAGTTCAAAGGAGCGTTTGATCAGTATTAAGCCATGTCAATCCCTAAATGACTGTTTCTCACCAGTGTCCCGAAAAAGAATATGCAGAACAGAAGAGGGGAATAATTCACACCCAAATTCAAAACCTTCATTTAATGGGGGAAAAAAAATCAGATCAGGAAGTCCTAAGGGAGAAAGCACATCCCAAAGACAAGCTAATGGTGCCGAATGTGTTGGCTGATCGTATAAATTCAAGCCTTGACCAGAGCACTTCAGAAGAGATACTTACAGGCTACTGCATTATGCTTACATTTTGATCATTGAATCACACACACCAATGCAGACTTGGGGGAGGGTTAGCTCAGTGCTTTGAGCATTGGTCTGCTAAACCCATGGTTATGAGTTCAATGCTTGAGGAGGCCATTTAGGAATCTGCAATAAAAATCAGTACTTGGTCCTGCTAGTGAAGGCAGGGGGCTGGACCCAATAACCTTTCAAGGTCCCTTCCAGTTTCATGAGATAGGTATATCTCACCTCTCCTCAAGCAACATTTTCCTCTCTGATCTGCACCCCAGGTGTTGATTCTTGTGTGCACATTTCGCTTTTGCCCTTCATGCAGAAGTTGCATTGACATTAACAAGAGCTCTGCAAGCACCAGGGGTCAGCACACTATCCTCACCCTGTGGAGCACTTATGTGAGTAGTCCCACTGAAGTCAGTGAGAGCACCCATGTGAATAAGAGCTCACCATCATTAACACGCGTGGCACAGTCCAAATCAGGTCATACGGGGCAAATAAGAGATTCCCTCTACAGGGCATAGGCTTGGGCCCACCATTATAGGTGTGGCTGTTGCTCATGAAGCTGACAGACAGCACTGGTTAAAACAGACTGTAGACCTTAACAGCAAAGGGTGAAATTTTTCAAAGGAACTAAGTAATTTAGGAGCACAAGTCCCATTGACTTTCAATGAGACTTGTGCTTCTAAGTCCCTTAGATACTTTTTAAAAATTTCACCCAAGGTTTTCAAAATGGGGCCTGAATTGAGTCTCTTCAGTCCATATTTAGGCTCCTAAGTGCCCTGATTTTCACAAGTCCTGAGGACCCAGCAACTCTCAGTAGCTTTAATGCAAGTCTGAAAATCTTCAGAAGTGCTCCTCCCCTGCTAAGTTTGACAGGGGCTGCTGAACATTCACCAGTTTTGAAAATTAAGCCCCTTACTCAGGTGCCTAAAGATGGGCTTAACTTTAGCTTTAATGATCAAGCGTTTCAGATAAAGACAGGCAGGGGTGGCTCCAGGCCCCAGCATGCCAAGCGCGTGCTTGGGGCGGCAAGCCACGGGGGGCACTCTGCCGGCGCCGTGAGGGCGGCAGGCAGGCTGCCCTCAGCGGCTTGCCTGTGGAGGGTCCGCTGGTCCCGTGGCTTCGGCGAAGCCGCGGGACCAGTGGACCCTCTGCAGGCAAACCGCTGGAGGCAACCTGCCTGTTGTGCTTGGGGCGGCAAAATCCCTAGAGCAGCCCCTGAAGACAGGAGAGCCAACAATTCCTACAGAGGGCATTGCTTGTCAGAGGCTGCCAAAAATAGAACTCACTTCTCCGGATTCCCAGGTGTTAGCCATTGGGTCATGCCACCTCTCCCTTTGATTCATCCATCACTCTATCTGGCGATCTCCAGTGAGCCTTGAAGCAGCCCTCCCCTCTTTGTTGATGTTCCATTGAAAGGAGTAAGACTTCTATGTGTAGCTTGACTGCTGTATTTTAATTTCCAGAAGTTATTAGCAAAGATAAAGCGGCTGTTTGGTAAACAAATAGGTGCAGTTGGTGTCAATGAGTTTAGGACTTTGATGCAGCTAACCCAGTGTACCCCAGTGGAGGATTTAGCCCAAAATGTGGTTTACTTATGAGAAAGTTGAAGCTGGCTTTTATTTTTCCTGAATCAGTTCACATGCCCCTGGCATCTAACAGCAACCAAGTGAGTCAGCTATTTTAATACTTAACCAGCTCTGGGTACCATGCTGTGCAGGACTGTAGTTCAAATCTAAGTACTGCACAGTGCACGGACCAGAACAAAAGACAAAATGCAGTGAGAATGTGTTAATAGCTCACAGCAGTAGCACTTTTTGATATCCACAGAGATACATGAGGGGAAATTTAATTGTTTTCCCCTCTTCATTTTGTGCTGCGATAGTCTGATTTCCCTTTCCTGTAAACCTGATTTGAGAGCTACCACAATTAAAATTTCATATTCTATTTTTTTTTAATTCTCCTAGACAGATGAGTCACCAACTAGCTGAATCATTTTTCCTAAAGAAATTTATGATTTTATTTAGGAAGAGGCTATCAGAACTAACAGCCAACATATTACATCCCGGGCTGATAATGCAAGCTATAAATTGCAAATAGAAAAACACAAAGTATGTAGAAAGAGAGAAAATATTCTCACAAGCCCACCTTTTCCAATGCAGGGAGCTGCATGTAATCTTTTAATGCTTCCCACAACTAACAGTGTGGTGTGTGGAACTCTCTCTCTTTTATCAAGAAAGATTTGCTAAAAACTTTGATTAGAGAGCCCAGGCGGCTGAAGTAATACCTTTCATTGGACCAACTTCTGTTGGTGAGAGAGACAAGCTTTTGAACGTACACAGACCTGAAGAAGAGCTCTGTATGGGTTTGAAAGCTGGTCTCTCGCTCACCAACAGAAGTTGCTTCAATGAAAGGTTTTGTGTCCTCCTCATTTCTCTGATATCCTGGGACCAACACGACTACAACTATGCTATGTACGTTTGTCATAAACAGATGGTTAAGGGTTAATGTCTCTTTTACCTGTAAAGGGTTAAGAAGCTCAGTGAACCTGGCTGACACCTGACCAGAGGACCAATGGGGGGACAAGATATTTTCAAATCTTGGTGGAGGGAAGTCTTTGTTTGTGCTGTTTGTTTTGTTCGTTGTTCGCTCTTGGGGCTAAGAGGGACCAGACGTACATCCAGGTTTTCTCCATCTTTCTGAAACAGTCTTTCATGTTTCAAAATTATAAGTATAGCCAGGCAAGGCGGATTAGTCTTATGTTTGTTTTCTTTCAACTTGTGAATGCTTTTCCTTTTGCTGGAAGGATTTTTACCTCTGTTTGCTGTAACTTTGAATCTAAGGCTGGGGCGGGAGCTCCCTCTATTCTATATGAATCTGAATACCCTCTAAAGCATTTTCCATCCTGACTTTACAGAGATCATTTTTACTTTTCCTTTCTTTAATTAAAAGCTTTCTTTTCTAAGAACCTGACTGATTTTTTCCTTGCTTTAAAATCCAAGGGGCTGAGTCTGAACTCACCAGGGATTGTTGGAGGGGAAAGGAAGGGGGGAAGGTTAATTTCTCCTTGTTTTAAGATCCAAGGGGTTTGGGTCTTGGGTTCCCCAGGGAAGGTTTTGGGGTAACAGAAGTGTGCCAAACATTATATTTTTGGCTGGTGGCAGCGTACCAAATTTAAGCTGGTAATTAAGCTTAAAAGTGATCAATCAGGTCCCCACTTTTTGGACGCTAAAGTCAATGTGGGAGGAAAAAACCTTGACAACGTTAAATTCAGTTGATGCTTTTGTTTTACCGGCAGGATTACTATTATTGTAAAGAGTTTGCATTTGAGTGGCATATAGTCCAACACTTATAAGTGTAACAAGATTTGGTGTAGTTCATGTGTTGAAAAGGCATATATGGAAGCAATTTAAAGCACATGAAGGAATAGTGAAAGTAGGATCAGCAAAACCTGCGTGCACTTGCGCAGTAGTGTGCAAAAATTGGAAAGCAAAGAACCTTTGGTAGGTAAAGTGGGATTTTGAAATGAAATGCGGAAGATAGGAAATATTATACAAAACTAGTGCACCAAAAACACCGAAGCCTGAGCATGAACATAGCAGTTATCCTCTGAACTAAAGGAAATTTGCAATCTTTGGCTGTATACAGCATTTTGAAAGGTCATGTGGTGTGAAATAGTCACAATTATGCACTGAAATTTGATAAACTGAAGCCTTATTTGAAAATGCAAGTCTCAGTTCTGAGGTCTGTAATACCAACAAGAGTCTCGTTCGAGCAAGGATTTCAAGACTAGGCCACAAGTTTTCAGCTAGGCTCCTCTGGCAAGCTTTTCACAGAGAGGAGCCTACAGCTAAGCTCTGAGGATGATGTTTAGACACATAAAATCAAGTTAATTATTTAGGAACCCAAAGGGGAATTTAGGATTCTAAACTTTAGGGGTTTTTGTTTTTTTTTTAAATCTTGGCTACCGTTTTACAGACAGACACAGAAATGCTGTGTTAGCCCTCACTTGGACAGCCGGTCTGAGATTGAGGCATAGCCCTCTGATCCCAGCCATGTAACTAGTTGGGGCTTGTCTACACAATGAGGTAATGTATTCTAGAGGGGTGTGATTTCTAAAGCACATTAACGTGTTGCGTATCAATTGGTCTGTGTAGACCCTGCTGGTGCACTCTAAAGGTTCCCTATCTAGTGCACTTGAACATAGTACTGTTCCAAACGGCACTATAGTAAGAGCACCTGAAGGGTCCACGTGGATCAATTAATGTATAACACGATGCGCTTTAAAAATCACACCCCCATAGAGCCCATTATCCTACTAGGTAGACAAGTTCTTTCCCCCCTTCCCCGCCGTACTACATTCACATCATTGCATTGCAAAGGCAGAGAAAACTATTTTGTATTTCCTTTTCAAATCCCAACCCCAAAAAGCATACATCACCCATTCACTCAAATGTGTCTAAACAGTGTGATTGAACAGGGCCCATAGCCAAACTCTCAAATGCAATTTCTGTTCTGAAAATTGACTTCTTCAGAGAAAGACTCTCCCTCCCACCATGTGCTACTGTTTTCTAAAGCTCTTTCAGCATGCTGGGTGTGACACAGGAGAGAGCAGCTGATAGATTCAGTATCTTCAGCTGGAACTGAGCTCTCAGCTGGGAAGCTGGTGACAGAGTGGGGGCTGTCAGTTGCACCAGTGTAAATCAGGAGGAATTCCACTGCAATCAACAGAGTTACACTGGGCTAAAGTGGTATATGGAGATCACATTAGGTCATAAAATCATAGATTAGGGTTCGAAGAGACTTCAGGAGGTCATCTAGTCCAATCCCCTGCTCAAAACAGGACCAACCCCAATTAAATCATCCCAGCCAGGACTTTGTCAAGTGGGGCCTTAAAACCTTCTAAGGTAACCCATTCCAGTGCTTCACCATCCTCCTAGTGGAATAGTTTTTTTCCCCTTAATATCCAACCTAGACCTCCCACACTGCAATTTGACACCATTGCTTCTTGTTCTGTCATCTGCTATGACTGAGAACAGCCAAGCTCCATCCTCTTTGGAACCCTCCGTCAGGCAGTTGAAAGCTGCTACCAAATCCCCCGTCATGCTTCTCTTCTGCAGACTAAATAAGTCCAGTTCCCTCAGCTTCTCTTCATAAATCATGTGCCTCTGCCCCCTAATCATTTTCATTGCCCTCTGCTGGACTTTTTCTCTAATTTGTTCACATCCTTTCTGTTGTGGGAGGCCCAAATCTGGACACAATACTCCAGACGTGGCCCACCAGTGCTGAATAGAGGGGAATAATCACTGCCCTCGATCTGCTGGCAATGCTCCTACTAATGCAGCCCAATATGCCATTAGTCTTCTTGGCAACAAGAGCACACTGCTGACTCATATCCAGCTTCTCGTTCACTGTAATCCCTAGGTCCTTTTCTGCAGAACTGCTGTTTAGCCAGTCGGTCCCCAGACTGCAGCAGTGCATGGGATTCTTCTGTCCTAAGTGCAGGACTCTGCACTTGTCCTTGTTGAACCTCATCAGATTTCTTTTGGCCCAATCCTCCAATTTATCTAGGTCACTCTACTCTCCAACATCTATACCTCTCCCCCCAGCTTAGTATCATCTGTGAACTTGCTGAGGGTGCAATCCATCCCATCATCCACATCATTAATGAAGATGTAGAACAAAACCGGCCCCAGGACCGACTCCTGGGGCACGCCACTTGATACCGGCTGCCAACTAGACATCAAGCCATTGATCATTACCTGTTAAGTCCGATGATATAGCCAGCTTTCTATCCAGCTTATAGTCCACTCATTCAACCCACGCTTTTTTAACTTGCTGGCAAGAATAGTGTGCGAGATATATTAAAAGCTTTGCTAAAGTCAAGCTATATCACACCCACCACTTTCTCCATATCCACCGACCCAGTTACCTCATCATAGAAGGCAATCAGGTTGGTTAGGCATGACTTGCCCTTGGTGAATCCATGTTGACTGTTCCTAATCACTTTCCTTTTTTCCAAGTGCTTCAGAATGGATTCCTTGAGGACCTGCTCCATGATTTTTCCAGGGAGTAAGGTGAGGCTGGCCAGTCTGTAATTCCTCGGATTCTCCTTCTGCCTTTTTTTTTTTTTTTTTAAAGATGGGCACTATATTTGCCTCTTTTCAGTTATCTGGGACCTTCCCTGATCGCCATGACTTTTCAAAGATAATGGTCAATGGCTCTGCCATCACATCAGCCAACTCCCTCGGCATCCTCTGAAGCATTAGATCCAGCCCCTTGTGCATGTCCTCCCCCATTCAGAAAAGATCCCACACTTTCCCTGACCTTCTTCTTGTTGCTAACATACCTGCAGAAACCCTTCTTGTTATCCTTCACATCCCTTGCTAGCTGCAACTCCAATTGTGCTTTGGCCTTCCTGATTATACCCCTGCACGCTCAAGCAATATTTTATACTCCTTCTGAGTCATCTGTCCGAGTTTCCACTTCTTGTAAGCTTCCTTTTTGTGTTTAAGCTCACTGAATATTCTCTGTTAAGCCAAGCTGGTCACCTGCCATATATACTATTCTTTCTAAACATTGGGATGGTTTGTTCCTGTGCCCTCCATAAGGCTTCTTTAAAATACAGCCAGCTCTCCTGGGCTTCTTTCCCCCCTCAGATTAGCCTCCCAGGGGATCCTGCCCATCAGTTCCCTGAGGGAGTCAATGTCTGATTTTCTGATGTCCAGAACAACCTAGTTCATGGACGACCCAATATAAATGTGATTTGACAAGGTCTATTTAAAAAAACAAACAAAAACATGTGATTGGCCATTAGGTGATAGATTATTATGGTTTTCACTATACGGTCTCTTAAGGATGTTTTCTCTTGGTGTGAATCCAGTGAACCATTTTTGCAGTAACTAGCTGTCAAGGCTAATTCCCCACTCTGGCACTTCGAGTGCAGAAAGTGGGGCCCACAAGGATCCTAAAAATTAATACTGGCCACTCCAGGCTGCTATTAAACTCCCAAGGTTACAGCTTCTCTCTGATCTTGTATGGGTAGATGCTGCCACCACCCAAGTGCAGAACCCCGTTAAATGCCCAGGAAGGCACCCTTGGGAATTCCTTCCTGTGGGGACTCTCAAGCCCTTTCACCCCCACCCTCCCACTCCCAGGGGGAAGAACTGAGAAAGAAAACAAAGGAAATTAGCTGTGGCTACCAGTTAATCAAACAACATGTACAAACATCTTAGGACACAAATATCCAACTCTATTCTTAAAAAAGGTAGATTTTATTACTAAAAAAATAGTAAGAAAATACATCTGGGAACTCAGGTTATTGCTAGGTTTTTTAAAAAAACAAAACCTACAAGGATTAAGCACCAAGATTAATTTTCTTGAGGTCCAGTTTAAAGGTTACAAGCCAAACAAAAGCACCTGGGGTTAGCACAGAGGAATACACAAGCCATAAAGAAATAACAGGGATAAACCTAATTGTGTCTCCCTAGACATTTCCTGATCTACTTACATATCTGGGGTTTTAAATGAGTAAATTCCAGGTATGATACTGATGATTTTTTCATACCTGGCCCAAGCTTCTTACAGCATAGCTCTGCCCTGTCCACCTCTCCCTGGGAAAACAACAACAGACAGGAAAAAAGTAGTCTTTTCTCCATTTGAAAAAGTTCTAGCCTTCCCATTGGCTCTTTTGGCCAGGTGTCCATTCACTTCCTTTTACCTCTGTATAGCAGTGAGACTTTTTAATCCTTTACAGATAGAGCAATTAGAGAACAGCTACTAAGAGGAATTTTATAGCTACTGGCTGACTGGGTGTCCATAAAAGGGAGCTATTCCCTTCCCCTGCTTTATTTATCACACAAGTTAATTTGGGAGGGAGAGTGACCTCCCAGAGGTCACAAAACTGGTTTCTCGCATACCATGAAAAAACATCAGGCTTTCTTTTAAAAAGCATAGCTAGGCAAAACATTTTCTATGGATAGTTTATTTGGCAAAAAAAAATGCAGTTTTGGACAGCCTGCCAACTATTCACAAATTTGACATAAATTGTTTTGGTCATGTATAAAATGGCCAGAGGACAAGGAGGTGCTACAACCTTTAGCTAAGTGCTCAGTGAACTCACCTGGGAAGAGTGAGAGACAGGTTCAAATCCTCTCCTCTGGAACATACCCTAAATGGATTTTTTGATTCACAAAAGAACTTCAGATTTCATTCAACCTAAACCAATTTTTTTCTTTTTGGACTGCCACCAAACAAATCTGTTATTCGCCTAGCGCTCGTGGATAGCCCTGACAATCTGTCACTTCTCCATAGTTTGCAATGAAATGCAGGGGTACCTTTCTGGGAGCGGGATCCCACTCTAGGCTTCTGGCATTTAGGGAGGCAGGGATTATCCATGCTCAGGGTGCCCTCAAAGTCATGCAGCCCCCCCTCAATTTATGGCACCTACTCTACACAAGTGCAGTGCATGCTAACCACCCCACCCCCACCATTAATGTGTCTCCCCCAATTAATGCTGGCTGCCTCTCAGAATTAAAGCAATTCCCTCCCTTGAGGCTTCTGGTGCTGCTTCCATGGCCACGTTGTTCTCCTGGGAGCCAGGGACCCCAGCTGCTCTTCTTGCTGCAATGGAGGGCCCCTTGCTCCCCCTCTGCCTCCCATCCAGGGAGCAGTCAGGGCCTGGTATGGAAAGCAGAGCACTGCCCTGGAGCGAAGGTGAGATTTCAGATAGGGGAGGACAGAAGGAACAGCTCTTAGAATCACAGAATCATGGAATATCAGGGTTGGAAGGGACCTCAGGAGGTCATCTAGCCCAACCCCCTGCTCAAAGCAGGATCAACCTGGGTGAAGACATTCACAGATTGGCAAATGAGTAGAAAGAGCCCAGGGCCTCAGGGCCATGTCTGCTCCCTCCTCCCATCCTGCAAAAATCATTGTCCCAGTTGCTTCCCTTCTCCTCCCTCTACCTAAAATCTGTCCTCTCCCAGTTCTGCTCCAGGAAGGTGAGGGAGGGAGAGACTGGGGAAGAGCACCTATAAGAACAGCACCACCAGGAGAATCCTTTCCAGCCCACCAGCAGCTCCCCATCCTCAAGGCACAGACCCTGGGTAAAGGGACAGGGTGGCTGGGAGAGAACGTGCTACTTTGTGCATCACTCGCTCTAGCAGCAAACCAAAAAGTAACTTCCCCGGGCCAGTGGGAGATTGGCAAGGAGAATCAGGGTGTCCTGAGAGAAATGATGAGCATGAGAAGTGGAAACAGGCAGCAAACCCACAGCCTCAGGGTGACTAGGTTCCTAAATATATAGTCATGTTCCTACATGGTTTTTGGATGTAACCTTTTTTATTAAAAACCCATAAAAACATGTTAAGAGAACATTGAGGATGCACAATTTTAAGCACTAAAATTAGAAAAAGGCAGAGTTACAGTTGTAGATGCAAATGAACTCCGCCCTTTTGTGCATATGCATTACTGGGATAGGCCAAGATTTTCAGACATGTTAGCCTCATAAATCCAAACTTACTGGGAGTTGCTGGGTGCTCAACACTTTTCAAAATCAGATCATTTATTTAAGTGCCTAACTATGGACTTGGGATTCAAATTTTAGGTACCTGCTCTTTTAAAAAATCCTGGTGATAGTCTTTAATTACACAGCCACTTGTTCCTTACCAGCTCTTACGATATATCAGTGTCCCTGGCTGCTACAATCTTAGATCTTGTATGTGCACTGCACTGATCTGTGTAAACCAGCCAGAACCTACACAGTAAACAGAAGTTACACATATAGTGCTTATGAGGACCAAGTTCATGATAGCACATAATCACATGCTTAGTTTTAATAACCATGTGTTTACATTCCATTAACATCGAAGCAACTTTATTACAGGGTTAAAGTTAAGCACGTGCTTAAGTACTTTCCTGAGCTGGATCACAAGAATACTTTAAACTCAGTTCTGGTTCCAAATGTATTAATCAGGTGTAAGGCAAAAGGAACAAATACTCTCCATTTGTTTTTGTGGAATAAGGATATTTGAAAATAGTTATTTTGTTATACAATTGCATAGGGTTGGAGGGTGGATTAACAGAATTGAATACTGAGATATTGTTAAGAAATAAGAACTCTTTAGATAAGTATTGTAAACTTGTACTCAGATTTATACTAAAAGACAAAGTCTGTAGGTCCTTTTGTGGCTCTAGCAGGAGAAGTTTATTATTTCCTAAAGGAATTAGCCACTCGTAACTGTTAAAAATAATGTGCTATTTGATCTCTTCTTATGAGTTATTTTTCAAACCTGACCAGGGACAATACACAGCATGGAATAAGAGTGTGTGTGCTAATGAGGCAGAATTAGCTGTCCTGGTCAGATGACTAGTGGTCACTGAGATTATTACACCAGACTTTTGCTAATGAGCTCCCAGTAACTTTGGTGACAATGGTAAGTAAGTATCCAGTGCAATTACCCGGTGTCAGCATGGTGCTTATTCCCCTTTAAATCAGAACACCCCACAAGCAGTTACTAGGGACACTGTATGCACAGCCGGTGTCTATGGAAACTGAACTTGTAGGTGATTTGTCATCGGAACTATTCCAGGAGACACACCATAGATATGAGGGAAGTACAGCTAAGACCAAGCAAGGAAAAACGAAGAACACAGAATCTGGGTATCAGCTAAAGCAGCAAGAGACACGACATGAACAAGGTGTGCTCCTGTTGTGATCATCAGCCAACTACACTGGTTCTGTTTGAATGGAAAGTAATTTAGATACATCTGGAGCCTTTGGGGCCACATTAAGCAAAGAGCTCAACCCCTATTTAGGCAGACACCTAAATGAAGTGGCTAGATGTTCAAAAATCCCCCAATAGCTCCCATTGCTCACAAAAATGATTGCTATATTGTGAACATCTGGCTTGTATTTTAGTGCCTACATGGGAGCTGAGTAAGGCTGGTTGAAAATTTTCTGTTGAAATTGTTTTTCAGAAAAGAATGGGGTTTTCAGCTAAATAATCAATTTTGTGAAAAAAAGAACAGAGACTCCCATGATGCACCACAGCAGCTCAGCAAGAGGAGAGACCAAGGTGCATAATGGGAGATGTAGTCTGGCCAGGGAATCCAGGCCGGAAAGGAGATTGGGAAGATGAGGCACCTTAACAATAACTTCTATGAGGCACCACAGCAGCCTTTCCAAATCAAAATTTTCCATTTTCAGGCAAAAGTTTCCAGTTTTGATTTTTTGTCAACCTCCCCCCTCCCTGAAGAAATTTTCCATGGATTTTTTTCTCCCCAGCTCTAGAGCTGAGCTCTTCAGAAAATCTTACCCCTTTGGGCCCCACTTCTGGAAGGGAGCACCAGGCAGGTGAACCGCTGGACCTGCATGGAGCCCTGTTGACCTCTCGGGGACTCTACGCATGCAGGGCTCCTCACACAAGGTTTACTTTGCAGGATCAGGTGTTTCTCAAAGTACCTACGAGGCCGCTGTCCTTGCTAATTAAGGGTGCTACCAACATACATTTAGATCACATGCATGTAAGATGAAGTTCCCAAAGGTTCTTAGTGCTGGTATCACTCTACTGCCATTGCAGTAGGGGAGAGTGTTATCACTGACTTCAACAGGAGCAGAGTTAGGCCTAATCAGGGCCAACGAGGGGGCGGGGAGAGAGCTTGTACAAATTACCGGGGGCCAGCAGTCCAGAAGGGGGGCCCGAAAACTTTTTTTCACCGGGGCCCGAACCCACTCTCGGTGGCCCTGTGCTACGCTGAGTGCTTTTGAAAACCCACTCACCTTCTCAGCTGAGTTCTAATTACAACTGTAGGAATAACGAATAAAAGGAATTATGAACAATTTGGCAACTTCTAAATAAAATTTTGCTTTGACCTTGTTTGCACGCCCTTTTGATTCACTTTCCACAAGCATACATGTGAGTGAAAGATTATACATACCGATGTCTGTGGAAAGCAAATTTTGGGTCAGTGGAGATCCAGCCGAAACAGGATGACCTTTATTCAGGCAACAACATAACTGGACTATTGTCTGGTATCCCTGGGCTACTTCCCACACTCTCCTCATATTGTACCTGTATCTCAGGGTCATCCTCTGTCTCCCCAGGCTACACCCCTAGTGGCAATCCCAGCAGCTCCTCAGTGTCCAGGCTGACTGGCAGCTTTGGCGAGTTGTCAGCGCTGCAGAGGTCCTCTTCCTGCTCTAGCAGTGGGTGAGAAATGTCTGTCTCCTCCAGTGGCTCCAGCTCAACTGAGCTGCAGGGAGGGGCCCACCCTTCATACTTCCTGTCCCACCCTTCTGCTTCCAGCAGGGCAGGTGTGGATGTCCTTGCTCCACTCAGAAGGGGATGAGCAGTGGTTCCTCCCCATCAGTCTCTGAGGGGGCCATGCCCCCTCACTAAAGTCACTCAGTCAGGAAACAGAATCCATGTTACTGAGGCAAACACTCGCAGCTGACATATGGAATAATGAATGTCAAATTTGTAAAAATCACTATCTTCTTGCCGAAAATGTGACCAGTAAAAAATGCTGTATTTACTAAAGAAACTTTCTGTCCTGAATTACTCACCCAGCAGTAGCCCAAACCAATCCATCTCCAGTAGGTGCATTTTTACACAGCATAGAAATATGATAGAAGAAAAGCCCTTATTCCTCCTTTAAAGTACATCTTGTGGGCCTGAATACAAATAATTAGATGTGGAATGCAAAGGAATAGCATTCCAAAAACTTCAATACAATTCAGAATCATGCCTTATGCCAACCTGTCTGTCAGTATGAACTGTTTTATCTCCAAGGATGGGTTTGATGTACTCTGGCACTCAAGATAGTATATTTTGGACATAAAAATGGAAAGGCAGATGCACAGTCCCAATAGAATTGTCCAGCTCTAGAATACTCTTGCTAAGGGTTGTTTGACAACAAAGATCAGGCAATATGCGCTGTTGGAAAGAACAGTAGCTTCATCCATAGAAGAGGGGAGAACTTGTCCCCACCTACTATATATGTGCTCTCATTTCTCCCTAGTCTCTCACCTCCACTTTACTCTACTCCTTTTACTTTACTGCTCACTGGGTTCCTTCTCATACATCTCAGAGCCTGGCCTGAACTGAGTCTCAGTGAAGCCAAGGTAAATCCTTCTGTTGGCTTCACTGGGCATGGGACTATTACTGCTACAGCAGAAACTACAGGTGCTAATTGAGATCAAGACTCCATTGTGCTAGGCCCAGCACAGAGTAATATACAATCCCTGCCCTGAAGATATTGCAATCTAAGTAGACAGGACAGACAAGGGTGGAAACAGAGATTACATGACTTGCCTAAGGTCACACAGCAGATCAGTGGCAGAGCCAGAAATACACTTCCGTGCCTTATCCCTGGACCAATTGTAGGGGTGTAGGAATCATGCGCTATCTGTGCATCAGTAACTGTTTTGAAGTTCAACCCTCTAGAATGTGCCCTTTTCACGATAGGAAACATATGACTCTGGGTCAGGTCCTTTGCATACTGTAGTATATGACAAACTCCCATGGGCCTCAGTGGTGCAGAATCATAGGCGTGGACCAACATGTGAGCCAAGCCATGCATAGCTGGCACCCTTGTATCTGATAACATTTATATGCTTCTACAAATGTTGACAACATCTCCTCCTCCAAAGCAAGGTGCCCCCCAAGTTGTAAATATAAAACACCAATCATAATACTCATCATCATCCTCATGCAGTAATGTCCCCAGGCCCCAGTCAGGATCAGGGCCCCATCAGTACTTCCTGTCTCCCATCCTTTGTCTGCCCTCTCTATTTTAGGAACAGATTTGGGAAGATGTGCCTACCCGGGAAGGCATGTGCACTTAAGTCATATCTTATGTGGTTTCCTGAATCAAGGCTATAGATTGGAAGTTGTTCATGGCAGGGGCTGTTTCTTATTCTACAATGTGTTTGTACAGTAGCTAGTACAATGAGGCCTTGGTCTTAGTTGGAGCTTCTAGGCACTACTATGATACAAATAATTAATAATTGTACTAGGCAATGTACAAGCTCATAGTAAGAGATAGGTACTCAAAGTATACCTTTAAACTCCATTGCAGGCTGCATCAACAGGGTGCAACCTAGAATAGTCCATCAGGCTGGCGGTGGGTCTTTTCGAAGGCCTGTCTGTCAAGATTAGCACTTTATGGCAATGTGGTCTAGTGGGACATTGGAGTGGGAGTCAGGAAACCTGGGTCCTGTTCCTGGCCTGCCACTGACCTTGTGTGTGACCTTTGACAAGTCACTTCCGTTATGCACACACAGAGAAAAATTAGACACAAACCTTTGCTGGAAGGTTGCAATGTCACACTGTTTTATTTCTTGAATCAGAACATTTACATACAAGAACCCAAAACCAGAGAGAAAGCAGGTTGCTTCCTAAGACAGCAAGGCACAGCTCATCCCACTTTGCTTGAAGCTGGCTCTCTTCAGATTAGATGTCTGCTGCCTGACTGAGGTAGCCCAGATCACAAAGCTTCCCTCAGAGCTCCCTAGCCTGCAAGCAGGATCAAGAACACCCTTACATTTAAAGTGATAGCATGTCATTTTAACTAGTTTTCAATCCACTACAACTTCATCTCTAATGCCTCTGTTTCCCTTCTCACCTCTTGTCTGTTTAGATTGTAAACTGCTCAGGGCAGGGACTTTCTCTCCCTTTGTGTTTGTGCAGCACCTAAGTCAGGAATACTTCCTTGTGCTCAGGCATGGCACCCCCTGCCAACGGTTGATCAGTCACTGAGGTGGTCTCACTTCCCACAGGTGCTCTAGTTTGACCCTTTTTCAAGGCTAAGAATGCAGGACTTATTCTCTCTGCAAGAAAACCACATCTGTTTCCAGAGAGTGATTTCAGCCACTCTCCCTGCAGCCTCTTTCTGCATCAAACGTCCTGGTTTTATCATCTCCAACCAACTCCTCCCCAGCTGGGCTTCATCATCAATTAATCCTGGCTTTCTCTTTGTTTCACTGCCAGGAATGTTAATTGGCATCTCAGGCCCACATTAACCCCTTCATAACCTGTGTGGGGTACATACCCCATCACAAAGTGTAAAACACTAATTCTACCATAAATAGACGTCATTGGAAGCAGTTACTTATTTTCCTCTCTATAAGTGGCCTAATTTTCCAAGTTGCTGAGAAACTGAGGCTCTTATCAACTTCTGTGAGGTGCTCAGTACCTCTGACAATCAGGCCACTTTGATTTTGGTACCTAAATATAGATTTAGGTGCCTAACTTCAAGCACTGAAAGTTGCAAGCGTTGTTTTGTTTTCTGCCTTACATTTAACTCAGATATAATATAATGTTCTTCTAGGAAAAAAGACTGCTGGGAAGAGATGGGGTCCATCTAACCAAGAATGGGAAGAGCATCTTTGCACACCGACTCGCCTCCCTAGTGAGAAGGGATTTAATCTGGGTTCAAAGAGGGCAAGTGAGAAAAGCCCACTGGTACATATAAAAAGGTGACCTTAACACCGGCATAAATGTGAGGGGGGAGTCCATGGAAAATTGTAATAGAGTCATGGGAGAAACAAGAGGGAAATGAAGTGGGTAATTTGATCAAAGTCTTCCATGTCTGTACGCAAATGCAAGGAGTGTGGGAAATAAACGAGAACTAGAGGTATTAGTGAATAGCTGCATTATGACCTAATTGGCATCACAGAGACTTGGGGGGATAAATCTCATGACTAGAATATTGATATAGACGGTATAGCTTGTTCAGGAAGAACAGGCAGGGGGAAATGGAGAAGGCGTTGCATTATACATCAGTAGTGTATACTCTTGTTCTGAGGGCCAGCAGGAGGTGAGAGGCAAACCAGTTGAAAGCTTCTCTGGATGACGATAAAAGGGGAAAAAATAAAAGTTGACATCATGGTAGGGGTCTATTATAGACCACTAACTCGGGAAGAGAAGGTAGATGAGGCATTTCCAGGATAAACAAAAATATCCAAAATTATAAGACCTAGTAGTATGAATAATAACATAAGAACGGTCATACTGGGGTCAGACCAATGATCCATCTAACCCAGTATCCTGTCTTCTGACAGTGGCCAATGCCAGGTGCCCCAGAGGGAATAAACAGAACAGGGAATCATCAAGTGATCCATCCCCTGTCACCCATTCCCAGCTTCTGGCAAATGAGGGACTTTAACTACCCAGACATCTCTAGGAAACAAAAACTGTCCAGTTAGTTCTCGGGATGCAGGAGGACAAGTTTTTGTTTCTGAAAATGAAGGAGGTAACCAAGAGGACAGCCGTTTTACTCTTGATTCTGGCCAAGAGGGAGGAATTAGTAGTTAATACGAAGGTGGAAGGCAGGTTGGGTGAAAGTGATTGTGAAATGATAGATTTCAGGATTCTAATGAAAAGAAGGATAGGGCAGCAGAATAAGGTCAATGAAGTTTTAAAAAAAGCAGACTTTAACAAACTCAGAGAACTTGTAGGTAAGGTCCCATGGGAGAAAATGTAAGGGAAAAGGGTATTCAGGAGAGCTGGCAATTTCTCAAAAAGACAATATTAAAGATGCAATAGCAAACTATCCCAATGTGATAGAAAAATAGGAAGAATAGGAACAGGCCAATGTTGCTCCATCTGGAGCTCGTCAATGACCTGAAAATCAGAAATGAATCCTATAAAAATGGAAACATGGACAAATTGCTAAGGAGGAGTACCAAAGAATAACACAATCATGAATGGACAAAATTGGAAAGACTAACTCACAAAATGAGTTACACCTAGCAAGGCACATGAAAGGCAATAAGAAGGGATTCTATAAATACTTTGTGATCAAGAGAAAGACAAAGGAGAAGTGTAGGTCGTCTGCTTAGTGGGGAAGAAGAGCTAGTAATGGATGACATCAAGAAGACTGAGGTATTTAATGCCTATTTTGCTTCAGTCTTTACTAAAAAGGTAAATTGTGACAGGAAGGAATGTAAGCCAAAATAGGAAATGAACAAGTTACAGAATATTTAGATAATTAGATGTGTTCCAGTGGGCAGGGTGTGATGAATGCACTCTAGAGTATTTAAGGAACTAGCTGAAGCAATCTCAGAATTGTTAGTGATTATCTCTGAGAACTCATGGAAGACAGGTGAGATTCCATAGGACTGGAGAAGGGCAAACATTGTGCCTATCTTTAAAATGGGAACAAATTGGACTTGGGGAATTATAGACCAGTCAGCCTAACTTTGATACTTGGAAAGATACTGGAATAAATTATTAAGCAATCAGTTTGCAAGCACCTAGTGGATAATGGCGTTATAAGGAATAGCCAACATGGATCTGTCAACAACAATTTATGCAAAACAACCTAATATCCTTCTTTAACAGGATTACTGCTCAAGTGGATGGAGGGAAGCAGTAGAAGTGATATGTCATTGTTTAAGTAAAGCTTTAGAAAAAGTCACACATGATATTCTCATAAGTAAACTAGGGAAATATGGTCTAGAGGAAATTACTATAAGGTGGGTGCACAACTGGTTGAAAGACCATACTCAAAGAGTGGCTATCAATAGTTTTCTCTCAAACTGTGCATGTACCCAGTGTGGTCTCTAGGCATCTGTCCTGGGTTCAGTACTATTCAGTACTTTAATTAATAATTTTGATAATGGATTGGAGAGTATGCTTATAAACTTTTTTGGGGGTGATACCAAGCTGGAGGGGTTGCTAGCACTTGGAGGACAATAGGATAAAAATGCAAAATGAACTTGACCTTGACAAATTAGAGAATTGGTCTGAAATCAACAAGATGAAATTCAGTAAAGACAAATACAAATTACTTCACTTAGGAAGGAAAAATCAAACACCCAACTACAAAATAAAAAATAACTAACTAGATATCAGTACTGTTGAAAAGGATCTGGGGGTTATAATGGACCACAAATTGAATATGGTGTAGCTGCTAAAAAGACCAATATCATTCTTGTGTGTACTTCTGAAAGTGCCATATGTAAGACATGAGAGGTAATTTTCTCACTCTGCTCAGCACTGTGAGGCTTCAGCTGGAGTACTCTGTCCAGTTCTGGAGACCACCATTTAAGAAAGATGTAGACAAATTGCAGACAGTCAAGAGGACAGCAACAAAAAGATTAACGTATAACTGGATTAAAAAAAGAATTAGATAAATTCATGGAAGATGGGTCCATCAATGGTTATTAGCTAAGATGGTCAGGGACACAACCACATGCTCTGGGTGTCCTAAGCCTCTGACTGCCAGAAGCTGGGACTGGACAACAGGGGACAGATAACTTGATAATTGCCCTATTCTGTTCATTTCCTCTGAAGCATCAGGCACAAGCCACTATTAGAAGACTGGGCTAGATGGACAATTGGTCTGACCCAGTATAGCCGTTCTTATCTTCTTATTTAGAAAACCTAACCTAGGAGGAAAGGTCAAAAATACTGGGCATGTTTAGTCTCAAGAAAAGAAGACTGACAGGAGACCTGATAACAGTCTTCATATATGTTAAGGGCTGTTCTAAAGAGGACAGTGATCAATTGTTCTCCATGTCCACTGAAGGTAGGACAAGAAGTAATGGGCTTAATCTGCAACAAGGGAGATTTAAGCTAGATATTAGAAAAAAAACTCTCTCACTATAAGGAAAGTTAAACTTTGGAACAGGCTTCCATGGAATCCCCATCACGGGTGGTTCTTAAGAACATGTTGGACAAACACCTGTCAGGGTTGGGCTAGGGTTACTTGGTCCTGCCTCAGTGCAGGCAGGTGGACTGGATGCTTCTCAAGGTCCCTTCCAGTCCAACATCTCTATGATTCTATAATGTTCAGTGCACTTATGTAATCCTTTTATTTTGTGTTACTTCTGCACCATATGAATTTGACTTCATGAATATCTGTAAATTGAACTGTTAGGCACATTCTGTGGTGTGATCTGCATAATTGAGTTAAATTTCCAAACAAGGTTTTTTGCACTTTTTCCCCTGCTGCCCCTCACACTTGGGATGAGTATGCCATAAACATCTGCAAAGCCACTGCAATGTCCTCCTCAAAACTCTCCTCTTCCATGATGCCAACAAAAAAACAGAACAATGGTTAGAGGCTCGTGTGCAGAGACCACTGCCATCCTACTGACCTGTATCGTCTTTGCTTTCTTTTGCTCCTCCATCTATCTGTAGGCACCTATTGGATCTTGTTTTATACCTAGACTGGAAACTCTTTGGGGTAAGGACCATACATTTCTGCTCTGTGTGTACAGTGCCTGGCACAACTGGAACCTGGTCCATGACTGGGGCTCCAAGATGCTACCAAAATACAAATTAATAATAAGACACTAGTTCTAAACAGGGCACAGGTTTGGGAAAGGCTCAGTAGTGGTTTGTTGCAGATACTTGTCATGTACTTAAAAAAAAAGATGGATGGGACATAGAGACTCAAACCTTTACTGACCTGCTTATGCTACCATGGAGCTCCTAGCAACTCTTTTCCCTTCCTGTTGGCTTTAGGAAGGAATAATGCTAAACTACAAGTGAAACACCAACCACAGTACAGATCAGAACAGAGAGTCCAGTGTCCCTTCATATGAATTCATGATGGTTTTGTCATGACCGCCCACAGGAATGTGGCTCTGAAACACAGTGGCCCCAGTGAATATTGTGGGATGGGATAGCTGATGAATTTCCCCTTGCTCAGAGCTGGGTCTAAAGTCACCATCCAGCTCAGGATGTTGAGTATCTATATTTTTGCACTGGTTTCCATTTTAATTAACACTGAGAAGCTGACGAGGGGGTTGTACTGCCAGGGCCCGATTTTCAAAAGTGCCTGCCCACATTTGCAAAGACTCTTAGGTGTGCAAAATAGGTGCATTAAGAATGCATTTGCACACACATATGTAGGATTTGTGTGCACAGTTTACTCAGCCATTTTTCAAAGGTGGGATATCACTACAAATTTCCTATTCACTGTCCTGCTATCCATAGCCCCTTTCTTACATACTAATAGCTGCTCACTGACATACAAGTGGCCTCTGCCATGTCCCAGAGGATTGCTTTTAAACTCCTAATAGATCTCCAATAAAATGCATTTCTAATCCAATTATAGCAACAGCAATTAAGTAGAAAAATAGCATTTCCTTAGAGAGCTCACTGACAGAACTGGAGGTGGAATCAGATTTGCTGGGTTTGAAATCTTGTTCTCAACATATCCCTATGATTATAAATGTATAAGCACCATGTATCCTTGCCTACTTGGGAGACCTCACCCTCTGCTGGCTTCCCCCTTTTCTCACTGATGGTGGCCAATGCAAGGCTTTGGTGCAGATACTCAGTAAGAAGCAACTCACCTCTACACTATGGTACAAGGACACAAGGAATGCAACTGACAGATTTGAAGCTAGATTCATCTGGCTAAGACGGTGTTTTAGAGCAGACCGGGTATCCTGACAACCAGGATAAGTCTGGCTTCCAAATCTGCTGCAACATCAATCCACTTTGTAACCTTGAGTAAGTAACTTAATCTCCTTGGCCTTGATCCAGAAAAGCACTTAAACATGTGCTTCACTTGAAGCATGTTAGTTGTCTCCCAGACCTTAGTGGGACCACTCACATGCTTAAAATTAAGTGTGTGCTTAAGTGTTTCCTGGATTGGGCCCAGAGTGCTCAGCACCTTGCAAGATCAAGCCCCTTGTGCCTAAGTCAATCTACTTTCTAGGAAAGTATAAAAAGCAAGAGTTGTGTGGCCAGATGAATCAACATCCACCATTGCATGCAAGAGACATCACATCCATTCCTCGCTTTGGTCTCTGGCTGCTGGGGATGGCAAGGCCTGAAAGCACCGTAAAGACTGGTTTGCATCTTCTCAGAGCAAAGACATCCCTATGGATGATCTAGAGGTGGACCCAAGGCTCTCAGGAGGAAATCTCACGCAGCTATATTTGGCCATGGAAGGTAGGTGAGAGGCAGACCCCTGTTTGAGTGATAAGGGAAAGAAAGGAGTGAGAGCAAGTCATTCATTGAGGATGAGGAAGTAAATACCCTCCATGCAGTGTGGGGGGAGTAATTCCGATGCTGTATTTGAATGCAGATATTGATTGCATCTCTTTTGGTTAAAATTCCAAAACATCTCAGTAACCAGCAGAAGGTTGATTTTCTTTTTTGATGGTTTGGGTTCTGTAATTTCCGCATCTGAGTGTTGCTCTTTTAAGACATCCGAAAGCATACTCCACACCTCATCCCTCTCAGATTTTGGAAAGCACTTCAGATTTTTAAACCTTGAGTCGAGTGCTGCATCTATCCTTAGAAATCTCACATTGGTACCTTCTTTGCGTTTTGTCAAATCTGCTGTGAAAGTGTTCTTAAAACGAACATGTGCTGGGTAATCATCTGAGACTGCTATAACATGAAATATATGGCAGAATGCAGGTTAAACAGAACAAGAGACATACAATTCTCCCTTAAGGAGTTCAGTCACAAAGTTAGCTAATGCATTATTTTTTTAACAAGTATCAGCAGCATGGAAACATGTCCTCTGGAATGGTGGCCGAAGCATGAAGGGGCATACAAATTTTAGCATATCTGGCATGTAAATATCTTGCAATGCAGGCTACAAAAGTGCCATGCAAATGCCTGTTCTTGCCTTCAGGTGACATTGTAAATAAGAAGCAGGCAGCAGTATCTCCCATCAATGTAAACAAGCTTGTTTGTTTTAGCAGTTGGTTGAACAAGACGTAGGACTGAGTGGATGTGTAGGTTCTAAAGTTTTACATCGTTTTGTTTTTGAGTGCAGTTATGTAACAAAAAAAATCTACATTTGTAAGTTATACTTTCACGATAAAGAGATTGCACTACAGTACTTGTACAAGGTGAACTGAAAAATACTAGCGTAAAAGCTGTTTTATCTGGCATTTCACCAACCGGAAAGTGGCAATTCTGATCTTCATTGAAGTTCCAGTTTATAGTCTGGTTGGTGCGAGGTTAGCAGGGGGTTGGGGCACGGGAGGAGGTGTGGAGCATGGACTCTGAGACAGAGTTGGGGGTGGAACGGTGCTTGGGGTTTGGGGCATGGGAGAGTGTGTGCAGTGCTGAATCTAGGGACCGCTCACCTTGGGCAGCTCTCCGCAAGCAGCGACCTGTCCCGGTTGCTCCTAGGTGGAGGTGCAGCAGGTGACTTTGCACATTGCCCCTGTGCTGCCCTGAACACTAGCTCCACGGCTCCCATTCGCTGGGAACGGCAGGCAATGGGAGCTGTGGGGGTGGCTCCTGCAGGTGGAGGCAACACGCATAGCTGCCTGCTGCACCTCCACTTAGGAGCAGCCGGGACAGGTCACTGCTTGGGGGAGCCACCCGAGGTGAATGGCCCCTGGATCCGGCACCCCACACTCCCCGCCGCTGCCATGAGCGCCCTCCTGCACCCAAACTCCCTACCTCTTAGTTAACTGGCATTTTTCACTTACTGGCAACTCCCCCCCCCACCCCATTTCCCCAACATGCTGGACAAAACAGCTTTTACTATATTTCTTTTATCATTTTTACAGTGCAAATATTTGTAATAAAAAATAATAATATAAAGTGAGCACTGTACCCTTTGTATTCTGTGTTGTAATAGAAATCAATGTATTTGAAAATGTAGAAAAACATCCACAAATATTTATTAAATTTCAGTTGGTATTCTATTGTTTAACGATGCGATTAATCATGGTTAATTTTTTTAATCACAATTAATTTTTTGAGTTAATCGCATGAGTTAACTCTGATTAATCAACAGCCCTAGAAATAACCACCCATGGCACAGCAAAGCCCACACAAAAAAGACAAAATTAAATTAACCAGCCAGTAATTCAAACCGACATGTAACAAAATACACTGAGCATTTGGAAATTCAATACATATTTTACTTTCAATTTAAATTGCATTTCTTCTCATAATCTCATTTTCCCCCAATTATGCTACAAAAATGTATTTTGCTAGTTGAGGCAAATATGTCAATTGTGCATCTCCTCTTCTTGTGAATTAACAGCACTCTCAGTGACTCAGCTTTGAGTTGCCTGGAATGTAAACAACTTGTCCACATTCCTGCATGTTGATTAATTTCCCTGATATACTGATGATGTGTTATCTTCCCAGCCAGCATGGCGAGGCATGTGATTTTGTATTGTGTGTCTATAATACCAGCCGGTTCCCACAAGAATCAATGACAGCCAGAAATGGAGAACGTGTTTGCATTAAATCAGGAGAGCTCTGAAGTTAAAATCTGTCGCTGTGTGCGGAGCTGGCTCTCCAGGCTCTCTTCTTCATTGAGTGTCTTTTAACAAGCTATTGCTGTTGGCATGCAGTAAAACTGCAGATACTGCTCCATGATATTTCAAAGTGCAGACTCAAATCTCCTGTTAACTGATCTATCCCAGTCTGCTTGGGTCATAGAAAATCCATTGAGTGAACTCCCACCCTTCCAAGCTGGTGTCAATAGAAACATGTTTTGTGTAACACTGTCACTCCTTGAAGAACATTTGTTCTCTGTGAACATCATTTAAGGAAGCTTTTGACCCTCTCTTCTTTAGAGGATTAATGTCTGAGGATTTGTATGCAGCTGATTTAAAGCTGCCAAGAGGAGAGCGAAGAAGAAGGAAATTAATGGGACCAAAGTAATCGGCTCTGAGGTGTAGAGAGAGGCTGGAATCTGAAATGCCAGCTGAAATACTGATTGGAGTGTCTGTTGCACTAAAAACCTGTAGTACATGGAAGTGTCTGAGCAGAGTTGTTCATGGTGTGAAAAGAGTCATTTCTTCTTAAGGGGAAAGAACAATGGTTGACCATGAAACTTACATAGGAATTCCTAGAGTAGCTCAAAACCCATGGTCTGTCTAGACCCATATCCACTCTCCAATAATGTCAGTTCTAGATACGTCAGAGAAAAGTACAAGGAACCTTGCAATAGGCAGCTATGGCATAACTCGTTCCTAGGGAAATTTCCTCCTGACCTCCAATAATTAGAGCTTGACTGATGCCCTGAAGCAAAAAGATTCCGAAACTTTTTTGTTGTCTTTGCTGTTATAACTCTGAACAGTCTCATTTCCCATATACATTTCTAATTTCTTTTTTAACCCAGCAAAATTTTAGGCCCTGGTGGTTTGTGTGTAGCAATGAGTTTCACATGCTAAGTGTATTGGGTGAAAAACAATTTCCTTTTATCAAGTTTGAATGTGTCACCTTTCCATTTCACTGCATGCCCTTTTCTTTAACCTGTTCTGAGGAAGAGTTCTTTTTTGTGAAAAATGATGTGGGTCTGGAGTAATAGACGACTCTGCTTCTGACCTGACTTACACTAATGCAAATCAGGAATCATTAGAAGTCAGTGGCACTACACTGATGTAAGGCAAGTGCCAAGACAGAATCAGGCCCATATTGTATATCATCTTTCTTCTGATTAAAGGGCAATACTGACATCACTCCTATAGAATAGACAACTGAGGATTATTATACAGGTCAGTGCTAGAGACCACTATCATCAAGGCTGCAAAAACATCTTTGTTATTACCCTCTGGTTCCATCGGTTCATAATGTGGTGAAACAGCCGCCTTTCGAAATGTTCCATTCGCTATCCACTTTCAGCCAGATCAGTCTGTGAAGGCATGAATAAAATGTATTTTTCCCTCCTCAACACAAATATCCTACTCACCTTTACTTTTCCGTGTACGATGGTTCCAAGACAGTTAAACTTTGAACGCAACTCCAGAGCCTTCAGTGGAGGTACACGTGCTTTTGGTTGGTCAATTGTGCAATGTGTGAAGGGAAAAAAATCATGCCTGAGCATGCTCAGTGATTTCTAAGTTTAACAAAGTCCTGCCCCTTGTGATATCAAAATGCTTTCTCTCTCTCTTTCTCTCTAATGCAGGGTGTGGCCCACAGAAAGTGCTCTCCTTACATGCTACTATGGATGTGAGGCTTTCTCAGGGTGTCCAGAACTATGGGTGACCAGGTTAACACATCTTCTGCCTTAACAAAAGAGTGATTTGTTGGTGCTAAATTGTGTGATGGCTCCCTGCCACCCCAGTCTGTTAGTCAGCCAAACAAACTACGTAGGACTCTGCCAGCCCTTACTTTGCCTTTCAGGTACCACTAGATGCTCCAATTCCCAACCGCCCTGGAAGAGTGTTCCTTTGCAGTATCCAGCCCCTCTCACTGGACAGTCACAGAAAGTACCAAGCACACTTCTGACATAAGTCACAAGACTTGCAATAGTCTTTCACCTCATTCTGAATTCCTAGCCAATAAAAATTTCTTTTTAACCTCTCCTTTGTCCTCTCTGATCCCAAGTGACCAGCAAAAAGGCAGTCGTAGGCTAACAACATTAACTTTCCACAATGCTTAGCAGGTTCAATCAATTGCTTGTAAGGTTTCCCAAGACTTCTGTTCTTCCCCATATGAGCTTCTCTGTACATGCTTCCATCCTCTTAAAAAAAAACAAAAACCCTTTCCCCATTTTCCTTAACTAGGGTCCCACTGAAGATGACTCCTCTTATGCTTTCTAGAGAGGAGTCTGCCCTCTGCTCTGCTGCAAAATCCTGCCCATTGTCAGCTCTGATAGCTGTCTCAGGTGCGGGGAGTGATTCTCCCTCGCCCATTCCTAGAGGCGCTGTGCCTTCCTTTGCTTGGGCTGGGAATGTTCCTTCCCCATCAGATGTTTCTTTGGCTCTTTAGGCCCAGAAGGGTTTAAAAAACACACACTTTTGTACAAGTTATTGCATTAACAGCTTTGGACAGAGTCAAAATATTGTTCCCCGTTAGCACCTCTGCTGGCATGCTATCTGCACACCAACTTTTAAGGTGTCAGATTTGAACATCACAACCCGGACAATTGCCCTGAGGGAGATTATTGTCTCGTGGAAGCACAATTGAAAATATGCCCCAAACTCTTCAATATTAAGGACAGATGAAAAACCAAAGGAACAAAATAATTGCTGCTGTCATGGTTTCGGCAGCGTCCCACTAATTTGCTGCAGATTGCAATATCCCGCAAATTCCGAGCTTTCATTTCAACACAGATAAGAGCCACAGAACAGATACACAGTGGTATTTAGGAACCTAACTGCCCCTTTAGGCACTTACGTCCAACATTTAGACACCACTAACATCTCAAACTCACTGCTCAGCTAGTGCCTGTCCCCTTCAGTGCCTAAGTCCTTGCCTGTTGGCATTTGCAAAACTGCCTAAGTCCTGCTGTCATGCCACAGCTAACAAGCTGCTTGGGGTCCTAGTGCAAGCCAAAGCCCAGTGACCCAAAGCCCGAAGACAGTGGGAGTCTCAGATGATACGCTTCTCTGACTATTGTGCCAGCCAGGCCCGGTCCAGCAGGTATTCTCAGGGCATGCGCATAGGCTCAGGCCTTGCACACAAGGCAGCCAGGAGGATAAAACATTTGCCCCATGGTTAGGGACTTGCCTGGGATATTGGAGACTTGGACACAAAGCCCTGTTCTGAATCAGGCACAGCAGGGATTTGAATCTGGGTGTCTCACATGCAGCTGTGTGCTTTAACTACTGGGCTAGTGGGTATAATCTCCCCTTTCTCTGCTGCTGCTTAGGGCTTGGGCTACCTAAGCCCTTGAGCTGACTTGGATGCTTAACTCCAAGATAGGGTTCACAGCTCTGACTCCTAAGTGCAGACAGATGCCTATTTCTGGCCCAGCAGTTGGCCACGCAAGGCCCAGATCAATGGAAGTTATGTGCCTCAGTACCTTCGGGGTTATAAATCTAAGCTTTGGCCTTGTGCTCTGCATTTCACTCCTGGCTAGCTTAGGCAGCTCCCCACTCAGCTTGCTAGCTGCTGAGAATCTTTTTCTCAGCCCCCAAACTCTGCCCATATAATGCACAGGGAGCCTGGGTGCCTAACTCAGAGCTGACAATTCCATTAGACTGCACAGTGGCTAGGAGTTAGCTGCAGGTGTGCGTAACTACCTTTGTGTAGCTAGTCTGCATCACCTTTGAAAAGGACATTTTGACACTTAAGTCTCTTAAATGTTTTTGTCAAGGTTCCTTCCTCACTCTGGATTTTAGAGTACAGATATGAGGACCTGTATGTGAACCCCTAAACTGAATTATCAGCTTAGATCTGGTTTTGCTGCCACCACTCTCAAGTACTAACTCCCTTCCCTGGACAGTCTTGAGAGACTTCTTCACCAAGTTCCTGGTGAACACCAATCCAACCCCTTGGATCTTAACACAAGGGGAATTTAACCATCCCCCCTCCTTTCCTGATGAGTCCAGATCCAATCCCCTTGGATCTTAAAACAAGGAAAAATCAATCAGGTTCTTAAAAAGAAGGCTTAATTAAAAAAAGAAGGTAAAAATCATCTCTGTAAATCAGGATAGAAACAACTTTACAAGGTAAATCAGATTCATAGAGCCAGGGTTATCAGATTCAAAAAGCCCAGAGGAACCCCCTTTAGCCTTAGTTTCAAAGTTATTCTAGCAAAGGGAACATTCACAAGTTGAGAAAACAAAGATAAACTAACACACCTTGCCTGGCTGTTACTTACAAGTTTGAAATATTAGGGACTTGTTCAGAAAGATTTGGAGAACATGGATTGATGTCCGGTCCATCTTAGTCCCAAGAGTTAACACAACCAAAACAAAGAGCACAAACAAAAGCCTCCCCCCTTACTCCCAAGATTTGAAAGTATCTTGTCCCCTTATTGGTCCTTTGGGTCAAGTTTCAGCCAGGTTACCTGAACTTCTTAACCTTTTACAGGTAAAAGGATTTTGGTGCCTCTGGCCAGGAGGGATTTTATAGTATTGTATACAGGAGGGTTCTTACCCTTCCCTTTAGAGTTATGACAACTTTCAAAAACTTTTACCCATACTTCTGAAAATTTTGGCCTTGGATTCTCATCCAACCCGAGCCTCAAATCTTTTGCGGTTTTGCCTTTGGTGTAATTCTTTGGCTATGCTCCTTTTGTGCCGTGTTGGGATAAGCTGACACATGCTCTTACGTGTATTTTGGCTCCATTGTTGGGCTGGTTTCTTGCATGTGCCAATGTGAACAGTTGTAATGCTGAGATGAGGTTTATGAACTGTTTATTGGATTGCTTGTATAGTCCTAGAAATAGTGTGTAAATGATCTAAGAGAAAGAAAAAATATTATACAATAATATAATTATAATTATTAATATATACTTATATATATATATAATTATATACACTCCTATAGGCTGTGGAATCCAAGACCAGCTAAACAAAACCACAAAGATAGAAAGTTTGCTCCTTAAAATACTTCTGAAGCAAGAACTGACATTTTTAACATACATATCCTATGATATTTGGGAATAAATTCTTCTCTCATAAATGCCATTCTGAGCTGTGCTAAGTGATTTATTCAGTCAAGGGACGAAGTGTTCGATTGTGCCTCTAGTTTTGTTAGTGTCATTTCTTGACTTTGCTCAGATACATGAGAATGTGCTGAGACAAATGCAATTTAGTTAACCATTCTCATTCTGGTCATGCAAGTGTTTAGCTCCGCATTAATGCGTGGTGTCATGTTAATCTTAATGCAGTTTTTCTTCAGTTAGTGATAACTTCAAATCAGATTACTGTATAAAAATGCACCACTTTGAAATGCTTCTCAAGATGTTTTATGTTAATTTCATTATAATGGACTACAATCAGGCAATTGTAATGGTAGTAATTTTCACTGCTTTTATAGAAATTGAAGATAGGTTGGCATGAGTCCAAACGTTTCTCCAAACAAAAACAGCCATCAACTTTTACATTCCTGTTAACAATAAGTGTTCAACTACCTTCCATAAAAATGGAACGGAATAAGATTATACAGGCACTCATTAGAAAGTGCTATTTTCGTAACACATATAATGTTCCTTAATGATATATTGTGTAAAAGATTATTGGGAGCAGGATGTGGGGAGGGGGACCTGAAGGGAATTCTAGTTTGATAGAGCGTTCTTAAGGTTGATTGAAATGTTAGAAAATTAAAATAATTCAAAGTATCTACTAATGTTGAAATAGCACCAATCAATTTTAAAGAGTATCCTCACCTTATCAGCAATATAATGAATACAGCCCCACTCTATTGCTGAAGTACCTCTATACTAAACAGTGAATTAATTCAGTGTATGCAAAGTTCTACAGTATATAAACACATTTATTGCCCAGTTCTGGCACTCTTCCCTTCAATTTCAAAGAAAGGATAGCAGGATCACACCCCCTGGTTAAAACTCCCCAAGAAATGTCAATTGAAAAATATATTTGTGGCAATGTAATTTGATATCTATTGATCTAATCTAACTGCTGTCCCCACGCAGAACATCTGCCCGGTTCAGTAGACATATGCTTCATTCCCAGGGAGTTAGCATGTTTTTGGATATCTACTGTGAGGGATTGTGGGTCTCAAGGTAGTCCTCTGACTGCAGTCACCACCTAGCAGCTTGTTGCACCAGCAGGAAGTATGGGTTGGTGGACCCTAGGTCACCAGAGACACTGCCCATGGAGCTCCTGATGGGAGGAGATGTCCAACCTCTCCAATTGGCTCAGACTCGCTATTTAAGCCAGGAAGTGGCCCAGGAATTGTCTGACTAAGCAAATCCATGTTTGACTGCTACTTTGGACCTTGCCTGACTCCTGAGCACTGTCTCATTCCTACCCTCCTGGCTTGTTCCAGATCTCTACTTCTGTCCTCCACCCCGGCTACTGACTCTAGCTCCGACCCTTGGCTTGACGCCAGACTCTGTCTCCGACCTCTGCTTTCTGACTCTTGCTCTGACCACTAGGTCTGATCACTACTGCTCTGACGACCCATGTCCTGGTGCATGACAGTCACTAGTAGAGGTCAAACCTCAGAAGGATGCCTATCCAAATCATAAGTGAGCTACCAAAACTTTTGGTCAAACACTGGGGACCTCTCTACACATTCACTCCCCCAGCTATCCTACCATGCTACCATCTCTCTTGATAACTGGACCATTTCCAAGGTAAAGACCTTAGGATTCCTTTGTACCCACCATGGAATCTCTGTTGTGTCCAGACGACCTCTCATCCTCTCTATTGTCTGCAGCCCTGATCCAATGTCCACTGAAGCTGAAGTCTTTCTGATGACGTCAATGGGGTCTGGATGTAGCCCAAAGTTTCGGCTGATTGCTCCAGTCTTCCCCAGAGGAAAGTTCTGAGATCTTGAGCATTCTGGGATTCCACATAAGCATCGAGTCCTCTTGGGCTAATGAACAGAGCAGGACATCCCCAGATACCAAGAAAAATGAAATACATCTCAGGTCAGCCCTGGCAAAGTCTGCTATATTTGTCGCTTGCCCTTTGCACCAGGTACACAGGCCAGAGCATCCCTTTCACTGCGTGTAGAACCGATTGCCTTGCGTGACCAAGGGAGAAAGAGAAGACTGCAATTTGTAGTAAAGCTCAGTTATGGCAGCTGTACCAAATGCAGAAACAGAGAGTCAAAGTCAAATGAGCTCATTTTACCCTCCAGCATTACATGGGTTTGTTTAACAGAGATTTTAAAAAGGTGAATGAAAAAAAAACACGTGAAAATGTCTTTGAATGGGAAGAAGTCGCTGCATAATTACAAGGAATTAACTCCAGAATAAAAAAAAAGGAATTTTAAAGATGCAGAACAACATTACATATTATTTGTATTCCAGTAGTGCCCAAGAGTCATAGAACCTTCGAGATACAGGGCAGAAAGAGACTCTCAAACATCAGTTAATCCATCTCTCTGTGCTCAGGGGGGATTTAACGTAGACCTTCCCTAACAGGTGTTTGTCTAACCTGCTCTTTGAAACTTCCACTGACGAGGATTCCACGACCTCCCTAGGTCCCCTGTTCCAGAGCTTAATGTACTCATGGCTAGAAAGTTTTAATTCTTGTCCTACCCGCAGTGAATATGAGGAACAACTGATTGTTGGCCTTTTTAGAACAAACCTTTACATATTTTAAAACTGTTAAATACCCCTCAGCCTTCACTTTGAGACTAGAAATGTCCAATTCTTTCAATTCCAAACTTCTTATCATTTCTGTTGCTCTCCTCTGGACTCTGTCCAATTTGACCACGTCTTTCTTAAAATGTGGTGCCCTAACCTGGGCAGAATACTCTACCAGAGGCCGCACCAGTACCAAGCAGAGTGGAACAATTAGCTCCTGGAGTCTTTATATAAAAACTCCTGTTAATATATCATAGAATGACATTTGCTTTTTTCATAACACTGTTGGCTAGTATTCAGTTTGTAATCCACTATAACCCACAGATCTTTTTCCCAGTCAGGACTGAGGCCCAAGTGTGCTTGGTGTTGCACAAACAGAAAAATGTGATCCTTGTCCTGCTGAGTTTACAATCCAATTCAAGATGAACTCGCCCAGTGAGTGTACCAAGCAGCAGGAGAGAGCAGAGCAGAGATGGCAAGTTTAGCAGTGACAGAGATCTGGAGTTACATAGGTTAGGTGTGAGAATGACTTGATAGCTCTGAATTACTCATCTGTCAAATATGAATTAGTTATTTTACCCCTTACTCAATTACTGATTATTCTCCAAACTGTAGCTTATTTTAAACCCTGGCCTTTATGAAACGTAAAAAACCCTGATTTTTTACGTTTCATAAAGGCCACAATCAGTTTCTTGTTCATTTTTGAATCACCTGCCTATTGTCTTTTCTTTAAGCCTTAACTCATTTTCAGAACCACCTGTTTCGTATTGAAATTTTGGAATCCTTTCCACATGGCCTTTTTTAAAACAAGATGATTGGTTTCATTTTCTTGGACCATTTCAAATAAACTAGATTATTAAACATACGGGCAGCAGAGCTCTGGAGGTGGAACGAGGAAGATTTCCACTTTGTGAAAAGACTATGGGGATCTACCCCATACACCACCCAGTGCATCCAGAGGGATTTGAATGGATACTGGGGGCCTGGCCAGAGACAATGATATGAAGTCCCTAAGATCAGTCATGGGCCTCATTCTCCAGCAACATCTCTCCTTGCCCACTGGGCTTTCAATGGCTTCACTGTTGCTATGGGGAGCAATCTGTGGAAAGGATAATTCAGCTTCAGGATGTGGTTCTTGTTGTAATCAAGGGAGGAAGGATGGCCCAATGGAAAGGATACTATCCTGGGACTTGGGAGACAGGGATCCAACTCCCTGCCCTGCTACAGACTTTCCTGTTTACCCTTTGGCAAGCCACTTGTCCCCACTGTGCCTTAGTTTCCCATCACTAAAAAGGGTAACAGCACTTCCACACCTCAAAGGGGTGCTCTGAAGATAACTACGCTCATAAATGTTAAGTGGTCAGATACTAAGGTGATGAGAACTAGATAAGTATGATAGACCCATGCCCAGGGCGCCGGAGCAGGAGTTCGATGTATACGTGAACTGAGTCCAGGTAAATAAGCTATAATGTAAGACAGGCATAATCATGAGTCACTGGACCCTACTCACAGAATCGTTGCCCTGCAAGAGTTTCTTTACACGGACAGACGTTGTCAGCAAAAGCAGCGATGTGCTTTATTGGGGAAGGAGGCATGGAGGGAGGGTCTGCTCAGTTGCATTGTGATTTTGGAGCCTTCCAGCAAAAGTACAGTGACAGTGTCCGTTAAAGCACCTTTCATTACTGGCAGATGAACCTGGGGGGAAAGGTTTTGGAACATGCTGCCAGGGTTCTTGTTTGGGTTGCTAAACAGAGTGGAAAGTCAGATGATATTTTTGTCTGGACAGTTTGGAAGTAGATTGGGAAACTCAAAGGCAAAATATCTGGTTATGTATCCTTTGACATCAATCATCTGTCTGAAATCTGTACCTGAATGTGCCGTATCTAATGCCAAGAGCATTAGCTGAGAAGATGCCACACACATCTGAAAGCAGTACAAGGAGCTAGAGTTGGGGTGGAAGTAGAGGGAGAAGGATGAGATGTTGGAGCTGTAACATTTCAAGAGTTACCTTATTAAATACAGAATCCAGAGTGATCTTGCTGCCTTTTTGCTTTTCTTAGCCAGCATTCTAGCCTTGTGGGCAGACACTGATGGAGCTCCTGCGGAAACCTCTATTTCAAATCCATTTTTCCCTGCTCTCCAGGTAAGTGCATGCCCTGTTTACACACTGGAGAAGAGAAGCAGCATTAAAAACAGGCTCAGATCGAAATGCAAGGGCAACAGAATCATCTGTTGGCTGCAGTGCTAAGGCATACTTGCAGCAGTGACTAGACAGAGTCAGCCCAGAAATGCACAGAGAGCAGATCGGTTCAAAGTAACTTGGACTTCAAGGTGCTTTTTTTACTGGAGTTGCTTGTAAATAGGCTTTTCTGGCATTTTTCCTGTTCAGTCCATCTTTGTTCATGAGTGACAATACTTGTGAATGAAACAGACTGGGCAGGGCCAGTGCAACCTATTAGGAGACCTAGGCAGTCATCTAGGGCGCTAGGATTTGGGGGGTGGCATTTTCTTCGGTGGCAACTGCAGTGGCCAGATCTTCAGCCGCCCTGGTCACCACCAGCACTTAGGCAGGGGGAGCTGGGGCAGGGGGGCTGCCTGCAGCAAATAAGGGGGGGCAGCATGCAGGGGAACTCCCCGCCCCAGCTCACCCCTGCTCCACCTACTCCCCGAGCACTGCGTGGCTGCTTCACTTCTCCTGCCTCCCAGGCTTGCGGCACCTAAGCTCATTGGGGCCGCAAACCTGGGAGGCGGGAGAAGTGAAGCAGCCACGGAGTGCTCAGGGAGGAGGTGGAGCAGGGGTGAACTGGGGCTAGCAGCTGCTGCATGGCTCCCTGGGCCAGGGCGGGGGTGCCTCAGGGCGGAGAGGGGAGCTGCCTTGGGGGGTGGGCTCAGAGCAGGGGGGGGCACGGAACCACCTCAGGGCTCAGGAACGGGGGAGGGCACAAGGTGGAAGTTTTGCCTAGGGCATGAAACATCCTTGCACCAGCCCTGAGACTGGGAATAAATCTGTTCTCTGCAGAAGCCCTTTCCCCCCTTTGAAGGCTCACGTACTGGCAGAGCCGCCCAGAGGATTCCGGGGGCCTGGGGTCTTCGGCAGCGGGGGGCCCCCGCTTCAGCAGTAATTCTTCGGTGGGGGGTCCTTCCATTCCAGGACCCGCCGCCAAAGTGCCCCGAAGACCGCGGCAGGGGCCCCCCACCGGCGAATTACCGCTGAAGTGGAACCCGCAGCCGAAGTGCAGCCGAGTCTTGGGCGGTAATTCAGCGGTGGAGTGGCCCCTGCTGCAGGTCTTCGGGGCACTTCGGCGGCGGGTCCCGGAACGGAAGGGCCCCCCACCACCGAATTACCGCCGAAGACCCGGCTGCATTTCGGCGGCGGATCCCACTTTGGCGGTAATTCGCCGGCGGGGGGTCCTTCACATATTTGAAGACTGTTATCAGGTCCCCCCTCAGTCTCCTTTTTTCAAAACTAAACAGGCACAGGCTTTCTTAAAAATTTTTCTTTACAGGGCTGGTTTTCGAAACCTTTTGTCATTTCCATTGCTCTCCTCCTAACTCTCTTCAGTTTGTCTACATCTTTCTTGAAACCTGGTACCAAGAACTGGATTCAGTTCTCCAGCTGAGGCTTCAAGAGTGCTGAATAAAGTGGGACAATTACTTCCATGTCTTACATACAACACTCGTCTTCATACATCCCAGAATGAGATAAGCTTTTTTCACAGCCATATCACATTGTTGACTCATAATCAATTTGTGATTCACTGTCACCACCCCCTCAGCTCTCTTCATCAGTACTACTGCCAAGCCAGTTATTCCTCAATTTGTTCTTGCACAGTGGGTTTTTTCTACCCAAGTACAGTACTTTACACTTGTCTGTACTTATTTCATTTTGTTGATTTCAGACCAATTCTCCAGTTTGTCAAGGTCATTTTGAATTTTAATCCTCTCCTCCAAAACATTTGCAATCTCTCTTAGCTTGACATCATCCGCAAATTTCATAAGCATACTCTCCTCTCTATTATCCAACTCATTAATTACAATATTGAATAATATTGGACCTAGGAAAACCCTGAGAGACCCCACTAGACATGTGCCTGCAATTTCAATCAGATATGCCCCCATTTTACAGTAATTTCACCTAGACCACATTTCCCTAGTTCACTTATAAGAACAACATGTGCGCCTGTGTCCAAAGCCTTATTACAATCACCAATATCACATCTACAGTAACCCTCTTAAAGAAGGAAATTGGTTTAGTTTGGCCTGATTGTCCTTGACAAATCCATGCTGGATATTCTTTATAATTCTGTTATCCTCTAGTTGCTTATAATTTGATTGTTTAATATGTTGTTTCAGGATCTATCCAGGTATTGAAGTTAGGCTGGCTGGTCTATAATTCCCTGGGTGCTATTTTTTCCCCTTTTTAAAGATAGGTACTAAGTTTGCCCTTTCCTAGTCATCTGGGATTTCACCCATCCTTCATAATTTCTCAAACATAATTGTGAACAGTTCTGAGATTGCTTCATCTAGTTCCTTATGTCCTACGGTGAACTGCATCAGACCCTGCAAACTTGAACATATCTAACTTATATAAATATTCTTTAAGATTTTATTTCTGTATTCTGTCTTGTTTTTCTTCCTCCTTGTTATTAATATTAATTTTAAGTATCTGTCACAATTTTTTTTAAGACTGAAGCAAAATAGGCATTAAACACCTCAGTCTTTTCAATGTTTTTAGATATTAGCTTTCCATTCCCACTAAGTAGAGGACTTACACTTCCCTTCATCTTTCTCTTGTTCCTAATGTATTTATAGAACCTTTTCTTATTGTCTTTTATGCCCTTGTTAGATGTAACTTATTTTGTGCCTGAGCCTTTCTGATTTTGTGTCTCCATGCTTAAGTTTTCTTGGTAAATTTCCAAAATTATTTTCAAGTTATTTGTTTGCTGTCTATAAAATGTATGAGAAAGTTAATCTTAATTAGAATCAAACACATTATACTTTGCCTCTGACTTCTAACTTGAAAAAAAACGGGGCCAGATCCTCAGCTGGTTTTAATCAGCATAGTCCCATTGATGTATATGGAATAACAATGATTTACACTAGTGGGGGATCTGACCCAGCATAAAAAAAATCCTTTTTGATCAGATTGTCGGCACCCTTACTCATGTTAAGTAGTTCCTTCCACCAGGAACAGTCCCACTGAAATCAATGGGTGTGTCTGGTGAGTAAAGTACTGAGGAATAATCTGGCAATGAAGAGTAGGAAATAAAAAGGAGAGGCTAGAAATTACGACATGAAGGAATCTCTTACATTTTCTAGGAATCCCTTGGATGCCACAGTAGATCCAATTGTGATTTATGTTCTCACAGTAAATTCACTTTTCTTGCTGGAGACTTTAAAAAAAAACTTTTAAAACATATATAAGGATGAGAAAGTATAACAGTCTCCTTCAAATCCAACTAAGTGTAATCATAGAATCATAAAAATGTAGGACTGGAAAAGATATCGAGAGGTCATCTAGTCCAGTCCCTTGCACCGAGGAAGGAATAATATTATCTAGACCATCCATAACAGGTGTTTGTCTAACCTGCTCTTAAAAAATTCCAAGGATGGTGCAACATTCTGTACCGCATGGGAACACCCTACACCCCAATGTTTATCCTTATAAAATGATTGTGTGGTATCCAGTGCAAAGTTTGTCATGTCGGGTGTCTTTGGAAGCACTGAGCACTGTTGGATGCACTGAGCATTGTTGCTATAGTGATGTTATAGTAATTGGTGTTACAGTAATGTTATAGGTTGTAATTTCATGTACGTAGTCAAGAAGCTGAAAACATGTCCTCATGGTTTAAAACAGGCCCAGGCAAAACTCTCCAAGAGCAGAAGGGCAATTCACACCTGACCAGGGCATGTATAGGACAAACCCAGCCCAGACTCACAGGAACAAATGACGATGGCCTAGGCAGCAACAAAGGATCTGTTGGACTCTTAAGTGAGTCGCCCCCCTTCCTTTGGTCAGTTTGGAATGACAATGAGGTAATGCTCACCTGACTATGAAGGGGGAGGGTGGGTGGGAAGAAAGGACATGATAAAAGGGAGAGACGTTTGCCATGCTCTTCCTCCCTCTTCCACCTACATCTACAGACACCACCTCCACCAAGCGACTGAAGCGCTGATCAAAGGGGAAAGCCTGGCTGAAGGGCAACCACCCAGCCTGTGGTGAGAAGCATCTAAGTTTGTAAGGGCATTGAAAGTGTTAAGATCAGCTTAGAATGCGTTTTGCTTTTATTTCATTTGACCAAATCTGACTTCTTGTGCTTTGAGTTATAATCACTTAAAATCTGTCTGTGTAGTTAAAACATTTGTTTGTTTGTTCTACTTGAAGCAGTGTGTTTGGTTGGAAGCATGTAAGAGACTTCCCTTGGGATAACAAGCCTGGTACATATCAATTTCTTTGTTAAATTGATGAACTCATATAAGCTTGCAGTGTCCAGCGGGCATACCTGGACACTGCAAGATGGAGGTTCCTAGGTTTGGGTCTGGGACTGGAGATATTGGTTAGTGTCATTCAGTTGCACAATCCAATGAGAGCTTACATGGCAGAGGCTGTGCTGAGCAGCCCAGGAGTGGAGTTCTCACAGCAGACCAAGGTAAGGCTGGCTCCGGAGTCAAGGATTGGAGTGACCTAGCAGATCACTGGTCCGGATAACACCAGGGGAATGTCACAGATGGAGATTCCATAACCTCCCTAGATAATTCATTCCAGTGTTTAACTACCCTTACAGTTATGGAATTTTTCCTAATGTCTAACCTCAATCTCCCTCACTGCAATTTAAGCCCAATACTTCTTGTCATGTCCTTAGTGGTTAAGGAGAAAAATTTACCATCCTGCTCTTTAGAACAACCTTTTACATACTGAAGACTGTAAAAGCAGCAGAGAATCCTGTGGCACCTTATAGACTAACAGACGTTTTGGAGCATGAGCTTTCGTGGGTGGATACCCACTTTGTCAGATGTGGCATCTGACGAAGTGGGTATTCACCCACAAAAGCTCATGATCCAAAATGTCTGTTAGTCTATAAGGTGCCACAGGATTCTCTGCTGCTTTTACAGATCCAGACTAACACGGCTACCCCTCTGATATTGAAGACTGTTATCATGTCCCCCCAGCACCCAGTCTTCTTTTCTCCAGATCAAACAACCCCCCTTTTTCCCCTCATAGGGCAGGGTTTTCTAGATCTTTCATCATTTTTGTTGCTTTTTTGCTGAACTCTTTCTAATTTGTTCACAGTGCTCAGGTGACAAGCAAATTAAGGCAAAAAATATCTGTCGAGCCCAAGATAGGTCAGCTGGATAGTTTAGCTAATCAGCATTAGAGTTACAATACATACAATTAATACATATCATAAAGCACCCTCAACACTTCCTAACAGGCTGTTATACTGTGTAGCAGGGCAACGACTCACCGGCACGGCGCTTCCTGCTGATCGTCCTAGGAATTAGCTCTCCAGGTCCAGAGCACCCTCTGCTGGCTGATGTCCTGCTTGCCTCAGGCCCCTGTGTCCCTCCCAGACTCTGGTGCCCCTTTACCTTGGGTGCTACCCCCTGGCAGTAGCCTCACTCTCTGGGTCTCCCCACCCAGGGGAACCTCCAACCCTCTATCCCCACCTTGCCTCAGTGGCTACTGCCAGTCACCATCTAGCCCCCACTCACTGAGACAGACTGCAGTCTGTAAAGGCCACTCATCACTGGCAAGGGGGGTTTGGACCTGCTGCCTTCGCCTGAGCCCAGACTGCAGCCCTGCAACCCCTGTACCAGCTTTGGCCTTGCATAAGGCCTGCGGACTGAAGCTCCCCAGCTCTGCTCAGTTCCCTGTACCTGAGCTCCCAGGCAGCCAGGTCCTTTTCCCTCCAAGGCTAGAGATAGTCTGCCTGAGCTCCTGGCTAGCAGCTCTTTTATAGAGCCAGCTGAGGCCTGATTGGGGCTTGGTCTCACTTGTTTCTGCCTCCCCAATCAGCCCAGCATATTGGCTCCCCAGGGAAACCGTTTTCCAGGGCTGTTTTAACCCCCTCAGGGCTAGAGCGAGTGACCACCCTGCTACATACCAATACAAAAATGAAAAGAGGTAAGCATTGGACTGGGTTAAGTTAGCTGCATGCTTGGGTGGATTAGATTTTTATCAGTAAACATCAATTTCACCATACACACCCAAACCGACAGGAAACTTTTAATCAATAATAATCAAAATTTACAGACAGGCAAAGTAAGAAAAATGTTGCTTGACAACTTATACCAGATTGCCTAGTTATTGTCTGATACCCCCCAAAATTTCCTGCAAATGTGAACAGTTGAATGGATTGAAAAAAATATGCTTAAAACCCAAAATTTCACGCAATTATTAAAATGTAAATTGATAAAAATAAAAGTAAAGGCTTAAAATAAACTTTGATGTTCTCTCTCAAAATTATAAAAGAATAAGACTTGAATTCTGCCAAGCACAGGTATCTGTGAGAGGAGTGCTCTATAGCTATAAATACCTAAAGAGTTAATGCAGAAGATGCCCACAGACAGTGCACAAGTATATATATCAGCGCCCTTGGGGTTTGTAGGTCTAATAAAATGTTTTGTTGTGCTCTGCAAATGGCTTCCCCTGTGCAGCATTTTACATAAACTCCCAACAGCACGAGTTCGTGACAGCAGCAGCACTGAGGAGTGGAAGTAATTGCCTCTTCTCGGTCACATCAGCTGCCTGCAGAGACAAGGCCTGGAAACGGGGGCTCTCAGCAGGGCTATGTTCGCTCCAACAATGTCACAGGTTTGGGGAGACCTCTCTCACTTATGCTTCTGATGAGATAAACTGGGCTTTATCCTGCCCCCAATGTGTTACTCCCAGTGGGGGTGGGCTCAAGAGCAGAGGCCACTTCCTAAAGCTAAACTGCAGCAGCAGACGTACATGGATTGTAGTTTGTTAAAATATTAATGCATGTCATATGGTAGAATCAGAGCAGCAATACTGTGGATAGGATATATAATGCAGTCTCTTTATTGGGGGGCTAAGATTGTGAGTCACAGAAAGATGAGAGCACCTGACGCTCTATGGTGGAGTGTCTTGTTTACTGCATACCCCAGTAGGCAAACTCACACTGGTACAATGTTAATGCAGATAACCTTGCTTCTCTGCTTTCAAGAGGCTTGTAGGGTCACCTGTAAACCAAGGCTAGTTGTTCCTGGATGTAGGCAGTAAATTGCATGTGAACATTTAAAGGCATCTGACATAATCCTCCACACCACATACAACCGGATGCAAACTGCAGGGGGGAAACGTGTCTTAAGCTGTTAAACTCCCACCAGACATTGGCATGGGCTAAGAGCATATGGCTCTTTCTGACGATAGAGTAATCTGGCAGATCGCTCTGCGGCTAAATCTGCACTGCACGCCAGTGTCAGCAATGAGCAAGGTATGTGTAGCTACACAGTGCAGTGAAGAGCAGGCTGTGTCTACACTGCGGTGTGTAGCTACAGAGTGCAGTGAAAGGCTCTGGTAAGGGGGAGGCAGCCGGGAGAGGTTCCAGCAGCAGAAAGGCAGGAAGACACCACACTGCTAAAATAGCCGTGTAGCCGGGATGGCAGAGTTTGGGCAAGCAGACAGCGTGAAGGCTACGTACAGGCTGCAGACATGTCTGTATGCGCTTAAGCAGTGCCTCACCGTCCACCTGGTATTTACTGTGCTGAGGGGAGGGACGAGGGCTCCCGCGTATGCACTCTCCATGCCACTGTGAGACGCAAGCAGCGTAGACCTACCTTGAGGAGAGAGCTCAAACGTAGCTTGTCAGCAGCTGACTCAGCAAGATGGACCTGTGCCTTTAATGCTAGCCTGTGCTTTGGGACATCCAGCTTTAGTTTCTTGCTCTAACTAGAGGCGGATTAGAGGTTTGTGGGGCCCTGGGCCAGAGCAAGTGGGGGCCCCTTCCCATACCTTCTGCCTGCAGTTATCCCTGCTCTGCCTCTCCCCCCTGTGCTCCTGCTGGGGAAATGGGGTTGGACCATAGGGGCTTGACCTGCCACCCCCACTCCGTCCCGTACTCCTGCCAGGAGTGGGTCGGGGTGCAGGGGCTTCCCCCACCTGCCCGGTGCTCCTGCTGGGGAGCGGGGTTGGGGCATGGGGCTTCCCCTGCTCCTCAGCAGGAGTGGGGGGTGGAGCAGGACAAGCCCCCGTGCCCCTACCCCGTTCCCCAGCAGGAATGCAGGGCAGGCAGAGCTGGTCGGGGCAGGCCCTGTTGGCCCTGTAGCTAATCTGCCACTATCTCTAACACCAGCTTACTGCAAACCCTGGGCAAGTCACTTAGCCTGTCTGTGCCTCAGGTGCCTCCCTCTAAAACAGGGACACTAGCAGTGCCCAGTGCTCTTGTGAGGGTAAATACATTAAAGATTGTGGGGCACTCAGACACTGCAAGAATGGGACCCAGATAAATAGCTAAGCTCTCTAGAAATAAATATGCCCCTGCCCTATTTCCAGAGCCACTCGCAAAGCTGGGTGCGCTTCCCAAAGAGGGGAGCCCCAGCCTTTGCAGAGATTTTCAGAAGTGCCTGGAAATAGACTGACTGTGCAATATCTCCTATTAAAACAGAAGCTGCTGGAACGTGTAAGGTGGGAGCGTGCTTTAAGGGAGTTGCCTGGAGCTAAACAGAAATTTGACTGTTGCTGAAGGTAAATAGAAACTTCTGCCCTCCGCAGTATTAGTGCTGAGAAGTTGCTAAGAAGTAGTACCACAAGGGCTATTTTTACATAGTCAATAGGAGCTGTAGATCTAAAAGAGGGCAGGATTTGAGCCACTGGACCTGAATATACCACCCTTACTTAGGCTTTGTAGAACATGCCTCCAAAATAAGCTGATGGCACTATGCATGTGCTGCTCGTGATGAGTGAAAGAGGCAAAATCTGGCTTTTAATATTTAGGGAAAGTAAGAGTGAATTATACGCACGCTCTTTCTCTCACAGGTCTGGGACAAATGCAGTTAGATGAGTGAAATGTGTAATTTAAGTAGTGCAATTTAATGTGTTTAGTGTTTACAACAGTTACAGTGTTACCCACTCTCACGATTTTGTCACAAGTCTGGTGATATTTTCTTTAAACCTCAGCTTCTGAAGTCATAAGTTTATGTCAAAAGAGCAGAGAATCCTGTGGCACCTTATAGACAAACAGATGTTTTGGAGCATGAGCTTTCGTGGGTGAATACCCACTTCGTCAGATGCATGCATGGGATTATGTCAGACTCTCAGCTTTTATTTAAAAAACAGTAAACAAGTTTCCAACCCTTAAGGGTTAGAAACTTGGAAAAGTGGAAAAGCTGTAGGCTTTAAGGCTCAGAAACTAAAAAGCAAATTAACCCCCTCAAATTTATTTAAAAAAATCTCTTTTTCTTTAATCAGCTCATGATGTTCTGGGGCCTGACATGATTTTTGATCACTTAAGGTTGGGAGTATTACAGTTATAAAATGTTAATTATATAAACAAGAGTATATCCCATGTTTATCTATCATCTCAAGATAATTATATAGAGACAAGAGGAAGAACAAAAATGTGCCTACCAGTAAATCAGATTTTTAATCTATTCAGGTGTATTGCTACAGTAATTACATGTTCAGATGGGGACACATGCACACTAATAGTTAACTAACTACGAGAGCTGGTTGAAAAATTTCTGATGGAATATTTTCTGTCTGAAGGTGCTGATTCAATGAAATAAAAATATTTTGCAGGAATGTCATCAAAATTTTCACAGGAAAATATCTAAATATTTAATTTCAACTTAAACTTTTAGACTTTTCTGTTGTATTATTTCTTATATAACAGTTAAAACAAATTTTTCAAAATGAGAACTGTAAAAATATTTTGTTTTGCAAAAAATTCCAAAATATTGACTTGTAATCCAGATTCTAGACTAAACTAAATTTTGAAAGCTCAGGATTTCCCACAAGATGGAAATTACACTTTCCCACCATCTTTACTAACTACATTTGTTTGTGCAATTAATGCATTTGCATGTGCAGTTATGGTAATTGTGCATGAATTTCACTCGGTCGCACAGGTGGTGTGTGTACAAAACTGCCCATGTTGGGGGAAATCTCAGTGATTTAGAAATGACAGTATACAATATTGAAGCACTGTATGTTAAGGAGTAGGTTGTGTGCTAACAAATGTGCAGGTTCACAGGGGGAAAGGCCTCATGCCCTGCTGACATTCATGGCTCCAGTGGCACGTAAGGAAAGCTGGGATTGTTCATCCAGTACTTCCCCAATTATTGGGTGGGGATAGGGAGAAAAGGGAGGTGGGAGGGGCAGATGGTAGGTGGAGCCATCATTCATCCTCCCTACCATGGGGTTTATATACCCCATGTTTCTTCAGCAGCCAAAAGGGTAAGGAAACACCTGCCTGCCTGCTCAGCCAGAGCTGACTGGAAGTCTCACAGCAGCTGTGAGGATAAAAGGACTGCAAACCATGTGGGTGGGGTGGCTACCAGAGAAGCTGGAGCATGGCAGAGAGAGGGGCCTTCTAGCAGGCTGATGAGAAGCTGCCAGACAAACCAATGCCCCAAAGAGGGAGGAGCAGGGCAAGAGGCTAGGGAAGCCTCCTGAAAAGCAGAGGTAGGAAGCAGCTCCAGGAGCAGCAAGGGACTGAGAAGGACTGGCTTTGGCTGTTCCATCCAAGGCCTCTGAGCTGGAACCTAGTGGAGTCTGCAGGCCTGGGTTCCCCTAGCTATTCCAGTCAGGGGCTTTTGGGAGAAGAAGGTCCCTAGTCCAGGAGCCCTATGGCTGGTCAGCCCCCACTAGAACTACAGAACTTCTGACTCCCCACCACCCTGATCAGGACAGAGATTAGCAAGGACCTGGCCAGGAGCAGTCAGGTCATAATAAGGATTTAAGAAAGGCAGAATTGGATATGGCAGCATAAGAGGGACAGAGCCAGGTGGTGTAGCTCCCCATCTTGCCACAAGGGGGCGTGCTTATAGACTAAGACATCATATTACACTCCCTATTTCCCAACCAGTGGGGCTGCCTCTTGTAAACAGCAGACACAGAATCATCCCCTCCATGTGAATAGGAGAGAGGAGTTTGAATTGGGTCTCTGGGACACAATGCCTGTTGGCTTTGTGCCATCTCATAACCTGGCCCTGCATCCCTCCATAGGTCTGTAATAATGCTTGACTACAACATGCAGCAAGTCAGGTATCAAACGTAGAGATGCATTAAACCAAAGTTGCCTTATTTAGGTGCTGTGCTGGGTAACAACTTCCCATAGGGTGATCCACTGATAATGTATAAGAAACGTCTTTTCTAAGAGCTTTTGTGATAAATTATTGGATGGCACAGCTGCATGGAGTGATCCTTTCACTGTTGTGTGCTTGTTTTCCAAAGGGTTTTAAAGGGAAAAATACCGTTCCACTGCATCTTAATTTAAAGGATAACTGCCCAAGTAAGTTCAATGTTTGGAAATTGGGCTCTAAATCTTTAGGGTTGGTTAAGCTACAATATATATGTGATTCCCAGGTTCTCTTGTGTTTAATAATAACACAAAAGAAATTGCAACAGAATGATGCACTATAAAACAACATGACAACATAGATAAAGATGTGAATATATATCAAGAAAAAATGAAGCTTGAAACATTTTCATTTGTATCCAAGGTTTAAGAATAAAAGCTGAAAAACTCTTATTCTCCCCTAAGGTTTCCAAATTCCACATCTAGTTTCACTGGAGCGCCGGCTTTTATTCCCATAGAGTTTCAATCTCTATTAGTGACATTCAGACAAGTGGAGTTGGCACATGGCTCAGACCTCTCAAAAGAAGACATTTTATTTCAACTGGCTTCATGCTGAACAACCACCTCTTTCTAGATGAGAAACAAATAAGTGTAGCTTGAAGCATCAATAATCAGTGCATCGAGCTCTTCAAATTAGATGCAGATAAGTATGCAGGGTTGGTCCTCCAGACTTTTTTTTCTTTCGTAAGCTTATATCAACCTCTCAGCTCCCTTCATGTTGACAGGTGCTTTAGAAAGGCAGTTCCCACCCCACAGGACTGACTTTGAAATCACAAGAGAGGGAGCTGGCACTCAGCTTGAAATGTATTAGACAGGGTATAATATGGAGCAGAAACTTCTGGCAAAAATCTTCCTCCCACAAAGAAGTGAAACCTCGCACACTCTTTTGCTTCCTCCTCAAAAAATGGGTCCTATCCATCAGAGTCTCATAGGTCCTCTAAGCCATTTGGGATCCCAGTCTCCTTTCCCCCTGATCCAGGCACCGATGGAAAGAGTTTCCATACCAGGATGAGGAGGTCTGGCCCACCCCTGTGTTTTGTGGGTCCTATGCAAAGTAACACCTGTAGCCCATTTCAGGTACTGCAGGCCAGGTAGTAGCATGAAATGACTCTATGCTTCTAAAATTAAATTGGCTCTTTATTGAGAAAACTATTTACAGAGGTGCTGAAACTGCAGCTAGCATTCAAGCCATGAACACACAGACTGACTTGCTGGTGCCTCCTCCAAACATTTCCCTCCTGCAATCTGTGCTTCTCCCTAAAGGCTGTTGCAGGGACCATCCCAGTTCTCTCTGCCCCCCATGGGCAGGTCTCTCTCTACTTCCATGTACTCATGATGACCTTCTGAATATCTGTGGCCTCCTTCACCAGTCTACCTCTATCTGTGTATACTTTCCGCACACCCTTATGGAGTGGAAGTGTAAGGCTGGAGAGAAGTTAGGGAATATATTCTCATTCGTGGCCCTTTGGAATGGGAGTTGATAGGACAGCTGATGGGGAATTGGGGTTAGCAGTGTGGCTGGCAGGTAACTTTGTGTCCATAAGGTGGGGACTCAAGCTTTGTGCATATTCCTTTCCACATTGCGGAAGGGGTAAATTGGGTAATAAATTCATACTACTCAGGCTTTTGACCAGGGCAGGACAGTACAAATCTGGGTTCCCCAGGTGGAGAGCTGGGGGTATTTTGGCTGAAGACTCTCTATTGCTGGTTCATGCAGTGGTTGGCCAGAGCATTCATGAACACAGCTGAGTGTGGTCTCTGCTTGTGGATGCTGGTATGAGTGCAAGCTTGAAGGGTTTTGCAGCATGTCACAATGTTTCAGTGTGAGATGGAGCCTAGATTGGTGAGCCAGAGGGCTCAGCTGTACCCCAGTTCCAGGTGGCACTTGGGGCAGGAGAGAGTGGGGAGGACCTGTCAGTTTAGCCAGCCAGCAATATGTTGTTTTGTAATATCCTGACCTTTAGATTAATAACAAAAGGTCATCTGGAGAAATAAATCAACTCTGTGACTATTCAACCAACCATTCCCAGAACCAGGAAGTCCAGTATCCAATCAGCAGACTGATAGAAAGAGCTAAAGAGGCTGGTGTTTTCTTTAGCCAGATACATTTCTACTGTGTAATCACCATCCTAAGCCACAAACAGTGTAAAATTCCTGACTTGGTTGTAAAGTCCATGTTTCTGGAACCACTTGCTTTCTTGTCTTTAAAGCTATAAAGAGGTGGCATTTTGTAGGATGGGGAGCACAGTTACAGGAGGGACTCCAGAGCGATACCACAGAGTTCATTTAACACAAGAAATGCCAGACAAAATCAGCCCTGAAGTCCATCTTGGGTTATGACCAGTGGATCTGGAGTCAGTGAGCCCAGCGAGAGCCTACAGACATAATGACAGAACAGAGAGGCAGAGAAGCAGATGGAGGCCATCCCCACAGGTAGAGAGGGTGGAGACTCCACAGAGGCTACGTCTACACTACCCACTGTATCGCCAGGTTACAATCGATTGCTAGGGGACTGATATATCACGTCTCTTCTAGACACGATATATTGATCCTTGAGCGCTCTTATATCGATTCCAGAACTCCACCAACCCCAACAGAGTTGTGGAATCGACAGGGGGAGCCACGGACATCTATCCCGCGCGGTGAGGACGGGTGAGTAATCCAATCTTAGATATTTGACTTCAGCTATGTTATTCACGTAGCTGAAGTTGCGTATCTAAGATCGATTTTCCCCAGTAGTGTAGACCAGCCCAGAGAGACAGTTTGCGAGACTCAGTGACAGGTGACAGGAAGACAAATGGGTCACTTCTGGCGTTGTTGCCTGTTGGGACACCAAGCTACCCCAAAGACTAGGCATCCAGCTAAGTCAGTGGTAAAGGGAAGACTACAACTACAGGCCAGCAAGCCCAAGGGAGGGTTGGGAGTCTGGGCGTCTGTTTGTTTTCAATGTTTCTATTAAAATGTTCGTAAAAGAAGGAAGACATACCATGGTCAGCAAACAGGAGTCAGAGGGCCCCTGGCCCGTGGAGGTACCGTTATTGAGGGGACATTGGGAAAGCGAGGACTTAGGCTGGGAGGATGTGCCCATGTGGAAGGCGCAGTGCTCAGAGTTTAATAAAGTTCCACTTGTTCAGCTTAACCTGTGCTCAGCCTCACTCTTTGCTAATGAAACAGGTCATCCAATGCCCTGTCTCCAATACTGGCCAGTACCAATTTATCCAGGGAAGGTGTCTAGAAACCCTTTAAAGAACAGTTAACAAACTTCTCCTATGGACAACTTCTGCCAATCTCCTGAGTTACGCCTTGTGCCCTGAAACATTAGGGTTCGTATCCTACCTAATACAACTGTGGAAGGCTCAGAGATGTCCAATGCTCCTCACCCCACAAGACTCAGAACCAGCTGATGAGTTCCAGTTTCAACCCCCTTAAAGTAACAGGACTCATATTTAAAGTGGCAAGTACATATTTATAAGAAACACACAGCTAGGATGACACACAACCACACAGATTGTCTCTTTCCTTTCCCCTCTGTGTGCCACCCCTATATCTACATCTCTTCCCACTATCCAAGAAAGGAGAAGCATATTTAACACTGTGATCCAGGTCAATCACCTTGTGGTTTTGCACAGTTATTACTTGCATCTTCTTTATCACTCATTAACAGCTGATCGTTTCTAGAGCAAAGATGTACATAATGTAATTAGAATCTTTCTACCCACTGGGGTTCAAATTCTCTAATGACTGAGTAGATCTGTAGAGTGCTGTCTGTGTTCCCTCCACAAATGACTATTCCTCTCCCTGCACAACAGTAGATCAATTAGGGGTTGGTTTGGTTTGTTTTAAACAGAAAATATGAAGCATCCTCAGTATTCGCCTACTGCTTTTTGTAGAGTGGAATAGTCCTTGTTGGTTTTGAATAACTATTAGCTATCATTTGTGGTATCTATAAATCACTCAAATAGCCTTTTATCCCTCATTATTCTTATTAATTATATTTTGATAGCATCTAAGGGTATGTCTACACTGCACTGTAAATCCAGATCTGTGAGACCAGCACTCTGCAGACTTGGTGTTTCCAAACCCACATTTGTGTGTCCACACTGCATTGTAAACTTGAGTTTGCAATTGCTGGACCCAGGTCTGAGACCTGTGCTGATGCATTCGTACTGCACTACTGGACACGAGACATCTGCTTCTGGGGACCCAAGCATGAGCTGTGTTCCTACCGAAAAATGACAAGGCTTGGCCCAAGTTCACAGTAGGACTTGGGCTTGGATCCCCCCCTTTCCGCCAGGTGAATCATAGGACCCAAATCCTGAGGACTTACTGACCCATATCAGACAGATTTGTGTGTGTATGAGCAGGCAGTGGGGTTGGGCTCAAACTTGAGTCTGAGCCAGGGTTTACAATGCAGTGTAGACATACCCAAATGGCCCCACTCATGGACTAAGACCTGTTGTGTGACTTCAGTGAGCAACAGCTATTCTGTGACCTATCTTGGCAGCTAAGATCAGCTCAAGCATCATAAATATGGAAACGTCTGGGTTGTGACCTGAGCAAAACAACGTAGCATGAAACATTTTATGTCAGTAAAAATGTGTGTCTGTATAACAAGGTGTCCCGTATTTAGAAGTGATAGATGATATGCCATTTAATCATGAAAATCAGTGACAAATGACTTAGATCAGAAGTTCCTTGGGGCAGAGACTCTGTGGTTGTACAATGCCTAGTGCAATGAGGTCTGGTCCATGACTGGGGTGCTAGGTGCCACTGCAATGAACATAAATAAAAAAATTACACCTCCATGTTGATTAATTGTGAAATCATGTGCCAAATGGAAAGTCATCTGATAAATGCATTTAGACTAAAATCCTGGCCCCAGTTAAGTCAATGGGGCCTATGCCACTGATGTCAGTGGGTCTGGAAGTTCACTCTTATTGTACATCCTTGAGTACCTCCATGCCCTCTGAGCCATCCCACTTGGTACTACTTCAGCATACCGACCGCTTCACACAGCTATCAGTTAAAAATAAATGCACAGAGCTATGGGTTCACATTCCCCAAACAGCAGCTTCTCCCAGGTGGATCAATATGGCATCAAGTAGCAACTTTTCTACCCCTCACTGTTTCACCACTTCAAAGCCTGATATGTCTCAGGCCTCTCAGACTAGAAAATTCATCTTTCCACTGTTGGGAAGGGGAGATTTCCAGGATTCCAATGAGAATCTTAGCAATGGAAGGTCAGACATCCTAGAGTAGGAGACCTTAAAAACAGGACCTTTTGGGTCATTTTTAGAGGTTTTTTTGAGATCTGTACTATTGGACTCATGGTAACTAAGGCCAAAGAGCTTAAACATACACTTTATTTTAAGCTCATGTTTAAGTGATTTGTCTTCTTAGGGTCTAATACCTCTGGTTTTACTGGTTAGACTGGAGCTAAATGAAGGTCAGTGTAGGTGTTTCATCTTAGGTTTCTATCTTTGCTGGGTTTTCCCCAGATTAGCATGTGAAGGACCTACCATCTTCCCCAAATAGAAAGTGTGTTTATTTAGCTACAGCTTGTGTGTTTATCTGGTTTTCTTTGTTTTTTGACTTTGCATTTTTCTTAGATGTGGTTTCCATTTTGTCTCTTTTATAATTAATCCAAGATCCTCACTCCCTCATTTGTACTTTATATTTTCCTTTACCGCATGTAGGGTTCAATTCAACAAAGCCTGAAGTGAAATAAAAAAATCACAAGAGAAACCAACAAAACTGCCTGCAGTGATAGCTTTCAGGATGCTGCTACTCCTGAGTTGTTCATCCCCCTGCTGATATAGCAAAACTCCAAGTGCAAATTATTTCTTTGGCTACAAACTCCTCCACAGGGTGTAACATCTAGACTTGGAATACAGTAAATAGCAAGAGCGGCGTGCTAGTTGTCAACCACCGGGAAGCAGTTCTAGACTCAGCCCAGCAAAAGGATTGCTTGAATCCTTGTTACTGTTATTACTAGGTGAAAGCCCATGCAGTCGTACAGGTGTAATTTGTACAGTGAAGAAAGAGGAAAATGGCTGTGAACTGACAAATTGGATGGTAATAGACCATGAATCCAAGGGATGATTGATCCCAACCATCCTGGTAACTGTTTCCATCACTTCACACTGGCTGTACAGACATTCATCTGAAATCAACAAGATAAAGTTCTTGTCTTTATTGAATTTCATTTTGGAAGGGAAAAATCAAATGCACAACTGCAAAATGGGAAATAACTGGCTGGATGATAGTATTGCCGAAAAGGACCTGGGAATGGTAGTGGATCACAAACTGAATATGAGTCAACAATATGATGGATTTGTGAGCAAGGCTAATATACTGGCGTGTGTTGACAGGAGAGTCATATGTGAGGCATGTCCCACTGTGCTCAGCACTGGTGAAATCTCAGCTGGAGAATGCTGTCCAATTCTGGGCACCACGTTTTAGGAGAGATGTGGATTAATTGGAGAGAATCCAGAGAAGAGCAATAAAAATGATGAAAGGTTTAGAAAACCTGACCTATGAAGAAAGACTTAAAAACCTGGTACCTCTGAGCCTTGAGAAAAGACGAACAAGAGAGACCCTGATCACAGTCTTCAAATACCCAGAGGTGCTGGAACTAGGGGTGCTGGGAGTGCTGCCATACCCCTGACTTGAAGTGATTTCCATCATATACAGAGTTTAGTTTGGTTCAGTGGTTCTCAGCACTCCCAGTAGAAAAACTGTTCCAGCACCTCTGCAAATACATTAAGGGCTGTTATAGAAAGAACAGTGATCAATTGATCTCCATGTCCACTGAAGGTAGGACAGTGGGGTTAATTTGCAACAAGTGAGATTTAGGTTAGATATTAGAAAAAAAAACTTTCTAAGTCTAAGGGTCGTTAAGCTTTGGAACAGGCATCCAAGGAAGGTTGTTGAATTCCGATCACTGGAGGTTTCTACGAACAGGTTGGACAAACACCCACTCAAAAATCACCTAGGTTTGCTTGATCCTGCCACAGCACAGAGGGCTGCACTTGATTGTCCTCTTGAAGTCCCTTCCAGTCTGACGTTGTTTATGATTCTAGGCTTCATGTAGACACACAGTGACAACTCTTGTATCATTATGTGTATTGTAGTAGCACTTTGCCACCCCTACTGAGATCAAGGCCTCATTGTCTTAGATACACAGAGGTGGTTCCTGCCCCCAAACAGCTGAAAATCTAAATAAAGAATGCAGAGGAGAGGCAAGAGAAAGGAATAGTCTAGTGCAGTGTTTTTCAATAACTGGTCTATGGACTGGCACCGCTCCCTAAGATCTCTCTGACACAGTTTAGGAAGGGAGCACGCTAGCCCCTGGTATCAAAAAGGTTGAGAACTACAGGTCTAGTGGATAGGACAGCAGCCTGGGAGTCAGGAGATCTGGTTTCTATTCTCAGCTCTGACCATAACCTTGGTCAAGCGACTCCTGTTTCACCTCCCATCCTTTGCCTGTCCAGTTGGACGGTCAGGGACTGTTTCTTACCATATGTTTTTAATATTCTCAGTTCAAGGGGCTCAGCTGAGGACTGTACACTCTGTTATAATAGAAAAATATAATTATTAGTCCCATTTTACAGAAATAGAACTGTGAGGCCAAAAGGCCAAACGATTTGCTCCAGTTCACACAAAACCTGTGATAGGAATTGATATCTGATCCCTGAGTCCCAGGTCAGTGCCTTAACTTCAAAACCTGTCTTTGCAAAGTACAAGGATGCAGAATTGTCAAGATCAAGCAATGCTGCAAGCAGCCTCCCCCTATGTTAAGTGACTTGTGAATAAAGCAGAGTGAGTGATTCATAATAAATAATTTCTTTGATGAATCTTGACTTCTTTTCATTGTCAAATTGTTCACAAAGAGATTTCAATTTTCTCAGATTTATTCAGAATTACTCAATGAATAGTGTCTATGAATAATACCTGATCTGTAGCTCAGTCACAAGCAAGTCATTGCAAATATTTGACGTTGGAAATCTGAGATGTTTTTACTGGGCACATATGTCAAATGGCATATTTCTGGGCCTCGACTGGATGAGCGCAGGTGCTAGAAACAGGTTCCCGAAGCAAATCTTTGCAATTAGACATTCAGAATTCATTTCTGGCAAATATTCTGCAATACTCATGTTAAAAATCATTGATTCAGTCAACATTCCTTCCAATAAACTTATTTGCTAGAATGATCACAGTCAAAGTAAATTGGTTAGAAAGCCAAAATAATATTCACAGAACACTTTCAAAGTCTTTCCCCATTTTAGTGGTGAGTTCTCATGGGGAACTGCAAACCAAGAGACACTGCACTATTTGTAAGGTAAGGAGTAAGAGATGACAGTAGCTGACTGGAAGGATCTCTGTGGTGGAAGAAGATAAGAATTGAATCCACTGTACTGAACATGGTAAGACCACCAGAAGAGGAGATTAAAAAGAAAAAGCTAACAGGTAATGAAGGAAAGTCAGTCAGAAGTGAAACACAGCTGAGAACTGTGTGAGGGGAGGAAAAAGGGCTTGGTTACGAGAGAGAGAGGCAGAATACATAAAGACATGAATGCAGAAACTAGTGAAGATTACCAAAGGGAACTGGTGCAGGATCAGACTGAGGACTCAGCTGAAAAGCTACATGACCTAAATGTTTGGAAACAAAACGTGTTGGGATGTGTTAGCCAGATATGAAGAGGAGGTAGGCAGAGCCCAGAACAAGGGGCAGCGCAACCAAGACAGAGAAAGAGCTTTAAAATCATTAAAGCCTTTACAGGGAAGCCAGAGAGATGGAGCTGGGAGTTTCATTTATATTAAATTCAAGCACAGCAAAAGCATTTTATTGGTTCACGTTCAATTCTGGTCTGAAACGTGACTTTAAAAGAGCATCTATTTAGTCATCAGAGCCATTCCTTATGTGACTCAGAGTCATTGGTGTTTCAGTGCATTTTACTCCTGGCAGCCCAACTCAACCAACACAGGAGAGCGAGGTGGACTCCATTCCTCCCTGTGTATCACCCACGGTCCGGCTTCCCACATGCCAGCCAGTTCCACCCACATAGCCCCCTGCAGGAGCTGTGACACCACAGGCCTGCAGAACCTTTATCACCGGGGACAGCGCATGGGGATAAAGAGAGCCCACTGACTCCTCAGCCACCATCACTTTAATTTAAACAACTTGTCTCCGCCTTCAGTGTGCTGCCTAACTCTGCTCCTTTGTACTTTGTGAGCTTCAAGTTGTCTCTTGTCCTCTTCACTCTGCCAATGCTTCCAGTCTTGTCCAGCCATAGCTTTTTCCCCCACAGAATCTTTGTCCCACTCCAGGCTCTGCAGAGTTCTTTCCAGGTCTTGCAGACAGCATCACCTCTCAGGGCTTTCTCCCTCGAGGTTCCCATCTGCGTCTCCCCAGGCTGCATGTGTCTCCACATCTCTCTCTTTCCTGTGGAAACCCAACCCTGGGGTTGTGCCCCACGGTCTTGCCCTTGTGCCAAGGTTCATCATAAGAGCTTGCTCCACCCCTGTGGCTTCCCAGAGTGTCTCCTGGCCCTTGGCCAAAGCTCCCTTCTCAGGAGAGGACCCCCAGACCTATTGTCTGCCTGGTCTTCCTGCTTCCCTCCTCCTGTCCTGAAATCTTTCTTTGATTAGTCTCCCCACTCCTCACAGCTAGGATTCATCCTTAATTCAGCCACCCAGCTCTTCCCCAGCTGGAATGAATCCTAAACTGGGCCTGGTCCACTCTCCAAGGCCAACCAGGTGCACCAATTCCTCTCAGGTTCCAGTAACTCTGCCTCACAGTCCCCTCACCTGTTTGCTCGTCTGTTTGCCCTTAGATCATGAGCTCCTTGGAGCAATGTCCATCTTCGGAAGTATTTTGAAATTGTCTAGCCCCTAGTGCAGGGGTAGTCAGTTATTTTTTGTCAAAGTCTAAATTTCTTGTTCAAGGTCTAGTCAACCTCCAGACTCCAGAGAAAATAAAAAATAACAACAATAATGGTAATAATAAATAAATAAAAAGATTTCAGGGTCTGCTCAAAAGCATCTGGCAGTCTGGATTTGGCCTGCCGTCCACCCATTGACTACCCCTAACCTAGTGGATGCTACCGTAGATAATCCTCACCCTCATAATGTACGATTGTGCTGGATGTTATCCTTGTTGTTGTTATGCCTACACTTTTTAATACATTCTCCCCTAACAATGGAATGACTTGGGCCAGTTATTAAAGTGAACACGATTAAACCATGTCTTCAGTGTAAACCAAAGGAAGCAGTTAATTGGGAGAAAAGGTGATGGTAGTTATAAGGGGAAGAAAAAGCCCTAGTTAGCTGCTTACTCCAGCTCACAAGGACTACAGAACCATTATTACTTTTTGGAGCCCACTCTCCAAAAGTCGCCGATACACCAGGCAAAATTATTCTGCCTTTTTGCTCTGGCAAGCTAAAGAAAATGTTCCTTTATAAAACCTTGCGTGTCCCGTTCGCTCTTGCTCTCTCACACAAGGATGTGTAGTTAGGTTTCCCCACTGACCTAATTATCTGTTTCTTTTCAACTACAACAGGTTTTGTACAGCATAGCAAGCAAACAGCCAAAGGTGTCTGACCCTTCATGAAAGAAGCAGGCGATCCCCTGGACAGGCCATTCCAGACCTGTGGGCTCCTTTAATCTTTCCTAAGGTTTCTTACAACTTCAGCAGTCATGTACATGCTGTAAAATGCTGCTGCTACAATGCTTTTCTTAAGCGCCAATTGACTTAGTGAATAGTCTTTCCATATTCTTATTGACAGTGTCCTTTGCTTTTTGCAGGACTTTTAGACCTATTTTAGTTGTACAGGTGTTCTTTTGTAATTCATGTACACTTCCCTCTGAGTATTAGAGCACTAAATCAGAGGTCCTCTGTGACATGAATGACACAGTATTAGCCTCATCCAAAGCCCACTGGAACCAGTGAAAAGAGTCCAGTTGGATTTTGAACTTTATCTCAAGCCCTTAATATCGGACATAGTCTCTACCGCTATAATATGTGCTGAACTCAGGCACTGCAATGAGGCAGACCATATCAGAACCTAGACTGATGCATAAGAGCTGGAAGTAGGGGTGCTGGGGGTGCTGCTGCACCTGTGGCTTGAAGTGGTTTCCATCATATACAGCATTTACAGTTTAGTTTAATGGCTCTCAGCACCTCCACTATAGAAATTGTTTCAGCAGCCTGAGACTGATGGGTAGAACTATAGCAAGTGCTACTCTGTAGTTACGGGAATGCTCTTGCTATAAAGGTGCAAAACTAAATCTAGTCAGAATTTTTTCAAAAAATTTTTGACTTAAAATGGGACTTCCACAACAATGGGGTGTGTGCATGTGTGAGAGAGAGCGAGAGAACTGAATTTCTTTTGAAATTTTTTTTAAATTCTACCACAACATTGTTTTCTGGAGGTTTATAAACATTTTTTGGTTCAAAACTCTGGGGAAAGGCCAATTTTGTCTCACTCTCCTGCCTTTTCCAGTGGCAAAAAGGAAGGGGAAGTTGGTTAAGAAAGGAAGAGAACGCAGCACTTTTTTCTAAATGAAACATTTTGGACTGAATTTTTTCCAAACAAAAAAAAAAAATCAGTGCAAAGTTTCCAACAAGATACATTTTTGTTGTTGTTTTATTTTTTATTTTATTTATTTATTTATTTATTTATTGCAAACTAACCTTACCATTTTGCAACAAGCTCTACATGCAATCAGTCATGTCTCCCTGCTTTCCTTTCAGCTGCAGAATATAAATATAAAACACTGTACAGGTGACTGGTAGATCTTCTAGTGGGTTTATTGATCGGCAGTTTACAATGCCCAGCTGTCACGCAACTGAGCTGGGGAGTCTTGCTGGAGGGACAGGCCTGCCGCTGCTAAATGGCACATTTAATTGGCTCTATTTTTTTTCCTGAGTTTCTCTGAAGCACACATCCCAAAGAGGAAAGATCCGAAACATGGAGACTTCAGCAATGCTTCCACAAGCCATTCCCAGTGGACAAAACACACCTTTTAGGAGTGAAATCCTGGCTCTGCTGAACCCCCCCCCCACAGACTTTAATGGGATCAAGATTTCACACTATCCAGCTCCACCTGCCTGATCCATAGTGCTCCGCCCATGCCCTCAACAAAAGCCCAGGCAAACAAATCCACTATGTAGAATACCCTACAGGTAAAATTTTCATAAGTCCTAAGTGACTTAGGAAACCAAGTGCCATAGAAAGTCAATGGGAATGTAATAGAGTCCTCAGTGGGTTAGGTGGCCTAGCAGTTAGCACACCTAGCATCACCTCCCAGTGGGGAGGTCCTGCAGTCCAGGCCCTCTGTTAATCAGAGGTGTGGTGTTCGGTGGCAGATGGCTCAGGTCCCACCTGTAGCCAGGACAGCCCATTCCACTAGGCTCTGATCCATGGAGGATCAACAGTATCTGGTCCCCAAGGTGCTCTCTGAGTTACCCTCCCTCAGTCACTTCCTACCACTGCTTTTCTCCCCTGACTTCCAATAGATGGTGAAAATAAAAAGCAATCAAACTATCAGCCCGAACCAGGCTCAGTTTGCAGCCTCTTCCACTCGGGAAGCCCTCTCCAGCACCCTTCTCAGGCACTTTCAGGCTAGGCATGTCCTCCTTCCCAGCCTCCCTACCCTTTTCAACCCTTTCTCCAGCTGGAGCCTCCCCTGCAGGGCTGGGGGATGGCGAGGGGCTTCCTGGGCCCAGTACTGTTGTCTAACCCCACCTGTCCCTGGGTCACTTAGGTGCTTTTCATAGAATCATAGAATATCAGGGTTGGAAGGGACCTCAGAAGGTCATGTAGTCCAACCCCCTGCTCAAAGCAGGACCAATCCCCAGACAGATTTTTTTACCCCAGTTCCCTAAGTGGTCCCGTCAAGGATTGAACTCACAACCCTGGGTTTAGCAGGCCAATGCTAATTTGCAAATTTCCCCCAACTATAAACAAATGCAGGCTCTGAATGAAAAGGGAAGGGTGCAATTGACGCAGGGAGAATAACCTGTCAGCAGCCTTTTAAAGCAGAGGCTGTTAACTTGCGTAACTGCAGTAATGGAGAAATGATTTGGGCAAAGGGGAAGCCAGCTCCCACACCAGACATGGTTTATAGATTACAAGTACTTTAAATACCAATTGAGAGCCAATGCAACCTACAAAACACCAGTGCAAAGTACTCTTTATATGAAGCATGGCTTATGAAGTGGGCAGACACATTGTGCAATACTTTCAAGGCTAGGTTTCCACTGGGATAATATTAACAACACTCTAGGGCCAGATTTGTAAAGGTATTTAAGTGCCTTACGATACAGATAGGTACCTAGGGCAGATCAATGAAGGGACTTAAGACTTGGTATAAAGTAGTTCAATATTCACTGGAGGAAGCAATGGAAGCCAGGTCTTCCAAGTGAGCGCCCTAACCTCCATGCTAGAGACTCATTCTTTCTCTCCCTGGCTCTCCCAGCTTTAACAGGGGAGACTAAGAAGATCCTGGCAGGCAGGGAACTCCCCTGGGAGGTGAAGAGAACATAAGAACGGCCATACGGGGTCAGACCAATGGTCCATCTAGCCCAGTATCCTGTCTTCCAACAGTGGCCAGTGCCTGATGCTCCAGAGGGAATGAACCGAACAAAGCAATTTATCAAGTGATCCATTCCCCATCATCCAGTCCCAGCTTCTGGCAGTCAGAGGTTTAGGGATACCCAGAGCATGGGACTGCATCCCTGGCCACATTAGCCAATAAACATTGATGGAACCTATCCTCCATGAACGTATCTAATTCTTTTTTGAACCCAGTTATAACTGTGACCGTCATAACATCCTCTGGAAATGACTTCCACAGCCGTTGTGTGAAGAAGTACTTTCTTGAGTTTGTTTTAAATCTGCTGCCTATTAATTTCATTGGGTGACCCCTGGTTCTTGTATTATGTGAAGGGGTAAATAACACTGCCTTATTCACTTTCTCCACATCGTTCTCTCCGTCTTCATCATCTCTTTTCTAAGATGAACTGTCCAATTCTTTTTCATCTCTCCTCATATTTTCCATACCCCTAAACATTTTTGTTGCCCTTCTCTGTACATTTTCCAATCCTAATGCATATTTTTTAGATGGAACAGTATTCGAGGTGTGGATTTATATCCTGGCATTATGATATTTTCTGTCTTATTGTCTATCATTTTCTTAGTAGTTCCTAACATTCCGCTATCTTTTTTGACTGCCGCTGCACATTGGGCACATATTATCAGAGAACTATCCACAATGACTCCAAGATCTTTCTTGAGTGGTAACAGCTAATTTACACCCCGTCATTGTGTATATATAGTTAGGATTTTGTTTTCCAATGTGCATTACTTTGCATTTATCAACATTGAATTTCATCTGCTATTTTGTTGCCCAGTTTTGTGACATGCCTTTGTAACTCTTTGCAGTCTGCTTTGGACTTAAGAGACCTGAGCTCAAGTCCCTCTTCCCAAATAGGGATTCAAACTTAGATCTCTCACATCCCACACGAGTGCCCTGACCACTGGCTGTAAAGGTGCATCCATAGCCTTTGTTTGTCCACATTAGGTGTGCTCTGAGAACATCCCACCAGGGCTTAGAGGTGACCTAGGTGCCAAGCAGGTCAATGGAGTCAGGACATAGGCTGTTTCGTGTACACCCACTGGCAGACATTGAGACCCCCAAGGGACATTACTGGTGGAAACGTAGGCACCTAGGGAATGTAGACACCTCCGGGGTGAGGCAGCAGCTGAGCAGGGGGTTGAGGGTTTTCTGTTGCACTAAAATGTTGGATTTAGGCATCTAGAGTGGCAATTAAGCACTTAAGTCCCTTTGTAGATCTAGGCCGGAGTGTGATTTTCAAAAGTGCCTAGGCACCAAACTCCCACTGGTTTAATAGGAGGTAGGCGCCTCCATGCTTCTGAAAAATCACACTGGTACCTACCTGCCTCTTTAGGCACCTAAATACCTTTACAAATATGGCCCTTTATACTTATATTGTGCTTTTTCAGCCATAGATCTCAAAACACTTTTACACACAGGGAAAGTGAATTCCCCACAGTTATACAGCAAGTGGTGGAAGAACTAGGAACAGAAACCAAATCTCCTGCCACCCAGCTCTGTGCCTAAACCACTGACCAAATTGTCTTGCCCTGCTTGGGCATTATTATATTTACTTGGTAATTTTTACTATCAGGTGAGAAATTCCCTAAAGGACTTCAGAAGCCTCCACTACTGTTCACAGTTCCTGTAGAGCACAACAGGTGCAATGATGCTCTTCCAATTAGAACCTTGCATGATTTCATATGCAGCTGTGCAGGGTTTTTCACAAATAATCTGTAATCAGGTTTCCATGTGGAATGATGGAAGCTCAAATGATTCTACATGAACCTAAAGGCTAAACTTTGCCTCCCCTCATACAGATGTCCTCTTTTTCTGCAACAGGACAAGGAAACTCCCTGCAATTTCCTCTCACCTTTCAGACACAAAGAATTAAAATGTTAGCTCTGTTTTAAATATAAAGTGTGTAAAAGTCAATAAACAGCCACTGTTAAAATACTGATTAATCGTTCTTGGTCTCATGTACAAACATCTGACACCATCGAGATATTTTTTATGATCTTTCCTTGTTGGTTTGTTTCGTACTGGTGGTTATTAAAGAGATAGTTAATACGACTGCTATCTAAAAATCTAGGCATGTCCCTTTGGCAACAGGCTTTTTCCTTTTGAGTCCTGCACACAAATAGGTTGTCATGAGTACATACCACTAATGGATTCTGCCATTAAGAGTCTACCTTGGCGATGTGTTCATGCAAGGGAGTAAAGTAGTGTAGCTTCCCTCTTGATGTTCCTGCATGGGCTTTCAGCATAGAGGTTTCCAATGCCAGCAGCAGCACTGATGAACCCCAGGCTTTGTGCTCAGGGATTGCAGCTAGCTCCTGCACTGGGCATTGTGGGAAGAGGCTCTCACAAAAATGTACGTGCCAGACAGGACTGGCAGGGGGAACTGGTGAAAGCTAATAACCCACCAGAAACTCCACCTCCCTTGAGTTATGGCCCTGCCCTCATTCAGCTCTGTGGACGAACTGGGACACCGCTATCCACACTCCTGTATCATCTATTCACTGTGAACGCCGTTTTGTCGATGCCTGCTAATTACAAAGCCGGCAATGCACAATTTGTCAAGAGATAAAAGAGGCAGATGGTGTATTCATTTATTAAAACCCAGCCAGCTCTTTCTATAAGTTGCAGCTCTTTGCTTGTTCTTTAGGATTTACATTTTAAACTATCAGGAATCTAATAAGCCAGCATGGCATCTCATTATCAAAGATGTATCTTCAGGCCTTTACCTGAAGGCAAAGTTGTGGGTTTTTCCACTTTGTATCCCTCAGTTTAAATACCTGCTGGTTTGTTTCATCTCTGCTTTCTACTTCAAAGTTTTCCAGCCCCAGGAGTGCAGCTTTTCTCTCTGCTAGCCGGTGAAACACAAGCTCAAAAACTTGCAGCTGAATCCAGACACCAAGCAGCTAAGAAGACATAGTTGGTTTATGAAGCTTGGGCTTTCTCGTCGGAAATGTTTAATTAGCAATTAAGCAAATATCTCTATTTGGTGCTCAGAATGGGGGCAGGGGAGGAGAGCTAAGTGTGCTTTGTGGGTTTACAACTCATTCTGGAAAGAAATTGAAACACATTTGGTTTCTCTCTTAAGCAGATGCCATGACTTTAGCTACGACTCATATGTGAGATGCTGAGAACAATAGAGGAGACTAGGACCATCCATCCTCTCTGTGCAGAGCAGGTGCAATGCAACAATTACGGCATAATCAGAGCATCCTCCTGCTGCTTTCCCAATCAACAGTCAGGTAATAATAGCTTTATAGATTAAATAGCAAGTTGCAACTAAGTTAGGTAACTGCACCATAAAAAACAATATTGATGTTTAAAGGAATTAGGTAAACCTAGTCAGTGAAGCATAGCATCTCATTCATATCAATCTCCAGCCAGGCACTAGCTGTTCCAGGTATCGATCCAATCATTTGCTTGCCTAAGTATTTTACTTCCCTCTGTGCAATCTCTCTTACCTCTTCCCCTCCCTCCGGCCTCCACCCTCCCTCCCAGTCACAGGTGTCACCTCTGTTCCTCTTGATAGCTAGTAATCTGTTAGAGGCAAAAAATGTTAATTACTTGCAATGTGCCACTAACTTCTGTTATCGCTGTGTGGTACCGCTGCTTCCACTGTAAAAACCAGGAGGCCCAGGAAAACGTTGCAGTAGCTGAAGACTATTTAGCATGATGCTCCATTCCTGGTTGTCCAGAGTTCTGCCAGCAGGCATAGGCAGGGCATCATGTCATGCCGTGCTGGAAACAGCCAGGAAAAACAGCAGGTGAAAACATGACTGACCCGTCTTGTGTACCCATGGTGGGTGGGGGGGTAAAGAGGGCATAATGTTTCTCCACCCCTTATGCCCTTGCCCATGGGGAGTGGTGTAGCAGGGACAGCAGTCTCTGAGGAGCTGCTGGGTCCCCTGCAGCCATCTGGATGGAAAGGGATAGACAATACTGTGATGGTGTAATAGGGATGCACCAGGCAGAGGGCTAGCACAGGGGATGACATCCCCAGAGCCGGGGGAAACCAGGAAGCAGGATGTGATTCTCTGAATCACAGTCTGCTCCCTGGACTGCTCCAGGGCAGCAGAACATGTTGTCCATCAATGACCTTGCAACAGAGCCACAATTGACCCCAGTGGAGAGAGAGATCCTCTCCCCAGAAATAGCCAGGCACCCTTTCAATCAGCATTGGGCTGGACGCCAGCACATTCCTTTTCCTAACCCCTCCATTTTGCTCACGGCTTCCATATCTTGAACAAGCTCCTCTGTGCATGCACATCAGGCATCAGCCAATACTGCTAGCCTCTGAAATATCATTCCCATGTATGCTCCCTTCTGAAGGTGTGTTGTAATCCTGTGACATCACTTCTGGCACACAGTGACAAAATTCACATGGGCTTCTGCAGACATCTGTATGTACCAGGCAGCGCCTGTGAAACCTAGAGCTGAATGCACACTGCGTGCATAACCATTCACTTGCAGCAACTACCCTCACTGAATTCACAGATACCCATTTCCATCCCCAGACGTGGGCTTGGCTCACACAAATGAGTACGCACAAAAAGAAAGAGAAAACTGGAACTCCTCCTCTCTTCTCTCCCTGCCTTTCTTTTCCTAATTATTTGGATTCATTGCCCCATTCCTGCCATTCCCTTCCTGTGACCCCAATTTAAAACCAAACCAAGTAGCCTTCACTCAACAAAATGCACAACTGACAAAGCGGAGTCTGTCATTGCCAGGTTCCTTTGCTTCTCTGTTCCTTCACATCTCCAACTCTTCAAGTGTTTGTGTTTTTAAGATTGCATTTTCTGTAGGACAGGGGCCCACTGCCTCTGGGTTTGTACAGACTCTAGCGCTGTACAGACCCAATCATAATTGGCGGGGGGGCATTACCAATTAGTTATTAATATTATTTTCACTATATAATAATATTAAACTATTACAACAATACATTAATAACATAGTATTAGAAGCCTGTTTTACAATGTGGCACATTTACAGTGAGTAGATGATATTGGGGTGGGACGAAGAGACGGGGAGTATCAACAAGCAAGCCAAGTTTTCCTCCTCTCAATCATTTTCCAAATGAAACTCAACCACCCTATGTGATACCTGACGCAGGAAAGTATTTTTGAGGGGAGGAAAAATTCTAACAAGTAGAGGAAAAGTAACACAGAATTAGCAGAGGTAAGATATTTATTGCAGGAAAATGCAAACTGAGAAGAGAAATCAATGGTGAGTAAACAGGAGAAGAAAAGAACCTCTTGGCCTTGTCAGAAGCTTTGTCGGAGACAGCCTTCAATCAGAAATGTGCTGATACTAAATTATCGCTGGATCTGATCTAGATTCTAATAATTGAAAACTCCCACTGCTGGAATAGACCAGTTTGCTGAATGACCACTAATTTCTCAGCACTGGGTATTAAGCAGATGAAACTACTGCATGTATATAATCAGATCTGAATTTTTATTCTCTGGTACATCACATCCTACATTGTGTTATGATTATAAATGATCACACCACATTCTGCGGCAGGCATGGATGAGACATGGGCTTTCCTTAAGCTGTCATATAGTTCTTCTGTTTTCACAGCTGTGATTACTTGTACTGTAGCTAGATTTCCAAAAAGATATACAAGAAGAGGTGTTACAGTTCTCGTTGTTGCTTCTGCATACCAAATTTAACACATTAAGCCCCTGGATACTGCAGATCTCTCTCTCTATCCATAATTATAGAATCATACACATGTAGGACTGGAAGGTACCTCGAAAAGTCATCTAGTGCAGCCCCTTGTACTGAGACAGGATCACGTAAATGGAGTTCATCCCCAACAGGTGTTTGTCCAACCTGTTCTTAAAAACCTCCAATGGCGGGGATTCCACAATTGTCTTTGGAAGCCTATTTCAAAGTCTAACCATCTGGATAGTTAGAAAGTTTTTCCTAGTCTCTAACCTAAATCTTCCTTGTTGCAGATTAAGCCCATTACTGCTTGTCTTACCTTCAGTGGACATGGAGAACAACTGATCACCACCCTCTTTTGACTGCACATATATAACCTATCTAAAGACTGTTATCTTTAGAAAACTTGATGTTTTCTCAAGACTAAGAAGACTGATGGGGACCTAATGATGAGAGTTATTTGACATTTAACACTATCATGTAAAGCAAGGCTCTCTATTGCCTATTTTTCACTTCCCTTTTGTGCATATCTTCTTTTTGTCTTAAATGAAGCACATAGTTAGGCAGAATTTATTTGCCTAAATTATAATGTGGTCAGGATAGTGGCTTTTAAGACCTCTATTCGGATGAAAAATGCCAAGGGATTATTAATGGCTGCAACTGGGCAGGACTTCAGTTCTATGCTTCACTCTTAAAAAGGCACCTCTAATAACAGACTGCCCCCCTACTCTGGGGCTCGGGAATTTCTTCAGTGACTGACTGGCTCTTTAAGGAAATGTGTTATGTGGTTGCTTGATTTCCCTCTTATTTAATCTTACTAGCAGAACTGGTCAAAAATGAGATGGCTTTTCCGGAAATTTCTTTCCTTTTTGCATCAACATTCAACAAAAATTTTCTGCGGAAAATCAAATGCCAGAAAAAATTCAGCCAACTGTATTATCTAGGTACTTAAATGGCTCCCTTCACTATAAAGCCTGACTATATGTCAAAAGAGTAATTTATGCTCTAGCACAACCACCAGATATGGGCTTGATGAAGGAAACATGGGGAGTATGTGTTATGCAGGATGTCAGACTAGATTATCAGAATATTCCCTCCTGGCCTTAAAACCTAAGAATGTATGAAAATTAAAACACGACATCATGACTAAGCAGGTCATCACAATCTGTTTAGACAAATACTTATAACTGAGTAGCTTTGGGCCATATTCTCTGCTGATGTAAACTGGTGGAATTCCACTAACTTGAGTGAAGCTGTTTTCAAATACATGACCGGACAGCCTAGTCCAGGGTTTCTCAAACAGGGGTTGCCACTTGTGCAGGGAAAGCCCTTGGTGGGCCGGGCCAGTTTGTTTATCTGCCCCGTGAGCAGGTCCGGCCGATCTTGGCTCCCACTGGCCACGGTTCGCTGCTCCAGGCCAATGGGAGCTTCTGGAAGCAGTGGCCAGTAAGTCCCTCGACCCACACCGTTTTCAGCAGCTCCCATTGGCCCGGAGCAGCGATCCGCAGCCAGTGGGAGCCGCGATTGCCCGGACCTGCGCATGGGGCAGGTAAACACACCAGCCTGGCCCACCAGGGGCTTTCCCTACACAAGCGGCGACCCCTATTCGAGAAACCCTGGCCTAATCCTTCATGTTTAGGACAATCTCCCGAGAAAGTAAGATGAGGCAGGCTGAAGCATGAGGAAGAATGTGGATGAGGGATCTTCTATAGCATTTTAGATCCCTGTAAAGACAAAGAGCTGTTCATTGGTTTCTCTAGACTCATTTTGTAGAATAGGTAAAAGAACACCAGTCATAGAATAGTCCACGGGCTACTCATAGCATATAAATAGCTCTGCTGAAAACATAACATAAGTTCTTCTGGGCTTTTTGGCACAGCCAAGCTAAAATAAAAGTTAATTATCAAATACATTTGTTAAAAAACAAAAGGTTATTTGTTAATAAACTTTCATTCTTGCTCTGATGAGCAACAGCAAACAGCTTGCATTTTGCTTTCTGAAGAGTTATTTAAGACTCTCCAAAGGGGTGCTTTCTGAACTTGTGTTCTTCCACTTGCTCCGCAAAAGTAGAGAGGCTAAAATAAATACAAATGCAGAAAGAATGGCACGTGTGCAGCTTTTCCATGCACAGTGTGAGCAAAGACTTTTAATTAGAATTGATCTTATTTAATAGTGACAGAACAAGAAGGGGGAAAAAAGGTGAAATCTCCATATGAGAGCACAGTGTATGTGACCCCTCAGTACAAAGCTATCTCTGAACACAAAATATCAGCTGTCTGTACAGCAGAGAGAGAGACTTCTCTCCACTTAAAGATGCAGTGCACATAAAATAAGGCACAGCATAAACCACAAGCATACAGGGTATCCCTAGCTATTCAAGTCTCTCTTCCCTTTATCCTACGTAAAATGTCTTATTTTCACATTGGGCAAAGAATCGATCTCAAACCTGTGTGTTTTTTTCCCCATACACTTGATACTACAAAGGAATAACTCTAAAATGTTAATTGTAAATGTGTGTTTATATCTACAATGTTTAGATTTGGTGTGTGTGTCCATTTTAGGGTTCATTGTGCTTGGGTTGTTGTAATGAGGCCATTTTCCAATTCCCTCTGTCTGTGTCCAGTTTTTGCCGGAGTGATGACAAGCACAGATGCTTGTAACATTCCTTCATGATATCACAGTTCCACCTGTCTCCCACCCCATGTTGGTTTTAGTGGGGTCTATTAGTAGGACATTCATGACACAGAAGATCTGGGTCAGACATGTCTCTCTTACTAATAGCGACAGGGCAGTGCGCTAACAAACATGAGGTAACACGCTAGAGATCTTAGTGCAGTGAGAGAGAAGGGGCTTCAGATAGTTTGGTTCCAAGCCTTTTGGTATATCACAAAGGAGCCATTTCATGGCAAACCCAGAGGACAGACCAGAGATTTTCCATAGAGGTTAGAAGGGACCATTAGATTATTTAGTCTGACCTCCTGGGTATAGCTCAAACCATTAAATTTCAGCCATTTCCTCTATACTGAGCAAAGCAGTTCAGGTCTCACTTTTCTGTGCCATAGATGGACAACAGGAGAGACTGAGATGCTAACAGTTCTCAGCATCTCGGCAATGGCATGGAATGGATTCGATGAGATACACTCATGATTTCAGCAGGTGACCCTCGTCCCATGCTTCAGAAGAAGGCAAAAATGTCTCTGCTGATCCTACCAAGGAAAAATTTCCTCCATCAGTTTGACTCTGAGCATGTGAGCAAGATGAACCAGCCAGGCACAAGAAAGGTGGTGATGGATTACAGAGCAATTCTCTGAAATGAAGTGAAATAGAGGAACATCAGAAAAGTATCACACGAAAAGAGTTTTTACATTGCATCCCTCATTCTCCTTCCTTTCCCTCTCCTAAATTCATCCCAGGTATAACTCCATGGAGGCCTCCAATTGGGTGATCTATATGTAGGTGCGATGTGAAAGTGCCTGGCCATTTCATTCCATGCTTTAGGTGGGGGAGAGGTTGGAGAGGAGGTGCAGAGACTGACACTGAGCTACAGAGCTTCAGAAGTGCACAGACCCCTCCAGGGTCTGCCAAGTTGAAAGGTCTCCTCCTTCTTCATCATGGTTCAAACTTCCCCACGCCAAGGTTGCTCAACTGAGCATCTTCTAGTTGAGAAAGTGGAGGCCACTATTCTCTTTGGATCTGTAAGATCAAGCAGCCTAATCCAACGTATTTTACCTTGATATGCAAAGGATGCTAACTATGTTATCTCATGGGATTACTTGCCACCACAATTTGTCCCTTAGTGAATAAAGTTTTTCATGTCAAACCAAACAGATGTGGTCCCAATACTCTGCTTGTTGGTTTGCTCTACTTCCACCTCCCTCGATAGCTTGAATATCAGGAAAGTGTGGCAGTCAGGAAAGTTTGACTGACCTAGCTAACATTCAGCCTGCTCTGTGGCACAATTGAGAGAGTAGCTAGTGGGAGAAGAATTTCAAAACATCAAAGTGTTTAGAGAAAAGCAATCTAGGCAGGCTTCTCCTTCAGTTAATCCAGGGTGGTCTCAGTGAGAATGCTTAAGATTTCTTTCTGTGAGTCTTCAAGTCTTTTTTTTTCTTCCACAGGTACTCTGCTGAGAAATTCCTTTCCCCAAGTTGTGTAGGAAATAGTGATGTGTCTGAAGCTGGCTTTCAATGAGCTTGTACAGGAAATTGAGTGAGACCTCCCCACTATCATTCATTTCAAAGTATGGTCCTCTTGCTCCCCCAGAAATTAAAGGACACCCCATCCTACTTGAGATGCCTTGAGGATCTCCATCTGCCCACTCCTCTTCTCCATCTTCCAGCTAAAATGCACCACTGGTATAACTCCACTCAGTGGTTCTCAACCAGGAGTCTGGGGCCCCCTGGAGGGCCGCTAGCAGGCTTCAGGGGGTCCACCAAGCAGGCCCAGTGTTAGACTTGCTGGGGCCCCGGGCGGAAAGCCGAATCACCACCACATGGGACTGAAGCCCAGGGTCCTGAACCCCATCACTTGGCTTTAAAACTGAAGCCTGAGCAATGTAGCTTAGTGGGGGCCCTGTGGCATGGGACCCCAGGCAACTGCCCTGTTTGCTACCCCCTAATGCTGGTCCTGACTTTTCTATGTGGAAAAACAGTTGTTGTGGCACAGGTGGGCCATAGGGTTTTTATAGCATGTTGAGGGAGGCTCAGAAAGAAAATGATTGAGAACCCCTGACTCCACTGACTTCACTGAGGTTACACCAAGGATGAATTTGGTCCATTCTACATGCATCTGTGGGAGAACTTGGGCAGTTACCTTATATGTGCAGTAAAGTGTATGTGCTGATTTTTTTAGAAAGCATAGTTATGCTGGCTTCTCTTTTACTGTGCCAGCTTTGAGTTGCACTTGTAAAGAAATATACTTACCCCTAGAAGGACGCATTCCCCTTGGAAAGCAATCTAATAATTTGAATGGAAATTCTCACATTTCTGGAGTGACATCACCATGAACCTGTGACAGACCTACGTTTTATCTAGACACATAAGACAATGGGAGAGATTTTGTGCTGTGACTCTTAGAGGCGTAGCACAGAGCTCTCAGCTCACGATGGGGTCTTGAGCCACCTTTGCACCCTCCTGATCCTCAGCTACTCTGTGACTCTTGGTGTAATGTAGACAGCCCTGGGAGCCTGGTTTAAGTTATGGCAACCTCCCAAGGCTGCCCTATGGGCTGCAGCATTGTCCAGAATCTCTGCAGTGCTATGTGTCCCCAACATGCTCCTCCCACCGATAGCTCCACCCATGCACATCCACTGCGCCAAGGTTTTAAAGGGGTTCTCAGAAGGCAGCCTGATGGCTGATTGCATCAATGCTTGCATAAGCTTAATCCAAGGGTTTTGGTGCTTCTTTACATCACTCAGGCCCTTTTACCCAGTGTAATGGGGCTGGAGCAGTGTGAGTATTTCACCCTATGTCTATATATATCTCCGTAGCTAACCACAGAGAGAGAGAGAGAGAGAGAGTGCTACATAATACACATTTATTTAATGCTACAATTACAAATATACCACTCATTGCCAACTTTCCAGGGTTGCACTGTACAAAGCCCTCCCTTGGAGAGTTCCTAGCCTTTGTCACCCTTCTGCCATCTGGTGCTGGCAGCAAAAAAGAGCTGGATTCCATTTTCTAAGCTTTCCTTCTGCAAAATTTAAACAACAACAGCTCCAATCCCCACCCAGAAATGGAGAAAACGATAATATACCACTCTGGGCGTCCTAGATAGGCAATACTGCCTCACTCACAAGCACTGAATCCAGGAGTTTAACAGAAAGAGACCTTATAAATGAGGAGGAAAGGGGCACAATCATATGAACTTGGGAAAGCCAGCAATTAGTAAATTAGCAATATCTATTACGTATGACTCCCACCGCCACAGGGTGTCCTAGCATTAGCTCTAACCTCAGTCTTCTTCTGGCAGCTGTGAGTGGCTCATATGTTCTAGTCACTTCCCTCCTCCCCATCCCCACTCACAGTTTGTTGTCCAGGGCTGGTGGAGTTCGGGGATTGTGATCAGTCAGTCTCTAGGCCCTAAGGGAGGGGCTGGAGGGGCTGCTTCCCACCTGACTTGATTTCAAGTTTGATTTCTGGCTGGGGGGGACACCAGAATACCTCCTGTAGGCTGCTGCTCTCTGCAGCTTCCATACAAGCCACTGCCATCTTCTCAACTTAGTCCACCCCCTTTAAGTCACCTCAGCTCAGTCTAGCAGCTTTAACCCTTCTGCTGTCTTACAGTGTCTTTGTGCTGAGCTTTTGGAGAAGAAGCATATCTTACAAGAGTCTTTGTCACAGCACCAGCATTCTCAGCAGAACTAGGGACCTCTTTTTCCATTTAGCCCCATCCAGGTTCCCTCACCTAACTCTGCATCCCAGGAACGTTTAGTGCAATTCTCTTGTCACTTCATTTCCCAACAGGACCAATCACATTTTATTGACCCCAACTCAAAACATAACTGTATTTTTACCAAGATGCCCCAAACTGAAATGCAAATGAGGCATGGCTCATGCAGTCATTGTCCTTTGCTCAGCAGCAAAGAACTTCCTCTTCTCTGGAGCCCCTGTCCATCTGCAGTTCTCAAGCTATTCTGGGCCACTCTTCAGCCATTTCTCCAGCAATAGTGGGCTCCCTTACCCCCGTACCCAATTCTCAGGCCACAGGGTTTACATCTTCACAAGCTTCTGTTTTACAGAGCTTCCATAGCATTCTGAGATAAACTCAGGGCTGTTTCCTTCCAGCCTCTTTTACCAGGGGTTGGATGACTCCTGAAATTTCCATAAATGTGATTTACCTTTGGTGTAACTGGAGACGCTACCTGAAGACTCGGGTGTCGATGATGTGTCACTCTTTGGTATTTCAGGCCTTTCTTTTTGACTTTTTTCCATCTCCTTTAATTATCAATAATTAACTCTTGCCTAATTTTTAAAATTATTTTAACCCTTTCATTTCTTAATTTGATTTATTTCTTTAAGGCTGGGATTTTCTATACAATAAGATTCGGGCACATAACTCTTCAGGTGCCTTTAAAAAACACAGCCTTAAACTACTTGCCTTTCGCCCCTCTTACACAGTCTTAGTTAATTTGTTTAATGATCTATATTTTAACCTCTGTCTAATTTTTGAAAACTATTTTGCTGGCAATTTCTCTCCCCTCTAAGGTGCTAATTTTTCTTTGATTTTTTTCTTTCTCCAATTCATTCCTGATTTTCAGGTTTACCTTTCCTGCAGTACATTGGTTTATATCAAATTTAACTGTCATGAGGTCTGTATTCAGTTCCAAAGATATTTTCCATTCTTTATCTTCCTCAGTGTTACCATGAGACACTGTTTCAATAAACAGTTTATGCATGCACTTCCTGGCTTGTGAAAATGAGTCATAAGCAACTAGTTACACTCCTGATCGACATAAAAATTCTTCCCTGAATGAGACGTTGGCTATTTGTTTGCACCTCTGGTCACAGCCAGGATCAAAAGAAGATAGAGCAAGATACAATGGGAAGGTTGTCCTTACTGTGTTAACAGTCCAAAGGTATAGAATCATAGGCTTAGAATAGACCACACGGGTCATCTAGTCTAACCCCCTGCCAAGGTGCAGGAAGGTAGTACCACAACAGTCTATTTTGACTCTAACTCACTTCTGTAGATCCAGGAAGTCAGTAGAGTATAGACATGGTTCGGAGAGACAGCCAGAATGTGGGGTGATTGTTTGAATAGAAGCAGCAAAGAGTCCTGTGGCACCTTATAGACTAACAGACATATTGGAGCATGAGTTTTCGTGGGTGAATACCCACTTCGTTGGATGCATGTATCCACCCACAAAAGCCCATGCTCTAATACGTCTGTTAGTCTATAAGGTGCCACAGGACTCTTTGCTGCTTTTACAGATCCAGACTAATGCAGCTAGCCCTCTGATACTATTTGAATAGAATCTCTTGAATTTTTGAGGTTCTGTTATCACTTAGATTAGTCAGACTGTAAACTCTTTTTGTTCTGTGTTTATATGTCACCTATCCGAAAGGAGTTCTGGTCCATGACTGGGGCTGCTAAGTGCTGTGATAATAATAAATAAATAAAATAATAATAAATTATAACAATAGTCACTGATGAATTGGAAACATCACTAGGACACAGCCTCATATGTCCTTCCCCTGATAAACGTGATGAATGATTTTCTTAGTTAGATTTCCACTGGCAAAGGAGAAAGGAGATCATGCAGGAAGAACTGTGACATTTACATTGTAAAATTATTTACATGACTGAGATTATCAATATGGAAATGCAGGAGACCTCTGCTAAACACAGAATTTTCATTAGCAAGGGGGAGAAGTGTGACAGTAGAGATGTCAGCTACATCCTTGGTTGACAGTCATAAGTTGCTTCCAAAACAAGCAAAAAGACAACACATTTTGTTTAGTCCTTATTAGCATTCAATGCAAGAAAGGACTTCATACCTCGGTGGAATCATTATAGGTGGGATAAGAAATATCCTGCCGCTGTTTTCCATGGTTAAGAAGAGAGTCATCAACATATCTTTAATCTTGTCTATAGCCAAATCAAGTGTGCATGCCTCAAAACAAATAGGGAGGAAGAAATGCACCATTATACACAGGGGAGCTAAACCGATCTTTTCTAAAGCTAAAATAAACTCAGGCTGTGTGTACACAGGAATGGATGATGGCTGGGGAAGCCAGGTAGCTGAAAACTTATTGGGAGCAAAGCAAACACCTTTGTAAAGGCATTCAAGGGATGAGTGGTGCAATTTTGGTTTACCAGTCCCGGGAGTCAGCCAACTCCTACCTGTTCTCTTGTTAGGGCAAGTTCAACCGACTCAGACTAATCAAGAAGCCTCTCACAGGTGATCTTCCCTGCCACTATTCCCAAAACACCTTCAAGAGAGGCTTCATACCCTGTCTTTGGGAGAGGGCACGTACAGAAGAAGTGGAAAGAGAAAGGAAAACTGAGGGAAGAGATGTTAACCATATATTCCTTCTTCAGCTCCTATCACCCATCCAAATTACAGCCAACCTAAACTTTGTCCCCTTCTAATTTGCATAAAGCCTGTGAAGTTAAGAGGATCATATTTTTAGAAGATTGGGAAATCCCTTTATTCTTACCAAGGAGTCTATTTCCAATGTGTTCTAACTCTACCATATCATACTCTCTGGCTTTTTAGAGTAGACATGGTAATATTGCTATTTTGTGTTACAGCAGAGAGGGGGAATTGGACAGGGGTCTCTAGTGTCCCGGGAGGTGCCTAAACCACCAGCCTGAAAGCTAGAAGGACCTCCTCAGCCTTCTCCTGCCAGGTTTTGAATAGGATCCAATCTAGTAGGTGTCCTCTGAGCAGGATACCAGACTGGGCATGTGACCAAACACCTATCTTCCCCCAGTTTGTAGATCACTGTGGTGGTTAGTTAGGAGATAGGCACCTGGTTGCCTCCAGGGCAGCAGTAGTGCAGATGCTCAGAGGCAGATAGCTAGGGAACTTTTACCCTGAAGTTGTAGGTGCTGTGAGTGAGTTTAGGCACCTAGAGGGGTTAGGCAGGAGTTCTGTGCATTGCGTTGGAGTCAAAACTGGAATTTAGGTACCTAAAATAGGAATTTTGATGCCTAACTCCTTTGGAGCATTCTGCTCTGGAGTGCTAGTCCAATATTCTACTGACTAGACCACACTGCCTCTCAGAAAGGGTATATGTAAGCATACCAACTATTTATTTATTAAAACACCTCACTAGCGTCTCATCCTCTCACCATAATATCAGTGTTATACCCGATATGTCCTCCAATAAGTGGGTTGGGTTTTTTTGGGGGGGCAGCAGATTCTAACCACCATGAACTTTAAAATGCAGTTCTGAGTACACTAGATTTGGAGTGGGATACCCGAGGAGTTAAACAATACACATAATGCCATTCACTTTCTCATTAATTTCTCAGAAACCACTCTCCCTGGTAGAATCTTGTGTAGGTGTATGAAATCAACAACACTTCACAATTTCAAAAGAGCTCTCCCCCAGTAATTCTTTAAGGACTGAGCCACTCACAAATTAGGATGTTGATTCATTAACAGTGAGATGGGTTCTGCCATTTTCTCTGTTAGAACAATGTCACAAATATGTGATGAATACTGTAATCACTGTCATAATTAACAGTAAGCGATTGCTTTCAAAATAACAAAAATATTATCACAATCATCAAAATTGTGCTTAAGCAATTTGAGAATACTTGTTACCTTAACTGTGGGCCTGCTCCAAAGCCCATTTCCCATTTACTGAGAAAAACAGAAAGGAACATAAATTCTGGCAGGTCAAGAGTCAAGGTATAATTAGGCAGGCCAAAAATGAATTTGAAGAGCAACTAGTAAAAGACACAAAAACTAACAGCATTTTTTAAAAAAAATACACCGGAAGCAAGAAGCTGCCAAACAACCAATGGGGCCACTGCGCAATCGTGGTGCTAAAGGAGCGCTCAAGGATGACAAGGCTGTTTTAGAGAAGCTAAATGAGTGCTCTGCATCAGTCTTCATTGCAGAAGACGGATGGGAGATTTCCATATCTGTGCCACTCTTTTTAGGTGACAAATAGGAGAAACTGTCCCAGATTGAGGTATCTTTAGAGGAGGTTTTGGAACAAATAGATAAATTAAACAGTAATAAGTCACCAGGGCTAGATGGAATTCATCCAAGAGTTCTGAAGGAACTCAAATATGAAATTGCAGAACTATTAACCTAGCATTTAAATCAGCCTCTGTACCATATGACAGTGGATAGCTAATATCAATTTTTAAAAAAGGCTCCAGAAACGATCCTGGCAATTACAGGACAATAAGTCTTACTGCAGTACTGGGCAAACTGATTGAAAATAGTGAAGAACAGAATTAACAGACACATAAATGCATACACTGTGTTGGGGAAGAGTCAACATGGGATTTCTAAAGGAAAATCATACCTCACCCATTTTTTGAGGGTGAGGGGGTCAACAAAGGTGTACAAGGGGGATCCAGTGGAGTTTCAGAAAGCCTTTGAGGAGGTTCCTCAGCAAAGGCTCTTAAGCAAACTAAGCAGTCATGGAATAAGAGGGGGATCCTCTCATGGATCAGTAACTAGTTAAAAGATAGGAAACAATGACTAGGAATAAATGGACAGTTTTGGCAGTGGAGAGAGGTAAATAGGGAGGTCCCTCCAAGATGTGTGCTATTCGACATAATCATAAATTATCTGGAACAGGGAGTAAAGAGTGAGATGGCAAAGTTTGTAGACTATATCTATCTTGAATAATTTTGTAAGTCCAAAAGAGGCTATGAAGTGTTACAAAGGGATCTCACAAAACTGGGTAACTGGGCAACAAAATGTCAGAAGAAATTCAGTGTTGATAAATGCAAAGTAATTCACCTTGGAAAACATAATCCCAATTCTATATGCTAACTGATGGGGTCTGAATTAGCTATTAACAACAAGAAAGATCTTGGAGTCACCGCAGATATTCTCTTAAAACTTCTGCTAGCAGCAGGCAAATAATTAACCAAACGTTAGGAACTATTAGAAAAGGGATAGAAAATAAGACAGAAAAATATCATATTGCCACTATATAAATCCATGGTATGCTCATACTTTGAATACTGTGTCCAGTTCTGGCCACCCAATCTCAAAAATGACACATCAGAGTTGGAAAAAGTACAGAGAAGGGCAACAAAAATGACTAGGGGTATGGAACAGCTTCCATATGAGGAGAGATTAAAATGACTTTGACTGTTCATCTTAGAAAAGAGACAACTAAGGGGGAATATGCTATAGATCTATAAAATCATGACTGGTGTGGAGAAAGTGTTCTTTACCCCTTCACACACACAAGAACCAGAGGTCACCCAATGAAATTAATAAGTAGCAAGTTTAAAACAAACATTGGGAACTTCTTCACACAACACACCAGGGATGTTTTGAAGGCCAATAACATAAGTGGGTTCAAAAAAGAATGAGATAAGTTCATGGAAGATAGGTCCATCAATGGCTATTAGCCAAGGTGGTTAAGGACACAACCCCAGGCTTTGAGTGTCTGTAAACTTCTAACTGCCACAAGCTGGGACTGAATGCCAGGGGATGGATCACTCGATAAATTGCCCTGTTCTGTTCATTCCCTCTGAAGCATCTGGCGGCAGCCGTGGTCAGAAGACAGGATAGTAGGCTAATAGGACCGTTTTTCTGACCCTGTAGCCGTTCTTATGAAGTCAGTGAAAGTCTTTCCACTGACTTCAGTGGGGTTTGGATCAGGGCCTATATCTGATATGTGGGGAAGAAAAAACATTCCTGCTGCCAGCATTCTCTTAGACACCAGGCCTGAGCTGAGTACAGCATCCAAGGTTAGTGAGATGATGATTCCAGTAGGTACTTACAGTGTGAAGAGTACTGGGATCAAAGGTGCTATGTAAGTACAAGACATTATTACAATCTTGCTGTTGCTTATTGGGATTCATGGATATCCTGCTATACATGGAATACACATGCTACTTTCTAGCAACGTTTTAAAACTCATTAACTAGAATATTAGGCTAATCATGATAAACAATAAGCCAGATTTCATTACATTACAGCTAATTACAAAATCATACCTACCGAGTCTTATATGAGGCAAATTGGTCCGAATGTGCTATCTGTGTTCACTCAGCAGTCACCTAAGGAAAGAGATAAAACATGAACTGAAGGGGCACATTTTCAATGATGGACTGAGGGATTTAAGCTACCTCCAACACTAAGAGCTAGCAATGTGATTCCCAGCTTGCATAGACCTGCTCACGCTAGCTGTCATCTGCATGGGCAACAGTACTTTGGGCTAGTCACCCAGGTTCAGGAAAATCTGTACTCATGGCAGCTAGCCATTGCTACCTGCTACCTTGGCCTCACTACTATTTCAGTGCACCAGCTCAATGAGAGCTAGCGCACGTATGCCTATGTCAGCTGGGAATCACTCCTCTACAGCGCAGTGTACTCGGGTGCCACACTAAAAATGACCCCCTTAAAACATCAAGTAGACATACAGTTCTGTACCTAATCTGAAGGTCTGGGCAGCCATTTGTTTTTGTAGCAGGCTGTGTGTCAGAGGTCGGCAACATGTCCATACACGGACATAAGCGCCCGGGGTAAAATTGTTAGGTCCGTGCGGGTGCTCATCCAGGACGGTGCCCTGTCCCTGCTGTTGCTGGTGGAGATGCAGCCAGGCAGCTCTGCAGGCACCCCGAGTGGCTGGGAATCGTGGCGATGAGAGTTGCAGGGGAAACTCCTGCAGACAGACAGCAGTGCACAGAGCTGTCTGGCTGCATCTCCATGTGGGAGCCGGATGGGGGACATGCTGCTGCTTCCAGGAACTGCTTGAGGTAAGCGCTGCCCAGAGCATGCACTCCTGACCCCCTCCCACTCCCCAACACATTGCCCCAGCCCTGGCCCCCTCTCGCCCTCCAAATCCCTCATCTCCAGCCCCACCCCAGACCTTGAACCCCCAGCACCCTGCTCCAGCCCAGAACCCCCTCCCATACCCTGAGCCCCTCATGTCTGGCCCCAACCTGGAACCCGCATCCCCCAGCCCAGATCCCATACTCCTTCCCACACCTCAACCCCTTGCCTCAACCTGGAGCCCCCCCACCACCAATGTCCATCATGGAATCCAGTAATTTTGTCAGGTGTCTGTCGTGCAACATGGTGGTGTTGAACCCTGCCATGTGTATGTATCTATAACTTAATCCATGTGTTCCTTGCATTGGTGCCGGAGTGTTATATACTTAATGGAAATGCACCCTCTTAGGGAATGGTTGTGTCCCACTTGCAAGAAAATAGCATAACAGACGGGTCGGTTTTACAGACAAATAGCACAGTAACCTTTCTCGCATCTCACTTTGAGAGGTGCGGTTTAGGTCACATCCCTTTTCTCAGCCTTTCTGATTGGCCAGCTTAGGTAGCTCAGATATCAGCCCACTGGCTTCTGTGAATCCCATTTGTAGGCGCCTACCTTTCCCCATGCATTGTATGGGGAGCCTGGGGGCCTAACTTGAGGCTGCGGATTCTACAAAGTGCCTAAAAGTTAGCCATTGCAATGCTAGGTCTAAGTCACCTGTGTGGATCTAACTCTAAAAGGATCGAGGAGCATGAGTTTCCTTGAAAGTCAATGGGAATTGTGCCCCAAGTTGCTTCAGTCCAGATCCTCAAATATATTTGGGCGCCTAACTCTCATTTGTTTTCAACGAAGTTAGGTATCTAAATGTCTTTGAAGACCTGGGCTTTAAACTCTTTAGAAAATCCTGCCCAGCATGAAACATATCTGCTATTTGTTGAATTTAATGGAATAAGATTAAATTTTATACACAGTAAGGTGTTGATTTGCACAAGTAGAACCAATAGGTATGGTATCTCACACAAGCAACATGGCAGGCTGATTTCACATAAGTCACAGCAGAACCAACAAATGGTAGCAAATATAGCAAATATGAGTCACTACTAACATAGAGTAGAAAAGAAATACCTTTGGTCTAGGGGTAAAAGGCTCATTATCTCATTCCCAATGCCTCCAGCAATCAAGACTCTAAACAATATTACCTGACAACTCTATTTTGGAGCCTAGTGGGCCAAATTGTTCTCTGTTATTCTGTGTAAAGCACAAGTAATTTCATGAAAATCAGTGGAGTTACTGTAAGTTTACACTGACATAAGTGAGAGTCAAAACCGGACCTCATGTGTTAATGAGTTTTGCAGTTAGCTGTGGGAAGGAAGGGCTTTACAAGGAATGTTTTCTGATAGAGGTTTAACTGGATGGAAATGCAGCTGCATCATCTGAGGGTTTATTTAAAAAAAGCTTTGGATGAATATGTGAAATTAGAGAGAGAGGGAAAAAAAGCAGGTAGGATGATTACTTGATAAAACGGAGTATTATGCTATGAAAGGAAGGCAAATACAAACCAACAAATACAATTGTGAAATGCTGTAATTAAGGCTTTTCATGAGACAAAGTATTTTGCTCTTCCCAATAGTTTTAGGTTGTTTTAAACACAAAAGACAGGGGTGCAATTAGAGTGAAGCACAGCACAAGCACCAAATCACATTTATGGGAGCATAAAAGATTCACATACAAGTATATTTTTTTGTTGATAGAAACTGAAAATTGCTACCTACTGCTTCTGATAGAACATCATAGAACTCTCTTATTATGCAGATATATTTGCTTTGGAGTTGCGCATAGCAGAACAGCTCTCCAAGACAAAGAACAAAACACAGACAATTAGGATCCTTAAGAAATTGCTGAAGAGTGGGACATGTAAGCGGTGCAAGCGCTATAAAAAGACTGCAGATAAAACAACCAGGTTAAGGGTGAGTATTTGGGGACTGATAAAATTCACACTGAAGCTGATGGAAAGACTTCAATTGATTTCAATAGGATTTGGATCAAGCCTGCTTGCCCCATCAAGGTTTTGGGACTCAGAACCCAGGGACATCTCTGAGAGGGATATCTGCAGTGTGGGGTGGGGCCAAACCTGTGACTTCTGAGTTTTCATACAGAAGCTGCTACTGCCTGAGTTAAAATAGTCACCCCTTTTGACCACAGCTGTGACAGGTTCATTGATCTCTAGCTGGCCTAGCTACCAGCAGAGGGGCATACAATGCCAGCTGATGAAAGTCTGGTTTGCAAGTAGCATTAGCTATCCAGTCCGGGAGCAGAAACAACATCATATAGCTCATGCATCTCAAATAACATTCAGAGCAAACAGTTGGTAAAATACCCACAGGCTGAACTTCACGCAAACCACTTATAAATACATTCCTAGAGATCAGGACTGATACACACGCAATTCATTAACAGAAATAAAAGGGAGACGAATTCATCAGATAACTTACTTTACATGAATAATTCAACCAGCTGTATGAAATATATAATATACATGATAAAACAATGACGAATAATTTGATTACATACCAAGAGTCCATTCCTGTCATTTGTACCTTAAGTGTGCATTTCAGATTTCCATGCCTGTTTCCATCTCATTCATATCTTCTGTTCTTTGTTCTTTTCTAGTCTCCCTTTCTACATTCACATTTACTGCATAGTTTGCTTTTACTTAGCTTTACAGCCTGGGATTTTCAAATGGAGAAGAAGGTTTTTAACCATCAAAGAGGTGAGCTTCTGGAACAACCTTCCACTTAGAGTTGTAGGGTGAACAACTTAATACATTTTAAGAGAGAGATGGACAAATTTATGAGTGTGACTGTTCAATGGGGTTGCTTGGTCAGAGGTAGGTCTCAGCAGTCCTGGGACTCATTTACAGTTTATGTCCTATGTTCCTAAAAGCTCATGCTTCAGCGCTCCAGGTGCCACCTGCAGGGGTCAGGAAGGGTGTCATAGGTTTCACCCCCACTCTGAACTATAGGGTACAGATGTGGGGACCTGCATGAGAAACCCTAAGCTTAATTACCAGCTTATATCAGTATGCTGCCACCACCCTAATATTTGAATCATTTGTGAAACTTTGTCTTTCCCCCAAAAAACCTTTCCCTCCCTGCGAAGCCTTGAGACACTCCTCCACCAACTCCCTGGTGAACACTGATCCAAATCCCTTGGATCTTAAAACAAGGAAGAGTTACTCACTCTCCACCTGCCTTCTTCCCCCACCAATCCCTGGTGAGTCCAGATTCAATCCCCTTGGATCTGAAAACAAGGAAAATCAATCAGGTTATTAAAAAAAAGGGCTTTTAAAGAAAAGAAAGGTAAAAGAAAAAAACCTCTGGGAGAGATTAGCATACCAACTACTCTCACAGACAACAGATTCAAAGCACAGAGGATGTTCCCCTGGGCAAAAACTTAGTACACAAAAGAATCCCCAATTTGATTATTCCTCTAATTGCACAAAGTCGCAAAAGAAAATAAACATAAACCTATTTATTCGTTTCTAATACTCATGACTCTGATAAGAGTCTGGTTCCTTGATCTTTTCCACTCCGGTTGAAACTGAAACTCTAAACAAAGGAAAAACTTCCCTCCTTCCTTTTGAAACATCTTGTTCCCCCATTGGTTCCTCTGGTCAGGTGTCAGCTAGGAGAGGTGAACTTCTTAACCCTTTACATGTAAAAGAGGCATTAACCCTTAACTATCTGTTTATGACAAAGGGATATTTCCCCCCAATACATTCTAGCTTTTTTTGTGTTTTTTTAGTCTCCTTCCTCTAAAGCATCAGGGATGGCAACAGCTGCAGATGGGACACTGGACGGGGTAGGCCAGTGCCTGGAGGTGGCACAGAGCATTCTCTCTCTCAGGTGCTTGGCGGGCTGGGTCTTGCTCACATGCTCGGGGTCTAACTGATCACCATGTGTGGGGTCGGGAAGGCATTTCCCCCTGTGTCAGACTGACAGTGACCTTGAGGGCTTTTTGCTTTTGTCATCATAGAGCGTGAGTCACAAACTAGGGTTATCTGGGTATATCTCATTTAATCATTTCCCTGCAGACACTGATGTACACTGATCTAACCTGTTCTCAGCCAGTGGCACATAACAGTCTAGTCTCACGAGGGCTGAAATACTTAGTTCTAATTTTGATTGTGGGGGTTAGTGTGTGGGTGCTGGTTGGAGTTGGTGGATTATGATTTACTAGAGGTCAGACTAGATCAGTGGTTCTCAGACTTTTGTACTGGTGACCCCTATCACACAGCAAGCCTCTGAGTGCGACCCCCCCTTATACATTAAAAATACTTTTTTATATATTTAACATCATTATAAATGCTGGAGGCAAAGCGAGGTTTGGGGTGGAGGATGACAGCTCACAACCCCCCATGTAATAACCTCCCAAACCCAGAGGGTTCCTGACCCCCAGTTTGAGAACCCCTGGACTAGATGATCCAGTGGTCCCATCTAGCCTTTAACTCTATGATTCTCGAGGGGTTAAGCACATTAACTTTTGGTAAGATTTGGGTATCTAATTGCCCTTTTCTTTGCAACTTTGAAAAGTTCCAGCCCTAGTTCTTCTGTGAGTTCATTTTACTCCTTTGTGACTGAATTTATTTGCATTTTGTATTAATACCTCTAAAATGGTTCTTTTTCATGTAAAAGAACCCCATAACAAGGAAAAATCTGAACTTCTTCCTTTAAATGTATATTACTATCCCACACACTCCGTCTCTTTTCTGAGTAAATGGAATATCACAGACATAAAATGCATTAAGTCACATCTCTATGCAATCTTGAGTCTACCATCGCACACAGTTTGGAAGATACATATTTCTCTGTTGTCCCTTCTTAGTGCATCTCTATGTGGTAGATTAAAGCCCATTAAAATGGTCAGAATTCCCCAAGTGAGTTATATATAAATATACCAATTCGATTCCTTGTCTCCTTTTACAGACAGACTGTAGAGTTACTTAGATGGTTCTCACTGAGGAATGTGCCTGATAGGGTAAATATGAAAAGATTGCTTTCTTCAAATCATCTTGGAAGTAGTTTTCCTCTCTTTTCCCATTAGCATTTCTGAAAACTTTTCAACAGCCTAATTAACCTGATCGGGAATCAGCTCCCCTATGTCTTATCAAGGGAAGGGAATTAACTTCTCCTTTTACCCTTCCTGTTATTATTCCTTCTAGAAAAGTATATAAACACCCTAGAACATCAGTTCCTGCTAAGGGTTATATCAATGTCAATGGTACCTTTGAAAATCTGTTAACTCTAATGTAAGATCACTGTGGTTAAACCTCATCTTGAAAATAATTGATTATGGTTTGGGGCAGAATATTTAGTTGGACTATAGTATCAATTTGGCAAGAAACAGTTCCTCACCTCCTGCATAGCCACTGCACATGATCTGTCACTAATCAGTCAGACTCAACAGCTTCCAGCAGCAGCATTCTCACCATTCTCCTTCTGGCTTCACCTGTTGTAGGTTATCTGTGAGCCCAGATGACTTCTGAGGACACCGTCAGCAGAAAGGACACTTACAGACAACTTTAAGCAAAGGTTGAGGACAAAAGTGCATTGTAACTCCTACAAGGGGTCATTCAGTTTAACAATGTTCTCCCTGAAGTTTACCTGGAAATCCACTGTCTCCCTTAATCTACAAGAGTTGACCAATACAAGATGTCCCTTGGGAGAGGTGCACCCAACCTCAAAGCAAAGAAGGTACATGATGGTCAGTTCATGACAAAGGTGCACTATCCACCAGCAGATGGCTCCAAATAGAAGAGGATAAATTTGTAGTGGAAGAGGAAGTCTTCACAGTTTCCGGATTTACTCCTGTCATAAGTAGATAGATAAGGGTTAATTTTCTTTTACCGGTAAAAGGTGAACAAAGGGGGAACCAAACACCTGACCAGAGGACCAATCAGAGACCTGGATTTTTTTTAAAGTCTGGGTGGGAACTGGAAACTCGGGGTCTTTTTTGGTTTTCCTCGGCTGTGAGTAAAACAGAACTTTTCTTCTAACTCTCATCTTCTTTCAAAATATGCTACTATAAAGTGTGGAGGTACAAGGAAACAAATGTAACGGCGTGATTGTGCTTTGATTTGTATTTACATGGTGTTGATTTGCTGGACTGAGTTTGAATGGCTATTTTTTAAATCAGACTGGTTATTCAGTATTTTTTATAAGCAAGAGTCCTGTATTTTGATCTCTTAGCAGTATTATAGTTCTGTATTTTCTTTCTTTTTTAATATAAAGTTTTCTTTTAAACTTGTAGGAGTTTCTTTCCTAGTGAGGCAGAGGGGAGAGAGGAATTTCTTGCCCGGAGTGTTTTATATTTGTGACAGGCTAGGGGGGGTGAAGGGAAAAGCCCGCAGCTCTGTGTCTTAGCTTTTGCCTATTGTCCCAGGGCAGGAAAAGGCTTAGCGGGACAAAGGGAGGGTGATCTCTGTGTGGAGCTGACTAGGTTTGAATGCATTAGCCCTTGGGGAAAGCAGATTGCCTCTCTGGGGTTGTATTCAAAGGGAATAGGGACAGCATCGCATCCGCTAACCCAGGAAAGGGGGGGAAGCTGGGGATGAGATAGAGAAACCCAGGGGCCCTGGTCTGGAGGGGGTCCCCCCCAAGGAAAGGTTTGGGGAAAATCCCGAGGGGGCAGAAACTCTTGTGAAAAACTTCGGCTGTGGCAGCGAGATAAGATCCAAGCTGGGTATAAGCTTGGGGAGGTTCACAGTAAGCACCCAGATTTGGTACGCTAAAGTCCAGATTTGGGACAGACGTTTACCACAACTCCAGAGACATTCAGAAGAATGGGATGAAGAAGAGAATTATTGGATGCAGGGAATGAGCCAATGCTGGAGTAGCACATGGTTAACCCACTGCTGAGCAAAGGAATGGGGATAGGTGAAGGAAAGGGAAAAGAGAATGGAGCCACTCTTTGAAGCAACATGCTGCATAGGACTGTGTCTACACTACAGAGCCTATGCCAGCACAACCATGCTGGCATAACCCCATAAAGTAGATGCAGCAGAAACCGACAGAAGATATTTTTCTTTCAGAATAGGAGCACCACTTCCCCGAAAGATGTTAGCTAAGTCTACAGAAGCACTCTTTTGTTGGCACAGTTGTGTCTACACCAAGAGCTTTGTCAATATAGCTATGTCACTCAGGGGCATGGGTTTTTTCACTCCCTGGTCAGCCATATGCTGGTAGAAATTTTAAACACTGACCAAGCCTAAGTGTCCCACTGCACTCCAAGAGACCCTTCTGTATGAGCTTTGAGTATGCTTCATGGGAGAGGCATATTTCATGATGCTTTAAAGGTAACTTGCTGAGAACTAGAACTTAGTAGAAAGAAAACATGAAAAGGGCCCATGAATACATCACAGCAGCTTTTTTTCACAAAACATTCACACTAGCCCAGTTCTAAGAATGACTATCAGGGAAAACACTAGCACAAAGCAACCTCATTTAGAACAAGAAGTATTTAAATTCCTCCAAAGAAGTGCTAAATGGATTTAGCAATTTTTCAAGGTCACATTATCACTATTAGGACTGTACTTGCCTAATAAAAAAAGCACATTCAGATTTTCCATTAATTAAATCTTCCAGCACCTCCAGGATGATCTTGTAATTGCATCCTGAAGTGACGCATGTCCCATTGTTTTACCTTGAAACCAAATCCAAACAGGGGCTGTGATTTTTCACTTGTAGGGTGCGGTTTATGGATAGATAGTGATAGATATCAGTGCTGTGTCCATGCAAGACACTAATTCTCCACTATCCAGTACTACATCTGAAGTCATGCACCATGTGTCCCAGTTTCCCCACCCCAAAATGCGACTCCCAACGAGGCACTGACAACTGAATAGTTTGTAATTTCTAAATAAATCAGTAGAACTCCTTTTTGGGTTCTATGTTTTCAAATTATTGTGGCTCCGATTCAGCAAATCATCTCCTTGACCCATTCTTCATTTTAAGCATGTGCTTAATTCCCATTGACATCATTGCGACTAAAACACAGTCTTAGAGTTAAGTCCATGCACAATGGCTCTACAGGTTGAGCTAAACAACCAAGTTTTGTGGTGGGGTTGTAACAGACTCACATCACCTGTGGATGGGACACATATGATACCATGTGATACAGGCTTAAGTCCTTTCCTAATTCAGGGCCTGTTTAATCAATAAGGATCAGCGTGGCAGTAGTTGATCAATAAGATGCAGAAGAGTTTATTAAAAAAAAAACAACCAAGCTTGTGCATATCAATTTCTATGTGATAAAAGTCACTAATGTTGTAAAGAAATATCCCGAGATGAAATAAAAATGAATAAAAAAACACAATAAAATCATTTGCCGTAGTGGATTTTCCTAGGTTAAAAGGATCACCTTGTTCAAAATGGCAAAGCCAGTTCTATTACGTTAGCAATAACTGCCTGGTAAGGATCATAAAACTGAGAAAATTTGAGTAGTTATGTTGGCAATTACCAGCAAAACTGCATTCACGAGTGTCACAACTGAATCACTTTATGAAGTGTCAGTGCTCTGCTTGTGGGAGAATACTGCATGCCAGCTAATCATAATGCACAAACTTGACATAAGTTGATAATACGTATAAGCCCAATGCTGGCTTTCGCAGAGTATGTTAGTGATTCAAAAGATCTAAAAACTATGCCTGGCCTGTGCAAACATTTGCTGATGTGCACTTGAATATTTGTGGCCGTACCATGCTATCCCATGTGACGTCACTGGAGAATTCCAGACTAACTACTAGCTGTCCAGATATCCTAGATGCACTCTGGTGGAGTGAACTTTCAGTCATCAAAACTGGTTCATTTGCATTGGCGCCTCATAACAGGCTAAGATCTCCCCAACCCCCGACCCCACCCAGAGATAAATAGGAGAAGTCTCCTGTGACTCTGAGCACCACAGTCTCATCCTTTGTTTCCCACCCCTTGGTGGAGGGAGAAGTGATCTGCACCAAGCCCTATCCCTAGTACAGATTACTTCCCTGCCCTGCTGGATCCGCTGTACAAGGATGGGGAAGAGTCAAGGCTCCATCATGCCCCAACTCTGCCCACTTAGGAAGGGGAAGTAGCAGACCCATGAAAGCTGCTTCCCCAGCTATGCTGCTACTCACAGAGCGGATAGCCCAAACAGAGGACTAAATTTATTCCTTATACCCCTGAGTTCCCTATGCAAGAAGATAGCCAGGGACCCAGTCTGGCTCTTCATTCTTAATCAGTATGTCCAAATGTTCCTCAATTTTGCTGCAGAAATGTGTTGCCTCAGATATTACTCACTACTACATCAATGGCTTTGTTGCCAGGCATGACTGTGACACAGGGCTACCTGCCTAGCTAAGTGTATTTTACTACCCAAGGAAAAATATTCCTAATTCAACAAAATGGACAAGCCATGTCGCTTCTCCTCCTGCTCAACGAACAAGGTTGATATGTCAGTAAGATTCCAAACAGGGTGCTTGTAAAGCCATTTATCTCATCACAAGAGAAGGGGAGGGTCTTCTCAAGGGTGATTAACATGACCAGAACCAATCAGGCAGAAAGAGAAACACTCTCATAAATAGAAGGGTTGGGAGCTAAAATGTTGAGCTCATCGTCTTTCTACTGACAGCCTCTCTCCTCTGAGAAAAGCAAAGCACTTTAAATGAATTCTTACAACATTTATGTATGATACATAAGCATTGTTATATCCCACTCCAAAATGGAGGAACTTGAGGGTCAGAGAAGAATGTAACTTAATTAGGGTCGCTTGCAGAGCTGGGATTAGAACTTCCAGTTCCCTCATCTAATCACTAGACAATGCTCTCCAAAACAGAAGGGACATGATGGTCTCGCTGCTGGCCAAAGGCTTCCCATAGGAGGGATTTTCCCTTCACTGACATGCGTGGAATTCAAGAGTAGCTTGGCTGTGACTGAAGAGCATCAGGCCCATAATATAGATAGCTTTAAACTTAGCCATTTTTACCCTTCTCTCTTCTTTATCTATTGGGATCCCTCGTTCCCTTCTCTCTTCTTCCTTTACCCATAAATAAGCTGTGGTTCCTCCGTTTCTCTTTTTCATTTCAAGGTCAAAAGCTGCCTTCAAAAAACAGTCTCTTGAACTGGTTATCTTTGGCTGGCAGGTCATGGGACACAGGGAAGGATTAAAAAGAAAACAACCACTTCAAGTCAACACTTTGATATCGCTCCATATTTATTCTTTTCAGGGGGTTCCCCTTGCCCATCTCTGCCATATCACATGCAGAGAATGAGATCAGAACATGTTCTTATTGTCAAAATGACACTCCAGCAGCACTGGTGGCTTTTGACACTATTTCAGGCTCATTGTTTATTATGGGCCTAATCCAAAGTCCATCGAAGCAAGTGGAAAGACTCCTGCTGGTGTCAATGGGCTTGGGATCTGGCCCTGTGACTCCAATGGACACTGTCATAAGTCTGGAGAAAGAATTTGGCAGAGGAATGTCAGCGGATTGCTTGTTTGCAGCGGCTTGTATGCTCAAGTTCACTGGAGTGGTAGGTAGTTCAATACAGCTCTTGTTAAAGCCGCAGTACATTTATAGGTATTTAGTCCAACATGAGTAATCATTGTTAAACAGCTGTTTTCTTGTGGGGACAGGCCTGTTTATAGGAGAGGAAAATTTTCTCATTTGTACTGAGTATATTCTGCTTTCAAAGAGCAGTGAAACCCAGCGTTTCATGTAACATCATTTGTTACATGGTTTCTGGCAAGAAGATTCACATTTTAATTTCTATCATTGGCTAATAACCACATTATACTTGGGCACTAACTAAAAATAAATAAATTAATAAGCAGGCCTAATAGGATTCCAGGCCTAAGACTCAAGCTAAGGAATTAAAATAAAAGGGAAGTTAGCACTGTATTAGCAATTATATTTGGTCTTGACTACAATTCTGCACTGCTATTAGCTGTTTCTTTGAAACCAACATTTCTATTTACTATTAATGAGAGCAAACAAACCGCCCTTTCATTGTATCTACTTTTTTTTTAAATGTCTTCCATCTTATAATGAGTTTTTTCACAGCAACAAATTGTGATTGCTTCTTTCAGCCCAAGGCCAAATCAAAGAGTAATGTTGTTTCATCCTCAGGGGAGTTGCTGCCTAAATTATCTGATTGAATTCTGAGTTTGGAGAAATTACAATAACCATGTATGCCATGTATACTGCTGACCCTTCCCACACACTTCTGATCTTTGTGAGCCTGTTACTTATCCAAAAATCGCATTCTGTTATGATGTCAAAAAGCATTTTCATTAAAAATCTGGAACCTCTATTACAGACATGCAACCTCTGTGTCTACAAGCTGAAGTTAAAGTTATTTAAAGTGGATGAGTAATATGACTGGAGGTTTTACAAGTAATCAGGAGCTGGTCGGAGGTGTAAATTAGAATGATTATGATACAGATTAGTGTAAATTCTTATGGTAGACAATTCCCAACAGACAAAATACAATCTCCTTTCTGTACTTCTGTCTGCAGAATGCCGTAAACTGACTGGGCAGAATTTATGCTTTTGTGAAAGGCTGGATGGCTCAGAGGAATGATAATTGGATATTGGAAAATAATAATGGAATACAGAAACTTTCACTCCTAGGACATTGGTGCAAGATCGATCCAAGTCATTAATAACTGAAAAATGTTATCATGCAACTAGTGTTCGGTGACCTCTATGAAATAAATTTTGGGGATTAATTAAGTCTTACAACATTTATGTATGATTTGTCTACATCACCCTCTTTGGATGTCTCAGGAGAGAAGCCAACCATGAACTAGAAATTAGCTAGACTGACTAGCCACCTGGCAGGTTAATAACAAATAAAGAGAGAGGAAAATATAAAAGAAATACAGCTTTTATTGCTTGAATAGTGCTAGAAAGTTACCCAACACTATGAAACTATCTGGTAAGTTAATTGTATCTCCATCACTGTCAAAAAGGAGGCAGATATCTGTAATTGTCAAAATGAGTACTATCAACTTCGAGAACTAAAATACAAGTTGGGAATATTGTTTGTGTTCTGGGGCATCATCCAAAACACACTTCCATTGTCCAGGTATTTTTGTAAGCTCATTTCGATAGCTTGCTCAGTGTCTCACTTTCTGCCCAAGATATACCTGGGGGACTACGCAGTTAGGTTCTGCAACTACAACATCAATCTGGCCATCTGGCAATGGATACAACTGGAATATAATGATGTTTGCTGAGTATATAGATTTTTTAAAATGAGAATTCTGTTAGTTTCCAGAAAGATTTGATGTGTTTTTGGTTTTTGTTTATAAGATGTGATGTTCTGGTGTTTACAAAATAAACCTCTATTAAATTATATCTTTACTTCATCTTCTCAAATATGATTCCCAAATAGAGCTAGGCAAACATTTTTTGGCCAAAAAATGCAGTTACAGTTTGACCAAAACATTTTATGAATTCATGTCAATTTCATTTACTTGTTTGGATCAAAAAAAAAATAAAAAGAAAAGAAAAGAAAAAGAAAATGAAAGAATTCTGAACAAAACTGAAATCTTTAATGTTGACATATTTTTTAATGAAATATTTGGATTTTTTTAATTCAATATGACTTTTCATTTCTAAATTTCCTTCAATTATATTCTTTAAAAGATATTTTCAATGCTCAAAATTGAAACAAAATGTTTCATTTTTTGGTTGAACTAAATGTTTCGTTTGACATGAAACAATTTCTCTCTCTGTCCTCAGTTCACTGAAAATTAAAAAAAACAAACACCCAATGAACCAAAAAAATTTTCCGATTCTCACATAATCTGCATAGCTTTTCATGATCTAGAATGTGTGATTCTTTTCTGCCAGTATAATTTTTTCCCCATATATGAACTACGTGTCATCCTTGCATGAATTCAGGCCAAAGTGTGTGTGTGTGTGTGTGTGTGTGTGTGTATGTGTGTAAGATGAGTTTAAAAAAAATTATTCCCACCCCCACAAAACATTCACACACACTTTAACAACATGTCAGCATATTAAGCATTCTGGAAGCTAATGTAAAAAGAATGCAAAGCTAAACAATACAACATATTTATAATTCACAAACACTTTGTTTAGTGATAGTTAAGGTTGCTCTCATCAATAAAGGAAACCACAAAAAATTTGGGAAATGCAAATGATTAAAAGGTTGTAAAGTCAAGCACTCTCAGGTTAGGAAATGCTAGGATTTATGTAAGTACGTATGTATTTAAACTGGACCCCTCGTTCAGTCAGGGCACAGACAAGATCTAGTCTGGGGATGAATCAAGGCTGTATAGTGAAGGAATCTTTTGTACAATGAAGGATTCCTGCCTCATTTGTTGTAGAAATTGGAAGATTTGTGGTGGATGAGGCAGGAGATTGCAGGAAGCAAAAGGATGATCTCCTGGTTAGGGCAGCTGAACACCACCCTGGAGACTTGGATTCTCTCCCTGCATCTTCCACCAAGTTCCTGTGTGAAACTAGACAAGTAACTTACACTACACTTTTCACAGGTGGTCACTTCTGCATCTAATTAAAGGTTGTATCATCATGCATACACAAAAGACAGCCAAACTAAGGGTACATCTACACTAGGGGATTATTCCGATTTTACATAAACCAGTTTTATAAAACAGATTGTATTAAGTCGAGTGCATGCGGCCACACTAAGCACATTAATTTGGCAGTGTGCGTCCATGGTCCGAGGCTAGCGTCGATTTCCGGAGCGTTGCACTGTGGGTAGCTATTCCATAGCTATACCATAGTTCCCACAGTCTCCCCCGCCCCTTAGAATTCTGGGTTGAGAGCCCAGTGGCTGATGGGGCAAAAATCATTGTCATGGGTGGTTCTGGGTAAATGTCGTCAGTCATTCCTTCCTCCGGGAAAGCAATGGCAGACAATCATTTCACGCCCTTTGTCCCTGGATTGCCCTGGCAGACGCCATAGCACGGCAACCATGGAGCCCGTTCAGCTTTTTTTTTTTTTTTTTACAGTCACCATATGTTGTACTGGATGCCGCAGACAGAGGCAATACCCCAACGCTACACAGTAGCATTCATTTGCTTTTGCATAGATAGCAGAGACAGTTATCAGTTGTTCTGTACCATCTGCTGCCGGCGTAAATTGGCAATGAGATGATGGTTATTTGTCCCTCTAACTGTCTGCTGCTATCATGGGTGCGCAAAAGCAAACTGGGAATGATCTTAGCTCAATCCCTCCTTTACGGTTTCTAAAAATAGAGTCAGTCCTGCCTAGAATATGGGGCAAATGTACTAGAGAACAGTGTATCAGAGAGCACAGGTATTCTATGTCAGATCCCGCAGAAATGATGACTACATGCCATTCACGGGGGTGCCCCTGCAACAACGCCACCTGTTGCTTCCTTCCTCCCCCAACCTTCCTGGGCTACCGTGGCAGTGTCCCCCCCCCATTTGTGCATGAAGTTATAAAGAATGCAGGAATAAGAAACAGTGACTTGTTAGGAGATAAAATGAGGGGGAGGTTAGCCTCCCGCGGCTATGACAGTCCAGGCAGAACATTAAGTGTGAGGGGAGAGGAGTCCAGCAGGCCACTGCTATGATAGTCCAGGGAGTACATAAAACTTTTCTTACACAGGAAAGGGAAGGGGTGATGGAGCTCAGCCCCCAGTTGCTATGATGAAAACTGTTACCAGCCGTTCTGTACCATCTACTGGGAATGACAGGGAGTCATTCCTATTTTTACCCAGGCGCCCCCAGCCAGCCTCACCTGAGGCCAGCAGGAGCACTCACGGGCTGATGGTGACGACAGATAGTCATATTGTACCATCTGCCACCAGGGAGGGGAGAGGAGCAGATACCGCTCTCACTGCCGCAGCATCGTGTCTACCAGGAGCATTCAGTAGACATAGGGTGACATTGAAAGAAGTCAAGAAACTATTTCTTTCCCTTTTCTTTCACGTGGAGGGGGATAAATTGATGAGCTATTCCCTGAACCACGCCGGACAATGTGTTTGACCCTACAGGCATTGGGAGCTCAGCCAAGAATGCAAATACTTTTCGGAGACTGCTGTGGACTGTGGGATAGCTGGAGTCCTCAGTACCCCTCCCTCTCTCCCTCATGACAGTCCATTTGAGTCTCTGGCTTCCCGTTACGCTTGTCACGCAGCACTGTGTAGCCTGGAGGTTTTTTTTTCAAACGCTTTGGCATTTCGTCTTCTGTAAGGGAGCTTTGATAGAACAGATTTGTCTCCCCATACAGCGATCAGATCCAGTATCTCCCGTACGGTCCATGCTGGAGTTCTTTTTGGGATTTGGGCACTGCATATGCCACCTGTGCTGATCAGAGCTCCACGCTGGGCAATGCAGGAAATGAAATCAAAATTTTGTGTGGGCTTTTCCTGTTTACCTGGCCACTGCATCCGAGTTGAGATTGCTGTCCAGAGCAATCACAGTGGTGCACTGTGGGATACTGCCCGGATGCCAATATTGTCGATTTGCGGCCACACTAACCCTAATCCGATATGGTAATACCGATTTTAGTGCTACTCCTCTCGTTGGGGAGGATTACAGAAACCAATTTAAAGAGCCCTTTATATCGATTTAAAGGGCCTCGTAGTGTGAGATGGTTACAGCGTTAAATCGGTTTAATGCTGCTAAAATCGGTTTAAACGCGTAGTGTAGACCAAGCCTACGGTTGCATGGCAACATTCAGAATGATATTTCCTAACTTGAGAGTGCTTGACAATGCAACACTATAATCTTTTGTGACATTGTGTAGTCTATATGGTTTTATAAAAATATGGTAATGAGTGATATAATGCAATTTAGCAACTGGAAATATGCTTCATGCAAAAGGTCTCTTGTAAGGTATCATTAAAAGCTTATAATCTCACTGAGTGTGACCATCCTATTTGTATAAATGTATCACTCTTGTATCTGGACTAGAAATATGAAATATACTCAGAGGCCTATTGTATATATGCAAAATGTGGGCCATTTAATGGTAGTTTGGAATCTTAATGGTGCCCATCAACCAGGACAACTGGATTGGGGCTCTGGTTTGCAAGCAAGCCTTCTGTGAGTCAGGCTGGGAGGAATGAAGGCTTTGGGTCTTACAGTGACTGTGATCATGTCACTTGAACTGAGAATCCATTTTAACCTGATGCTTTCCCAGTGAGGGAGGGTGGAAACCAGAGAGTGACAAAGGATTCCCACCTTACGCAAAGATATATAAGGGGTGGAACAGAACAATGGAGAAGAAGCTGTACCAGGGGAAGAATTGTCCAGGCCTGGAAGGTGTCCAGTCTGCAGAAAAACATACTGGAACATCTCTGAGGGTGAGATTTCTGTATTCAGTTTGCTTAGACTAGATTGCGCATTTTTTTTATTTTGCTTTGGTGACTTACTTTGTTCTGTCTGTTACTACTTGGAACCACTTAAATCCACTTTCTATTTTTAATAAAATCACTTTTACTTTATAACTAACTCAGAGTGGTATTAAATACCTGGGGAAGCAAACAGCTGGCGTACTCTCTATCAGTGTTCTGAGAGGCGACAATATGAGTTTACCCTGAATAAGCTTTATACAGGGTAAAAATAATTTATTTGGGTTTAGACCCTATTGGGAGCTGGGCATCTGAGTGCTAACAGACAGCACACTTCTGTGAGCTGTTTTCAGGTAAACCTGCAGCTTTGGGGCAAGTAATTCAGACCCTGGGACTTTGTTGGAGCAGACGGGAGTGTCTGGCTCAGCAAGACAAGGTGCTGGAGTCCTGAGCTGGCAGGGAAAACAGGGCAGAGGTAGTCTGGGCACATCAGTTGGCAGCTCCCAAGGCGGTTTCTGTGATCCAACCGGTCACACCCTTTTAATCTTTAATTTTGTATTTCCTAAATTTTATGGTGTGGTTTATTGATGAGAGCAACTTGAACTAATATGAAATGAATGTTTTGTTTATGAAATTCCTTTAGTTTTTAATAGAAAAAAATATTTTATATATGTGCTGTTTAAATAAGCATGCGCAGCCTTGGGGTAAAAATAGATACATTTTACTGCAACTTCTAAATCACATTTTTTTAAAATTGTGTAATGGAAAACAGAGTAGGGACTCAGCTCTAGAATTTCCCACTTTTTAGTAAAGATAAATATTCAGAAAGACATAACCCCCCCGACCCCCCTCCCATCCCAACTTGTAAGAAACAAATAAACAATCTGTATAGAAAGGAGCCGGAATTTTGCATCTGAATTTCTTGTGATCTTTTGAGAGAAAAGTAGCGAAGTATGCCCCTTTTAAAAGAATCGGTGTAACTTAGCCGAGGGCAAACCCAAAGGAGCACAGCTGTCTGCTTTCATTATAGTCCTTCCTGGGACCCTGCTGTATAATAACATTCTGGTTGTCTTGGAGAAATCAATTATCAAAGGCAGCCATTGCCGTGACAACCAGGACAATAGTGACCCTCCCCATGTATGCACTGCGAATGGCTCATTCCAGCGTTATCAATAAAACACACAGTGTTCAACTGATAACTATATACATTATGGCTAGGGAAACTAAAGTTCAGTGTTTCATTTTAATCACGGAAAAATGCAGATTTTTCTGTTTTTTAATTGGCTCTTTTTGGGGGGGGTTATCACAGAAAAACTAGGATTCCTGCTGACCATTGAGTTACACCAGCATAATGGAGCCCTACATGCTTGAGGTCTCCTCTAGGTGCTGTCACTACACATCATTGTATGCAGTGTTATTGTAGCCATATTGGTCCCAGTATATGAGAGACAAGGTGGGTAGGTAAAATCCTTTACTGAACCAACTTCTGTTGGTGAAAGAGAGAAGTTTTTGAGCTACACAGAGCTCTTCTTCAGTTCTGGACAGGTATCCAGAGTGTCACAGCTAAATAGAAGGTGGAAGAGATTGTATAGCATAAGTAGTAACAATATATTTCAAGGGACCATTCGAGACATCAATGATATTTTCATCCTCTGGTGCTTTGGACTGGGTAGCCCCTTGCAACTGTAATTCAGCAACATCCCATGCAGAGGCTGGGGGAGGGGAGAAGGCTCACTCTGTCTATGAACAGAGACAAATAAACTTAGCAGCAGGTCTGCACCTGAGAATGGGGAGGGTTTGGGGAGCTGTGAGGAAGCCAAAAAAATGTCAGTGATGGGAAGAGGGACTCTTTTTTCAGAAAAGTCTGAAATGCCAGTACAGTCTCCAACGTTGCAAAGGATTTAAAGGCTATTCACTCTCTTCCTCCCCATCCATGTCTGTCTGTCTCTCCCTCATGATCCCTCGTACTCTCTTTCTCTTCCATTAATCACACTCAAGCTCTCTCTTTCACCCTCTCCCCAGACACCAGTGCTCTTTTCCTCCCCCGTTCCTCAGTCCCACCATGAACCCATCTCCCACCCCTTCCCCTTCCTTCTTGACCACACCGTGATCTGTTTGGGCTGGCCAAGAGTTAGATCAGCACCCACCATGTGAGAACAAGTTTTCAGGCAGGTTTGCATCAGTCAAATGGCATAAAACTGACCTTGACAAACCTGGCAGTCTGCCGCTCAAGTATGGAAATGTGGCCTATTTAAACAGGGGAAAGAGAGATAAGACAAGAAGGTGTCAAATGGGCAATGAGCATTTGTAGCTTCCTGCAGAGTATTGTGGATGAAATCTTGTCTGCATTACTCAGCTATTTGGCATGACACTATCACAAGACACAGAGATGCAGGACTAAAGTCGGAAGAACAATTCAGCTGAACGGGAGTGGATAGGCCCAGCTAGGGAATAAGGGCGAGACTGAGACACGTTATGTACATTTGCAGGTGGGACAGAAGGGTAAAGGCTCACGGTGCGACTTGGCCTCCCTCCTTGGGGGTTACGGCAATATTCTCTAATAGGTTTTAAGTTGAACTGTATTTCGTTCCTGCTGTTCTCTCATGAAGCTTTATGACTGGAAATTTTCAGTTATCACTCCTTGAAGGAATAACTTAGTGATGAGACTGTGCTCTGAGAGCTGCTTTGGTGAATGTGTGTTAACTCACTGAGGTATTGTGTGCAGAGTAGAAACACAGTGCTCATTTTTCATGATGGCTTCCTCCTTTGGAGCACTTAATTTTTTGGACCCTTCTCGTCTATTGACAAGAAGTCTATCCTGTGCTTTAACTGTGATTCTTTATCACCAAGGGGCTGTTCGTTAAATTGGATTAGCTTTGTTTAATCTGAAGCACTTTTTGAGACTGCATTTGCAACCGAACTTTACAGAGGTAACAAAATAAGTTAATTCATCACACTCATGCCCCTTTGCATTTCTATTGGGTTTCTAATCTCAGACCTCAGAGTGTTTTACAAGAATCATTGGGCACGATCCTCAGCTAGCATAAACTGAAGTCAGGGAAGCTGCACTGATTTACACCAGCTGAGGATCTGGTGCAGTGAATGGTAGCCTGACAATGCCCGTATTTCAAAGGCACAAAGGTGGGCCAGCTAGGAAGAACTGGGAGTTTAACATATTTTTGTGCCTTTGAGCAACCTCCAGTGAGCTATCAGTGCTGGTTTGCACTAGAAAGTTCAGTTGATCCAGCTATATAGATACATAATTTTTCTAGCTATGAAAAATTCACATCCCAGAGAGATGTAGCTAAGCCGACAAATCCTCAGTGTAGATGGGGCTAGGTCAATGGAAGAATTCTTCTGTTGACCCAGCTGTCGCCCCTCAGAGAGGTGGATTTACCACAGTGATGGAAAGACTCCTTCCATTGCTGTGGTAAGTGTTTACGCTGCAGTAGTGCTGCAGTTGTGTTTCTAGTGTAGACATACCCTCACAGTTTTATCATGCTCTAAGGGCTTATCCAGGAAAGGAGGAGACAGGATGTTGGGGAGTTTTAAAACAGTGTCACCTCCAGGGCAGTGAGGTAGTTTTCCCCTGGTCCCCAGCGGTCTCGGTAAGGTCAAAGCATAGGGCTACCTAAAAGCCCACAGATGGGGCAAATGCACCCTTAATGATGGGTAGGTCTAGAGGAGACACTGTTGGAATGGGGGTGATGCAGAAGGGCCTGAGGCCAGGCCTACACTGGCAGCATAGGTCATGAATCTATAGCAAACTAAGGGCCAAAGCCCACAGAAAACATAGCAGACACCTGTCTCCAGCTTTGCAACACACCAAGCTGGTAACACAAATTGTGCTTGTGCTTCACTTCCACTGGATGTATCTAAATATGACTCCCTGGCTTGCATTGCAAGGGTCTGGGGTGAGGGAGTGGGGAGTTAGGGTCTGGTCCAGTGCTAAGCCCAAGTAACCTGGGAAAAGGAGGGGATGCAATGCTTCAAATCAGGCTGCAGTGGCTGAAGCTAGCCCTTGCAGCCCTCCAGCCCTGCTGTAGGGGGAGGACATGACACCCAGAAAAGAGGGGATTCTCCAGCTTTGGCCAACCACTAAATGGCCCATCCCAAACCATTGAGGGCTGACATACCAAAAGCTGCTGCAGAGCTGGGCGACATACCGTGTAGGGAATATGTATGCACCCACTTCCCTGTCCTGCCCCTTTGCTATGGGACCTGCAGCAGCCATGGAGGCAGGGGCAGTGTTTGCAGAAAACTGTTGCATCAATGTATGTGACAATTAGCTGTGTCTTCTGTGAATGTGCTGCTTTCCGGCTCTTGCCCTTATCCATGCGCAGGCCAACCCATGCACACTTGCCGTGGAAGGGATGGTGGAGGTGCTGTGTTGGGAAGAGGGAGCATGCAACATAGCTGCCCTTCCCCTAGCCTAGCCCCTGTTCCCAAGCCATTTTTCACCCCTTTTGCGGTGTCATGCCCCTCATTTAATGTAAGAAGAAGGTCACATTTGTCAACCACTGTAGGGCTTGTTTTCACAGAGGCACAGTCATAGACTTTAAGTCCAGAAGAGACACCAGATCATTGTATTCTTTAGGGACTTCTTTATGAGCTCAGTCCTGTAGAGCTTACAAAGCCTTAACTGGGCCCTCGTCTAAGTGACGTGAATATCTGAAAATGTGGGTGGAAAGTCAAAAAAAAGTAAATGCTGATCACATATTTTATCAATTCATTTAATAAAAAGACATGAGAGTGTATGCAGGAGCTTTGCTGGTGATCATGAAAGAAAAATAGAGGGAAAACATGAAGGCATGCTGTGACAATGGGATATATTTTGAAAGATCTTTTCCAGGGAATGCAACTAACGTTGGACTTGCTTGCACCATCTATAGGTGAAACTGTAAAACTGCAATTGACTCTTGCTAATTGTCAGAGGTTGATGATAGGGGAAAATAATCAGTAGTTGCTTTTTGAGTGATTATTGGAAAGATTTAAACTCCCATGTTTGTGAATAGGTGATCTGAAATTTGGCTTTTTATTTCGGAGAAGTTTTGGGTAAATAGGTAAGATTTGAAATTGGTTGCTCTGACATTCCAAGCACTGGAAAAGGACAAGATTCTCTTTGAGACAGAAATGTGATTAAATACTTGAAATTGATCTATGTTAACATAAAGGTCCATGCTGCTAAAGACTATTGAGAAATAATCTGGAATCTTTTAATGTGTGGCTTTACGGCCTTCCTTCCTATCTGGCTACTTATGTATGTGGCCACTCCTAGAATTCCAGTTCAAACTGGACAGTCACTATGTAAAAGGATAAATGGACACAAATCATATGTTAAGAATGGCAATATACAAAAACCTGTAGGAGAACACTTCAACCTCCCTGGACACACAATAGCAGATTTAAAGGTAGCCATCCTGCAGCAAAAAAAAAACTTCAAGACCAGACTCCAAAGAGAAACTGCTGAACTTCAGTTCATTTGCAAATTTGAGACCATCAGCTCAGGATTAAGCAAAGACTGTGAACGGCTAGCTAACTACAAAAGCAGTTTCTCCTCCCTTGGTATTCACACCTCAGCTGCTAGAAGAGGGCCTCATCCTCCCTGACTGAACTAACCTCGTTATCTCTAGACTGATTTTTGTTTGCATATTTATACCTCCCTCTGGAAACTTCCACTGCATGCATCCGACGAAGTGGGTATTCACCCACGAAAGTTTATGCTCCAAAACGTCTGCTAGTCTCTAAGGTGCCACAGGACTCTTTGTCACTTTTTACAATTCTAGAATTGATTCAGGGGGGCAATCACAGTGTTGTCAACTCTCATAACTTTACTGCAAGTTTCACAATACTTGAAGTGTTTCTTGAAGCCCCAGCTCCAAGAGTCCTGTGATTAGTAGATTCAGTTCTTAAAATAAAGTTTCTCTCCCTCACGGCTGCAGAGAAAACACGACTTGAGTGAAACATAAAAGCTCAGAAACTAAAAAGGCAAGAAAAAAAGAAACCCATACTAATCATTTTAAAAAAATCACAATTTTTAAAGCTGATCTCATGATTTCCAACACTAGGGGTTAACAAGATTTTATTTAGCTCATTTGCAATAATAGCGGGGAGAGATTTTATTGACTTTTACAACACACAGGCACAGTACTGGCAGTAGGCGAGAGTCACTTCTGTACAGAAAGCCAAAACAAGGCCTTTGCATCAATGAAATCCCATGTAAACCCTCAAAATGGATTTTAAAGGAACTTAAGTGATTCATAGACTTGTAGTGGCCCTTTGCACCCGGGTGAATGTCACCCAGAAAGAATAAAAACAAATTGCAGATTGCAGATAACTCTCAACTAATATGGTTGTTGTTAAACAAATGCCAAGAGACCACAGCATTGACAGGATCTTCTAATTAAAGCTAGTTGAATAGGGCAAATATCTGTTTGCAAACAGCCAAATTAGAAACCACATTTCAATTTCACCTGCTTGTAATCCCTGTGGGTGTTCAAGAATATTCGCTCAGCCAAAGCTTTCATATTGGTTGAAATCTTTTTGATCAACAAGTGCGATTACTTGAATCAGTCCCAAAACTTTGGTTGGAAGTGAAAGTGGAGAAGTGGCAATTTCCGAAATTTGTTAGAGGGGCAGGTAAGAGGAGAGAATGGAGGAGGCTAGGGAGAAGTAGTGAACAAGAAAGAAGGCAGATTGTGGAGGAGAAGAGATGAGAAGATGCTGAAGGTACAGGGGGAGGATCAGGAGATGGAGGAGATGGCGAGAAGGAGGAAAGGGAAGTAGAGTTAGGCACCAAAGAAGTTTTTTATTATGATTAGAGTTGGTTTAAGAATGCCAATTATTTTTTGTGGGACATTTCAGGGGGGTAATTATTTTCTTTAAAATTTCCCATGAAATGACTTCAGTTTTTTAATTTGAAAACTGAAACCCAAACCAGAAAAATATTCCATTTTAGGGATAAAAAATGTCAAATTCATTTTTGAAAACTGCAAATTATGGCTAACCCCTTCCTCTCCATCCCCCCTCGCCATCTTTTTTATCTCTATTTTAACCAAATGAATTTATTTTGCAAAAAAAAAATGTTCTGGTTGAAAAGCCATTTTTATTTTAAAAAAATGTTTTGACCAATGAATGTTGACTGGTTCTAATTACAAATAGTTCCCCCAGTTCTACTGCTAAGACTGGTTCACCTCTACGTGTATAATGGGGTGCTGATCTCTGACTGGGTCCTCTAGGTGTTACCATAAAGCAAACAACAATAATAATAAAATACTTCCTCAGATGGAATTTAATATGACACTACCCAGCAACAAAGCAAAATTAACACTCAATAAACATTAACTCATGTCTCCCCTGGCCCTATGCTAATTAGACAAGGCAGTAAACAGGAGTTTAACATATTGCAAAATAAAATATTCACTCCTTTGTGCGTAGGAGGGTAGCTGCAATGAATTAAGCAAACTAACTCAAAGACAATGGCCTGCAACTGGAAGTAGAGAAGAGGCAGATGAAAGATTCCCTGCCAAGAAGAGTTGTTGAGAGTTTGAGGAGTAAAATGGGTTTGTCACACAGGAGGAGTGCAATAGGAACAACATTAAGGAGGAAGGCATTTCATGCTGATTCCCACAGCGAGGCCAGGGGAAGCTAAATATCATTTGAAATCCCGATCGTCCAGTTCATCTTTACTAAAGAGCTAAATCTCAGAGTTATATTTTTTCTGCTTTCTGTCAGAAATTCTCACTTCTGTTCTCTGGTGACAGAACATTGGATCCTGCCCTAGGAACCTCCCATATCATAGACTGGCTCTCACAATATGGACTCAGTCCAAAGGCCATTGAAAGTGACAGGAGTGAGTCTGTGGCCTTCAGTGGGCATTGGATCAAGCCCTAACTGGCAAAATTCTGGAGAAAGGAAAATAAATCGTTCCATTCAAGGCAATAAGATGCCTGTTGGCAAGATAGTGATCAAAACTACTTTCAGGAAAGTCTCAATGTGTCCGATGTTTGATGAGACAGCTGCGGTCTAGGACAGTGTTTCTCAGTTGATGGGTCACAAACCCATGGGGAAGGGCTCATGAAAGGCAATAAGTATTGAAAATTGCATTACAATCTAAATCAAAGAAAATCTCCCTCCCTCCCCCCAACACACTCTGACTCTTCATGATCAAGTATTCTCTGTCAGCTTCTTGAGACACACACACAAGTAGATTGTATAGGCTTATCATTAATATATTTTTATTCTTATTTTTATTGTAAGTGTAAGGGATTGGTGAAAACTTTTAACTTCAATAAGGTGTTGCCAACCAGGGAAAGCTGAGAATCACAGGTCTAGGAGTTTGCTTACAAAGGGCCTAATTCAGTAAGTGAACTTAAGCACATGCTTAATTTAAATCATGTGTTCATATTAATTGCTATCGCGGTTCTATTCCCAGAGAATGAGCAGGTTATTCAACCTCTGTGCCTCTCCTTTACCCTACACGGGAGCCCTGTAGCATAGTCCTGGCATACAGAACAATACTGAATATTTCATCAGACTCATAATCATTATTGAATCACAGCTCCTATATAAATGCACTGAATTTCTCCCAATAGAATAGGACAGCTCTTTCTGAATTATAAGTATGAAAAGTACAGAACAAAAAAGAAATATAAAGTATGGTAGTTATGTGATGGTAATTACAGAACTGGATGCATGAACTTTATACAAGCTATTCAAACTGATTAATCAGAGATCAATTTAACACTATTACTCAAAATTGTCCTCTAGGGCATAGATTCTGACACTTACCACAAGGAGCAACCTTGAAAGCAGTGGGGCTATTTAAGTAGTAACAGTAAAGCAATGTAAAAGCGAGTAAGCATATCAGAATATGGCCCTCACTGTCAATTTTTCCTAATGTTAAACTTCTATGAGAATTTTATTCCCTGTATTGTATCTATGGTTCACTTTAATATAAGACCTTCTTTATGCCTACTGCACTTCTAGGATCATCAAAGTTAACAACCCATTCAAAGTTATTAACTGTAAAATTAACAACCTTTATCATTTATTTAGTTATTTAAATTAATTGGAACCAGGATGTGTCCTTCCAGACAATTACTGTTACAGTCAGCCTTATACACAGCCATTCAACGTATACATATACAAAAGCTTTCCTAATAGCAATTTGCCAACTCCAAATTCACTATATGCAGATTGAATTATTTCAGTGGTTGTAACAGGGTCTGATCTAAAGCCCAATGAAGTCAATGGAAAAGCTCCCTCTAATCTCAAAGGGTTTTGAATTAGGCTCATAGTACTTCCTTTAACAGGCTTTGTATTTGATAATAACCGTTGAAGAGGGGAAAGGGTAGGGTAGACTAGAGGAAGGGCAGTTATATGCATTTGTCTATGTCCCCACCACAGAAAAGCACTTAAGCTTTCATTTGATTTAATTTGATTAAAAAAATAAAACATTTCAAGCAAAATTAAAATTTCTGCAAAATTTTTGTTTGATTTTAGAAGAGTTAGATATGGATTTAACATGCCAGACACATCAAACAGATGTTATAGGTTAAATTCTCTGATGGGGAAACTCTTAGCTGACATCTCATCTTCAGTTTCCAGTTCTTAAAAGGTTTATCTATAATTTACAACGCAAGCATTAGCCCCAGATATTGCAAACAGGCAGATCTCAAGTCGAGAAAGATATGTTAAATACATACTATATCATATTATGCAAATTTGTATGTGCCACTGTTTTACATACTAAGAAATATACTCAAGTTGTAACCACTGGCATAACATATCAAATGATTTGACAAATTCAATTTGCCCACCAGGTCTAGGCACAAGCAATGTCAGATAAAAGGCATGCTCAGTGAATAATGCTGAGTACGGTCAATTCCCTGAATAATGCAAAGTACAGTAGTGCAACCATTGAGTCAATCAAAGAGCCAATAACCCCCCACAAAGCAATTCCATTCTGTGATTAACAAGCCCCTACCTTACCAGTGCTCTTGGAAGTTTGCAAAATGCACTGGCTTGCAGCCACATTTGACAGCATCCCCTGAAAACAAAGCAAACATGATTTCCCAGCAGCATCAGCAGCAGCATATGATGCTGACAGTCTAGGGGAAGCTTCATCTGATAAGCTGATTCATAATGCTCAGCCCATGGCTAGTGTACTACCTTAGCTTCTGAACATGACAAAAGTTTCAACTCTTTCATAGGGCACATTCATCTCTATTCTAAAGGTTGCCAGCTGGAGGGAAAGTGTCATAAGGAGCCAACCTGGGATTGCAGTTGAGACACGAAGGCTGCTATTTGCCCCTGCTGAGCACCCAGACTGTGCACACTGATTCACAGAAGTGGCAAATGTCATTAGTCACAAAGGGCCCCATTCCTACAGCAGACACATCTGCTGCTCATCACTTTTAATCATTGCAGTTGTCAGAGAAGGGTACTGAAAAAGGGAAGCTCGGAATGTGACCAGCATGTCACAGGCTTCCCACAAACTACAGTTCACCAAACATCTTGTAGGAAACCAAAGGGAGGCATGAACCTGCTAACCATGCACTCCTTTGTGAAACGAATGGGATTCGCAAGGCACCCAAACAGCAAAAATCAGCTATTGTACAACAGAAACCATGGGACTTTACACTAAGCTACCCAAATCACACAAGCAGCTAAAAGGAGTATTTGGATACAACAATGTGTGGCTCTTTAAACCATCAACAATCACAGGCCCCCTTATGGTGTGGCACTGAGGCTGCTCTTCCTCAGTTTCCTCAGTGGAATCCTCAGTACACCTCATTTATGGACTTGGCTTAGCCTTCCGGCCAACGTATGTGTTTCTTTAAACCATCTACAACACTCACACCCACCGCACAATCTATCATACACAGACATGCACCCTCTACAAACCTCAGATATATCAATACGATACATCAAGCCCTACAAAAGAAGACATCCCATATCAATGATCGCTACAAGATAAATTGATTTCATAATTTATAGCATGCCCATTGTGACAGTATCTTAACTTAGAAACCATAATGAAAACAATCAGTCTCTATTGCCACAAACCCAAATTGTTCCTTTCCATGATCACCTCTCACTCACTGTCACTTCAAACACATTACTCAAATCAACAAAAAGCAAGACTGAACGGCTCGATCCTGCATTGCACCTTGGAGAGCTCCAGACTTGGTCTCAAGCAGACCAGGAGCAGGAGTGAATTCCAGAAGTCTGGGTCTCCCCAGGAAGAATGACTTGCCACCCACATGCTGGAGTTCAGCTCTGAGGTCAAACAGCCCAAGCACTGCAGCTGATTGCAAGTGCTACTGTGCATGTGCAGCAGAAGGCTCTAAGATAACCAAACCTTCCCAAGGCAGTGGGACTTCCAAATAAAAATCAGCACCTGGGGTTGGGTTCAGAAGCAAATCAGGAGCCAGTGCAGAGCACAGGTGCCAGGTGTTCATGTTGTCCTTAAAGGAGGACCACCTCATTTCACACTAACCCAGTGAGCCTTAATGGCTAGGGTACAGGACTGGGACTCAGGAAACTGGGGTTCAGTTCCTAGCTCTGCCACTAACTTGATAAATGACCTTGGACAAGTCACTTCACCTCCGGGTGCCTCAGTTTCCTCATCTGTAAAACAGGATAACTATACTGACTGTCTTTGTAAAGCACTTTGAGCTCTACTGATAAGAGCTATGTAACAGCTAGGTATTATTTTTAATTGACACCTCTGAGTGGTCCTCAAGGGTAGTCTTAAGTACAGACATTGAAATTGTCCAGCCTGGAAGTGATGATGGCACGAATAAGTGTCACACAGTTTGTACTAGGAAGGAAGATCTAGGACACCTGAATATGACAAAAACCACTAATGTGGTCTGGGCCACCCATTGCAGTGATGGATCCAGCAAGACCCTGAGAATGAAAAGCATTGAGCAAAACAATGGGCACAACCCCTTCAACAGAAGGGGCAGACACTGCTTTCCTCACTGAAAATGCTAGACCCTATTTTTGTCTCATCTGGACAAGTGCCAGAGAGGTATTATCTCTGGCCCTTTCTCAGGTAAGGCTCTGCAAAAGCAAGGACACTGGAAAATCTGAGCTCAGTGAGAAGAAGATGCAGAGGTACGTATCATCATCCTACCAACAGCCTAGAAAACCAGATGTGTCACAGCCTTCCATAGCAGCTTCACATACATGCTGAAAATGAGGGTGTAAAGATGGAGTTTCTGCAAAGATGAATAATTGCTTAGTTCTACATCTTGTGATGGAGTTAAGGTATCAGCACGCACTTACTCACATGTGTGCTGGGGAGAATGTGGATTTTCTGAACATTCACAAGGAGTTAGTTAGCTCTTGAAGCAGGATGTGAGTCACTTCCAGTGCTTTTTGCAAGTGACTCAAACCTCAAAACTGTTACACTGAAACACAGATCAGCCAGTGCCCAAATGCAACACACCCATCACCAGCCCATTGGTCCTCCCTGGAGGAATTAACAGACCTATTGTAAAGTGATCCCGTCTGCTATATGCCTGCGTGATATTGTAGGCAGATCAGCAGTAAAGAGTGCCCACCTACATGAACCATGCCACAAGCCTTTCTCATTGTTACCATACAGAACACAAGGCCCTTAGCAAGTGGAAAGGAGACTATTGCCTGCATGGACACAGTGGTTAAAATAGATCAAAGCAGGAGTGGGAGGTCACTAGTTTTGGTGACTGTCAAAGGTCTTGATGCCACATGTTGCAGAAGCCTCACACCATCTTGTGGTGTGAGACACAGCAAGAAAGCTGAAATGAGAGAATAAATATATGTGAAAGGTGGGAGAGTGTTTCCAAGCAGGGCCATAGCCAGCCAGACAAAACCATGTGCGTGTGCACTGTGTAGACATGATGATGACATCATTCATGACGATGGCTTAATTAGCAATCAACCATGCACCGGGCACAAGCAGAAGAAATCCTGAAAAAAAGGCCTTAGCAAGGAGTAGTAAAACAGATAAGGGTCCCTCGCATGGATCATGCCAGCAAGCTTATCCACACCTACCTAGTCCCATCCATCTGAGTAGAAAACCCTGTGGGCTCAATCGCTAGCAGAACAGATACCAGGCAACTTCCTGCAAGCACAGTCTAGGTATGGGATACACTCTGTATCTCCTTGGATCAGAGAACTCAGCTGAAGTACGCCTCACTTCTCTCAGAGACATCCATGGCAAAATGGCTGATGCTGTGTTGGGTTGACCTTCCTGGTGGCCAAAGACATACACTGAAGAAATATCATGTGACCTACTTCCTGTGACCTATCTGCACAACGAGTTTTGAGCTCAAAATGCACTGAGAACCAGAAAGCTGGGAGTATCTAGCTGCAGCAAATGGGCTCACAGAAACCTCCTAAGAACACTCGGGAAATGTGACAACTTTCTGAGACTGGTTCACAAAGGACATCCATTGCTGCCAACTATCCTAGCTCACCGGATAAGGTGTCCCCACATCACTTCCAGTCCTATCCAAGGGAACACCCTCTGATTGGCTGCCTTTCCCACCTCCCTGGGAAGAGCAGCCAATCAGGGCTGCTGCAGGAGGCAGGCAGAGCTCTTTCCCCAATCCCTCAGAAGCCAGAGGAGTTTTTTGGGGATGGGGGAGAGGAAGCAGCCGACACTATTCTGACTGGAGGAGCAGGGGAGGAGGGAGCAGAAAGAGTACAACAGCTCTGGACAGCTCTGCTCCCTCCCTGAAAACAATTGGCCACTCTGCTCCCCTCTCCGGCCTTGCAACACCAGGCCTGGGAAGTAGGAGTACAGGACTCTGCTGCAGCTTCCCCGCAAACCTGGGAAAGAGGGGAGAAAACCCCTGGAACAACAAGTGGGGCAGAGGTGGGGCTGGGGTGGAAGAACTGATGTGGGACAGGGAGGTACATAATTAATTGCTAGGTGGGGAATGGTCAGCTCTGGAACAGAGAAGAATGGGACACAGAATTAATAAATTGGAATATTTGAGGTTGAGGAGAAGCTGGAAGCTCCACCCCATCAAGCAGCATTTGATACCAGTCGGTGTCATTTGGTCTCAGTTGGGTCCCTCCAGCCAGAGCTCCTGCAGCAGGGCAGAACTCCCTTACTCTGTACTGCCTGCTCTGTAGTAGTGTCACCCATGCGCAAACACGGAGGATGAGCAGGGGAAGTTCAGTAGAAAACATTAACCAGACCAAAGACACAATATAATAATTCAAAAAACATCTCCTGATTTTTGGGTCATTCTTGTGACTTTTATGGGTCTGAAGCATAATATTTGAACGTCTGGGCTCAGCAAATAAAAGATATCAAACTCAAACCTGGGCTGACTTAGGGGAGTTTTTTTGCTCAAGTTGCATACCTCGGACAGCCCATACAGTTCTAACCCCATGGGATGGTTTAGGGATTCTCAAATGAAACAACAGAGTCACAGAAGCATAGGACTGGAAGGGACATCAAGAGGTCATCTAGTCTAGTCCCCTGCACTCAAGGCAGGACTAAGTAATAAGTAGACCATCCCTGACAGGTGTTTGTCTAACCTATTTTTAAAAACCTCCAATGATGGAGATTCCACAACCTCCCTAGGCAATTTGTTCCAGTACTTAACCACCCTGACATTTAGAAAGTTTTTCCTAATATTCACTGTAAACCTCCCTTTCTGTAATTTAAGACCATTGCTTCTTGTTCTACCCTCAGAGGTTAAGAACAATTTTTCACTCTCCTTCTTGTAACAAATTTTATGTACTTGAAAACTTTTATCATGGTCCCTCTCAGTCTTCTCTTCGCCAGACTAAACAAACCCAAGTTTTTCAAATCTTCCCTCATAGGTCATGTTCTCTAGACCATTAATGATTTTTGTTGCTCTTTTCTGGACTTTCTCCAATTTGTCCACAAATTGTTTCCTGAAATGTGGCACTCAGAACAATGGCTATTAGCCAGGATGGGCAGGAATGGTGTCCCTAGCCTCTGTTTGCCAGAAGCTGGGAATGGGCGACAGGGGATGGATCACTTGATGATTTCCTGTTCTGTTCATTTGCTCTGGGACACTTGGCATTGGCCACTGTTGGAAGACAGGATACTGGGCTAGATGGACCTTTGGTCTGACCCAATATGGCCGTTCTTATGAACTGGACACAATCCTCCTCTAGATACTTTGTCAGCATGGAGTAGAGTGGAAAAATTACTGTTTGTGTCTTGCTTACCACACTCCTGCTACTACATTCCAGAATGATGTTCTCAATTTTTCCAACAGTGTTACACTATACACTCATAGCTCATGATCCACTATGACACCCAGATCCCTTTCCACAATACTCCTTCCTAGGCAGCCATTTCCCACTTTGTATGTGTTGAAATGATTGTTCCTTCCTAAGTGGAGTACTTTGTATTTGTCCTATTTACTTTACCTAATTCCATCCTATTTTCTTCATCACACACACAAGTCTAACCAGTGAGACATTAGAGATTCATCTATTTCCTCCAGGTGTATCTGGCAGAGAAGGTGCACAACAGACCAGAGAGGCCGTTAGCTGCATTGCTAAATAGAATATCAGCTAGAAGAAACTGATAAAACATCACAGAATCCAAAACCCTATGGGAATCTTTACTTTGACCTCAAGGGGCTTTGGACCAGGGGGCACTAAAGAATTTTTGGCAGAATTATTTCTAATGATTTACTCCCATGATCATCCATATCAAGTTCTGGGCATGCTTGACCCTCAGTTAAAAGATGTAATTAAATAAGTGACCCTAATACACAGTACCTTGGCAGCAGGAACTCAAACATGTAACCCCCCCAGACCTAATCCCCCACACTACCCAGACCTGCATTAATCATCCACATGCCCAAAAGCAACACTTCAGACAAGTGTTCAGGTTTCTGTAGAGAAGGGTCATTATAACTTACCCCTTTAACAAACACAGCATTGAAGAACTGCTATGATATTTCATTAATTATGTAGCATCACAAGCCATTCAACTTAGGCAGGGTTAGCTCTTCAACCAGCAGTCCCTATTTAGGCACCTGAATGAAGTGGGCAGATTTTCAAAGTGTTCAGCAATTTGTAACCTCCAGCTCAAATTGTGGTCATTCAGCAGTTTTGAAAAATGTTTCCTAAAGATCCCTGCAATATTTTTGGCTCTCTGTCTTGGAATACAAACTTGCAGATTTTTAAAAGAATGATACAAAAAAATTATATCACATTGGAAATAAATCCACCTTTTCCATTTTTTCCCTTTCATGGCCATTATCACTGCCATCATTGCTGTTTCCTCGTCCTCGGTGTGATTTTTACAGCATGATTTAAATAAGAGGCAAAGGAACTTGGCTCCATAAAAACGAGACAGAATTGATATTCTGCCATATTTGCATTTCTTGGGCAGGAGAGCACCCATTAGCGTATGGGAGGAGCCTAAAATGTAATATTCTTTGTTCAAATGAAAGAAGTTACATATAAATTTTAGAACTCTATGAGACGTTGACCTGTGTACATTAGATCTGCCCTGGATTCTAATTTTAACCCTAAGAAACACCCATACCACCTGTTTCACAAGGCCATAACTTAACATAACTTAAACAAAGGATTCTCAAGGAAAGCAAGAAAAATGATACCTCCGTGTTTGCACTGACCATTCCTGAATTGGGAGGTAGTTTTTAATGATTTTCTGCACCAAGCATTTTAACTTCGGCAGCAAAAAATTAAGTTCTCTGTTCTTGCCCGAAAAGAAAGTGGGTGCTTTTCTAGATCCCAGCTGGGCCAGCATCAGAAGATACGGAAGCAACAGCATATCTAGCAAGACAATCAACTTACAGAGGCCTGGCCAATTTTATTGTATTTATATCATATGGCACTAAGGTGTTCCCATTTGTGCTAAGTGCTGTACAGACAAAAACTAGAAGATAAACAACCAATTAGGAAGAATGATCTGAAGTACAGGATGAGTTCAATAATACTATCTTCCACCATACACTCACCCCAGCTGCCGCAAGCATAAGTACCACTTATGCCTGCAAGATTTGCACCAATATCTTTGCACCTTTGAAATGAACTGCAGGTTCAAATCAAAATACTTGCACTTAAAAATCATAGGTCTAGTCTACCCTTAAAAATTAGATTGACCTAGTTATACGCGCAACGCTGGGAAAAATTTCACACCCTGCGCAGTGTAGTTAGGTCAACTTAGCTGCCAGTGTAAATGTGGCTAGATCAACTGTAGAATTCTTCTACCGCCCTGGCTACTACCTCTCAGAGAGGTGGATTAACTACATCAGTGGAAAAACCCTTCCACCATAGCTACTGTAGTGGCTTTAGTGTAGATGTAACCATAGTTTCACAGTTTAATCAGGCACAAAATTACAGGTACCAATTTTTCTGGTACAAACTTTACCCACAGAATGAAAGTCATAAAATTAGTACTTTTTTCTCATGTCAATGGGACATCGTTAAATTTAATATCGCATGCATTTATTTTCTTTTTGTAGTCAGCTGTTTCTTTTATTTAGCTTTATGACCAACGATTGTGGTTTAAATGCCAATAACTTATAATACCTTTTTTTAAAAAAGGGTAAGAGGAAGATTCGTGAAAATCTTTTTCTGCCTTTTCTTGAATTCAGAATTTTAACAAAATTTTGAAAACTTCCAACCAGCTCTGCTTACAATAGTTTTAATGGCTTCAATGTGAAACTGAAAGAAAGGAAAAAGAACATGAAGGGGTGAAATCGTGGCCTTGTTGCAGTCAATGGAAAAACTCCCATTTATTTCACTAGAGCCAGGATTTCACCCAAGGAGTGAAATGAAAAATGATATTTATAAAATGAGACAAAAGTTGAAGACCAATGGTGATGAACCTGATACTAGAAAAATGGATAGAAATTCCATACTTGAAAAAGAGTCTAGCAGTTGGAATATATTACCAACCATCTGACCAGGATGGTGAATGCTCAGGTCTGTCCCCATATTGGCTAGGAACATGTGATCTCAGGACGGGATGCAAAAACAAAATTTCTAGACTCATTAGTGACTGCTCCTTAGGGTTGCTCGTCTTGGAACCCACAAGGAAAGAGGCAATTCTTGATTTAGTCCTAAGTGAAGCACAGAATCTGGTCCAAGAAGTGAATAAAGCTGAACAACTTGGTAATAGCAACCACATAATGTAATTAAATTTAATATCCCTGTAGGAGGGAAGGTACCAAAGAAGCCGATCATAGTAGCATTTAACTTCAAAAAGGGAAACTACAGAAGAATGAGGAGGCTAGACACGGAAATTCAAAAGAACAATCACAGCTGCATGGGAACTTTTAAAAACCACTATAATAGAGGCTCAAACTATATGTATACCCCAAATAGCAAAAAACAAAAAACAAACAAGCAAAAAACAGTGAGAGGACCAAAAATAAAAAAAAAAGCCACCATTATACAGAGTAAGAGAGGTGATTAGAAACAAAAAGACATCCTAGGATTTGACTCCCAATTTTTAAAGTGAGGAAAATAGAAAGGAACAGAAACCCAGGCAAGTCAAGTGTAAAGGTATCATTAGTGAGGCCAAAAAAAAAGCAACTAGCAAAAGATTTTTTAAAAATGCTGTTAGTTTATGGGCTTGTCTTCACTACCAGGAAGATTGAGGCTGCTGCAATCAATGCAGTGGGTGTCTATTTAGCGGGTCTAATGAAGATCCCCTAAATCGATGGCAGAGTGCTCTCTGGACGATTCCAGCACTCCAGCTCCCTGAGAAGAGTAAGGTAAGTCGACCGGAGAGTGTCTCCCACCAACGCAGGGCAATGAAGACACGGCATAAGTTGACCCAAGCTACGTCAACTCCAGCTATGTTATACACATAATTGGAGCTGTGTAACTTATGTCGATATACCCTAGTAGTGAAGACAAGCCCTATGTAAGCACATCAGAAGAAGAAAGCTTGCCAAACAGTCAGTGAGGTCATTGGGTGATCGAGGTACTGAGTGCTCAAGGAAAGCAAGGCTGTTGCAGAGACGCTAAATGAATTCTTTGCATTGGTCTTCATTGCAGGGGATGTGAGGGAGAGTCCTGCACCCAAGCCATTATTTGTAGGTAACAAATAGGAAGTGCTATCCCAAATTGATGGGTCAATAGAGGGTGTTTTGGAAAAAATTGATAAATTAAACAGTAATAAATCACCAAGATGAGATGGTATTCACCCAAGAATTCTGAAGGAACTCAAACATGAAATTGTAGAATTAATAATTGTGCTATTTAACAGACCACTTAAATCCACCTCCGTATCAGATGACTGGCAGATAGCTAATGTGATGCTGATTTTTTTAAAGGCTGCAGAGGCTGTCCTGGCAATTACAAGCTGGTAAGCCTAACTGCAGTGCCAAGCAAATGGGTTGAAACTATAGTAAAGAACAGAATTATCTGACACATAGATGAACAAAATATGAGGAAAAGTCAACATGACTTTTGTAAAGGGAAATCATGGCTTGCCAATCTATTAGAATTCTTTGAGGGGGTCAGCAAACATGAGGACAAAGGTGATCCAGTGGATATACCATACTTGGACTTTCAAACAACTTTTGACAAGGTCCCTCACCAAAGATTCTTAAGCAGAGTAAGGAGCCATAGAATAAGAGGAAAGGCCCTCTTGATATGGATCAGTAACTAGTTAAAAAATAGGAACCAAAGGGTAGGAATAAACATATATTTTTCACAATGGAGTGAGATAAATAGTGGGGACCAGTACTGTTCAACATATTCATAAATTATAAGAACGTAAGACAACTGTAGGAAGACAGGATACTTGGCTAGATGGGCCATTGGTCTGACCCAGTATGGCCACTGTTATGTTCTTGAAGCTGAAGGGGAGAACAGGATGATTTAACACAGAGAATCAGGAAGAAGTGGTCAGGAATTTTCAGATCAAATGCCAACTTGGAAAAAAAAGGAAGTTTTTTGTGGTGAAGGTCAGTTTCTTGATTTTGTTTTTGAATTGTTAAAGGAGATTTTGACATTTTCAAGATGCAACATTTCAGTTTTCGGTTTGAAAGATTTTTCATTTCAAAATGTAAGCTAATTATGGTACACCTTTTTTAAAAAAAATTGAAAATAGTCAAGATTTAAACAAAAAAACTTTTTGAAATTATTGAAACAAAACATTTCAATTGACCTGAAGCAATTTTTTTAGATTTTTGGTTTGAAAATTTTTTCAACATGTTGACTTTTTGTCCTGATTCGGGATAGGAAGAAATTCCAAAATCTCAAACGTTTCCCCAGGGTGGGAAAGCTGTTTTGGACCTAGCTCTACTGCTGAAAGAAGCCACTGGAAACACTGACAAAGTCTGTTTAAATGGCTGTAGCCTCCATTTTTTTCTGACCTCTCAGTTGTACTCACTAAGAAGCAGACAGAATTCAGCTGAATCACACTTGAAGTATGGAAAGCGCAACATGACAATATACAAGATATTTTGGGAAGACTTGCAGTCCCCGCAGAAAGAAATTAACACACAAGATCCTACTAAGCTAGAAAAGGCAATTATTGGCTGGTAACAGTCATGTGACAAGTGAGCGAATGTCAGATACCAGCAATATTGTAGCCAGGAGTCACAAATAGTATCACATCACATGTGTAAATATAAATATCCTGATTGGCCACTGATCTGAGTTTAGTGATTGTTGGCCTGTGACAAGCCAATACAATTGCTTTTACAAATCTTTGTTTTCGGATTGGTTCATCACTGGTAAATTATAGTCATTTTCTGGACCATTAATGTAATTTCCTCTTAAAGTGTCAGATAAGAAGACAAACTTTTACATGTATAAAAATAAATTCTTCACTGTAATAAAGAGGCTTCTGGATATTCCATTCAGTATATATACACATTATATTGAACTTATGTTTCAATGAAGTTTTATGGCTTCATGTCAGCTAATATCTTTTGAATCAGTAAATTTGGTGTTCAGCTAAAAGGAAGTTAATATCTGCGTCTGCATTCTACTGCTGTTACAGTTCTCTGCTTCCCTGGTAGGGGATGAGGGTTTTATTTTCTTTCTCCCAAGAATAGTGTTGCCCCTTTTTGACCTGAGCAGCTAGTCAAAGTTTGGGGCCCTGGAGATATTCCTAGCTGGGAGAAGAAAATGATAACAGAGTCTGGTATTTTCTTTAATGAAGTCTTACAAGAAATGTGCCAAGTCCTGCTTCTGCAAACAGAGGAGGAACCAAACAGAAAAGGAGCGGTTCTTAGCTTACACGCCCAATCTTCTTTCATCCAACACCCTGAACTCAGAACTGTTCTGTAAGCTACACACACACATGCGCATACACAGAGACTCTGAACAATACCCATTGGAACACACACACACACGCTCCAACTTGTGCTTGTGTCTGGGCAGAGTCAGTTAGGCCTTGTTTTAGGTATGGCCCCTGAGCTGTATTTTGTAGCTATCATAAGTGAAGGGTCCATTCACACATCAGTTTTAATGATGCTTTAACTCAATCCATAACAAGATTTAACCCAGCTCATAGCAACAGTTTACACATCAGTGAGGCATGAAGGGAATCAATCCAAAGAGGCCAAAAGCCAGAAACTGAAAGGGAACCTAGACAATGATTTTTGTCCATTACTTGTGTGAGAGTTTTGACCAGGATGGGGGTGAACAGATGGAAGTGCAAGCCACTTTTTTTCTTGAATGGTAATTCTAGATTCTGAAATTATGCACAAAAGGCAGGTAAACATTCAGGAGCAGAAGTGACCATTTTAAGCATTTATTCTGACCTAGAAAAGTTGGATTAAGCAGCAGTAGGATTCAAGCGTATGCCCTGGAAAGGTCAACACTGAAAGTGACTGGAGCTCCTTAGACCACACAGGTGCTAAAGACAGGTGCTTGTTAAGGCAAGCAATGCATGGTCACTATCTGCACACATCCTGTTCACATCTGGAATCACTTTCAAGCAGCAAAGCTCTCTTGAACCTGTAAAGGGTTACAGCATACACTAATGATTAGATTAATATGGATATGATATTTGTTTTGATATTAATGTTAGAAACACCTCCCTTTAGTATTTACTTATCCGCTGGTTAGGACAGATCTCATCTACTCTCTCTTGCATGGTTGCACTACTTTCTCTTTCCTCTTTGTTTGGAGATTATGATCTTATGCCACAAATAGGAGATTCTTGAATGTTTCATGAGCTGCTGTGCTGCAGTTAATTACAAACGTCAAGCGCTCTGGCAGTCCATTAGACTTTCTGGGCCAAATTCTCCCATGATTTACTTCACAAGCATCTCCACTGAGGCCTTTTCCAGGATTTGGCCCTGAGTCTGTTTTCGCTCTCATGGCAGCATGTAGCCGAGAGAGAAGAAATATTTTCCTCAGGCATGAGATGTGAACTGCGGAAGAATAAGCAGTTCTGGACTTTAGTTTTTTAAGTCTCCAAATGCAATTGAAATCCTGGTCTTACATTAGCAGGTCAGGTTGCTCCTGGGTCTCTCCGAGCTCTCTGTCCCATAAGGCAGTTTTATCTAGGAGTCAGTCTAAGACAACATTCTGGTCTCACTGTATCAGTGAGATGTTCCTCCCTCTCCTAAAGAACTTTGACTTCTTGCCGCTTCATTTACAGATGCTCTCCCTCAACCCCACCCAATTCTGTTTAATCCTACTTGGATCCCTCTTCCTTTGCAAAGGGAATTTTTTGAAATATGGCACTGCAGGAATTTGCGATGTCTTAAATTTTCTGTCATTGCAGAGACAAATTTTACTATCTTCCAATAGGATACCAACATTTGTCTCTGCAAAGACAGAAAACCTAAGACATCACAAATCGCTGCAATCATCATCATCAACCCGAGATCCAACTGTGCACCACTGGGAATTTCGTCAGTGTGAGGAAGATCAGCCCCCAGGTAGGGGAATAACTTAGCTGTGACCGTATTCAACAAATATAAAACAAAAATCAGATTGCAGATTATCACCCATGCAGAGACCATCCAGTAGACACCCTCACTGTGTGTGAAAAGAGACCCGAAGGGACCATCCGAAATGGAGAAAAAATGGCTTACACATACAGAGTATAGCAAATAACCAAGAGGGAGCAGAAATACTGATGACTGCAGTGAATTCCATCTTCTCCCCTTGCTAAATGCAGCTGTTCACATAGCTGATGCTCGCCTGCATATATTATTAAATAAATTTGTTTCAAACCATCAACTTGAGGGGTTAATGGAAAAATCGAAATGACCCTGAAATGATGAATTGAAGACACTGGGTCACTCAGAGATGGGAATGTGACCCCAGAGAACAGAATCCTGCCCCGACTCACATCCCGAGCAACTCCCTTGACTCTCCACAGAAAGGAGGGCTGACTCAGACACAGACAAGTATAGTAATATTAGCCTAGAGTCTCATCTGCACCCATTGTCGGCTGGGTGCAGCAGAGATGAAGGAGAACAAAAGGGACCTGGCTGCAGCGCCCAGTTCTGAGGCGTGTTGTATGCTACCTGAGCCTGGATTAGAGTTGTTCTAATCTTCACCAACAGCCAGGAATGACCAGAGCACATAGCACTCTGTCCATGCCCCCAAAATCGCCAGTTATGTCCATGGCATACATCCAGTGAGTTAGAGAAAGTAATGCATGCAGTTGCAACATAACACTACTTTATGTCTTAGACTCTGGAAATCTAACACACAACAACCAATTACAGAAGGAGAGATAGCAGGCTATTACCCTAAGATAGAGATTTACAACTGCACCCTGCCTTGCTCCATACTGGCTCTTTTGCAGACTGACTATTGAAAACTCAGTTCATACACTTCCCTGCAGAGCCTCCTAGTCTGCCAGCAGGACCAGGAAACCGCTTAAAATTATAAGCTGTCATTTTACATTGTAAAACAGTTTTCAATACACCACCTCCCACTATACTGAGGAAAAGTGGTATAGAAGCTGCCTGCTTCATTTCTGCCCCAAGTGGAGGGAATCCTAAATTGGCTAGAACTAGAGGTTTCCAGTCCCTATGCACTGCAAGAGCAGCACAGAGATGAAACAAACGAGAGATTCTGGCTTATACTATATTTCTGCTTTCATTTTGCTCTTTCCCAGTCCCCTTTTCTCAGCTGTAAGTAGGGTGAAAGTCTACTTACAGAGGTTCTCAAGCTGGGGGTCGGGACCACTCAGGGGGCCACAAGGTTATTCCAGGGCGGGCCACGAGCTGTCAACCTCCAACATTTATAATGGTGTGTAAGGGGTCCACTGTCAGGGGAGGGGGGTTCTTCGTCCTCTGGGCACCTGGGAACCAGGCCACTTCACTACATCGAGCAGCAGTTCAGTCTATAAAGCCCAGGGCCTGGGATCAGAGTGGGGCAACCAGGGCCGGCTCCAGGCCCCAGCACGCCAAGTGCGTGCTTGGGGCGGCATGCCGCGGGGGGCGCTCTGCCGGTTGCTGGGAGGGTGGCAGGCGGCTCCGGTGGACCTTCCACAGGCGTCCCTGTGGAGGGTCCGCTGGTCCTGTGGCTCTGGTGGAGCATCCGCAGGCCTGCGGGAGGTCCACCGGAGCTGCGGGACCGGTGAGCAGCAGAGCACCCCCCGCGGCATGCCACCGTGCTTCGGGTGGCAAAATGGCTAGAGCCGCCCCGGGGGGCAACAAACCCTAGTACAGGACTCAGACCCTCAAGCAGGGGCTGAGCAAGCAGTTCAGTCTATAAAGCCTAGGCTCAGGGATCAGGGCGGGGCAACAAACACTAGCACAGAGCTCAGACCCTCAGGCAGGGACTGAGCAAACAGTTCAGTCTGTAAAGCCCAGGCCCTGGGATCAGGGCGGGGCAACAAACACTAGCAAGTTAAATAGGCTCAGGCCTTTAGGCAGAGCCGAGCAGTAACAGTTCTAGGCTTTGGCTTCCTCAGGCCCAGGGAGAGAGGGAGTCTGCCACCCACATGTTGGGTGGCAGGGGGGGATGCAGGCCCTCCTACTCCACTGCGTCCCAGCCCGGAGCCCTAGCAGCGGCAGGCAGTCTGCTGCTGTGTCAGTGGGGATCCTGGCTGCAACACACAGACATGGGCTCTGGCAGGGTTGCAGTCAGACTGGGGTCGGCTACCCCCGGGCCACTTCCACTCTCCCCCTCATCGAGTACCTGAGTTGTCGTGGTGTCAGCAGTGGGATCAACCACCATCGGCTCCTCAGGGTGAGTGTCCCTGGGCGGGCTCAGCGGCTCCTCGGGGTAGGTGGCGAAAGGTAGGTTCGGCTCCTCCTCGGGGTAGCCAGAGCAGGGCAGGTTCGGTTCCTCCTCCAGGTAGCTGGAGCAGGGCAGGCTCGGCCAGTCGTCCTCCGGATAGCGAGCGCGGGGTAGGCTCGGCCAGGCCTCCCCGGGATAGTGAGCGAGGGGTAGGCTAGGCTGGCCGCTGCCTTCTGCTGCCTCCCCAGCGGGAGCTCGGTCGCGGATGTCCGGCCTTTCTGATGGCTGGCCCCTTACTGAGCTCGGATGGCCTGCCTTTATACTTCCGGGTCAGCGCTTGACCCTTTACGGGGCAGGCTCAGAGCTCAGTCGCTCCACCCAGTCCAGCCTCCGGCTGGGCTCTTCATCCTCCGGGGCGCTGGGAACCAGGCCACCTCACTACATGGTGTTAAATATATAAAAAATGTTTTTAATTCATAAGGGGGGTCACACCCAGAGGCTTGCTATGTGAAAGGGGTCTCCACTGCAAAAGTTTGAGAACCACGGATCTAGTAGCACCTAGGCTGGCATGCTGCAAAGTTTGTCCCCCAAAATAGGCATTAGAATTTGCCAAGTTAAACTGTTGCCACTACACACGCAAAAAAATCTTATTTTCCCTCCCTCTCCTTGGAATGTGTCTATATGTTTTCAATATAAAGATTTCTTCTTGAATACACAAGGTGCCTCCTGAATCTTAAATACTGTTTATCATATTGCGCTGGCTACATTTCTGAAATGCAGCAAGCATTCTGCAAATGAAATGAATCTTTGGGGACAGAAGTTCTATACCTGTACAGATATAGGTATAGTTTAAAACTTCCTTCTTTAAAAAAAGATAACTCCCAAAATGTTATTTTGCAAGTACATTCCAAGGCATCAGTACAAAATAAAATCTATTAAGAAACAAATCAGGATTGCCATGATAGGAACCTTGCAATTTACATCTCACGTTAGTAGTTTTTTATGTGGCATCATAATTATCTTGTTAGGCCACAACTGAGTATCCAATTGAATCTCACCCACATCTGGTTCTGGGATGAAAAACCCAGTATTGAAATATGCCACAGAAGAGAGATATGAAGGGCACGAGAGGAGTGCAGACATTTTTTTGAGTCCCCAAACAGAAGAAAGGCAGGAAAAGTGTTGGGTTTTTTCACTAATGCAAACATCAATGTGTGAAAAGTGAAACATATGAAGCTGCTGCTATCATGTATTTTTTCCCCAGGAGTCAGGGAGAGGAGAAAATAGAGATAGAGAAGGAAGTAGAGATCAAACAGAAAAATAATTGGGCCTAACATATGGGCAAAATCAGTCATTTTAAAGAAACTGGTGGAAGATATGTTATGGGTTGGGCGAAAGCCATTTTCACACTGCCAGATTCTCCATGTTGTTGCCAGACAGTCAGTTACAAATCAGAAAAAGTGGACACCGTTGGAGGTTACACTCAGCAGCTCTTTTATTCCAGCAGAAAGCTGAGTCATTTCTTCCTATTTTCTCTCTGCGTTGGGCACTGAGCAAGGGTGATTCACATTATTGGCCTGGGAGCTGTTTTACCACAAATAAGACACTTTTCATTTGACTTGTGTAGTTATAAATCACACTTCTTTGCTCCATTGCACCGGCCTGCATCTGTCCCTGTCTCTAACTAGGCTTGTGTGTGCTTATACTCTGGGCACTGTGGCGGCTTGGAAGCCACAGCCCGCGGCAGAGTACTGTGGAGTTACACTGCTCTAGCGGCACCTGCTGGGGGTGTGGTACATAAGCAAGGCTCAGTACCTCCAAGAGCATGGGAAGGCAGAAGCCCCCGACGCCCTTCAGCAGAAGGCAGGGTGTGTGCTCCCCAACAGAGCTGGCTGAAAAATGCCAATTGCTTTTCACATCAAAGTTTTGGGGGGAAAATGGGCATTTTTTCCTAATTTCTCACTGACTTTGTCTGGTTTTCCAGAAGGCTGAGATGCTGCAGAGATGTAGCACAGAAGGGAAATGGAAGAGCTAAGGCTGCTTTGATCCCCCTTTGTGTCTCCTAATCCTTGGCTGTTCTGGGAGCTGAAGAAGTCCCCAGTTTATCTAAGACAGACTTGGGGTCCTCCCTAAGTTCGGATACCCTTCCTGGGCTGCCCTATGAGTCACAGCAGAGCCCTAAATCACCTCCATCTCCACAGTGCTATGGCCCAACATTCCCCTCCACTTCAGCCAGGCCCCCCAAGATCTGCTCTATGCCAGATTTTCCAAGGGGTTCTGAGGGAGGCAGCCTTACAGCTCTGTTCCACCTTACAAGAGCCAGGGGAATTCTGCCTGGCTAGAGTCAGGGCTCTTAAGGGCCCCTTTATGTTACCCTGGAGCTCATGGTGATCAGGGGAGGTCCCGGACGATTGGGAAAAGACAAATATAGTGCCTATATTTTAAAAAGGGAAGAAGGAGAACCCAGGGAACTACAGACCAGTCAGCCTCAACTCAGTCCCTGGAAAAATCATGGAGCAGGTCCTCAAGGAATCTGTTTTGAAGCACTTGGAGGAGAGGAAGGTATCATGAACAGTCAACATGGATTTCCCAAGGGCAAGTCATGCCTGACCAACCTGGTTGCCTTCTATGATGAGATAACTGGCTCTGTGGATATGGGGAAAGCAGTGACTGTGATATATCTTGACTTTACCAAATCTTTTGATATGGTCTCCCACAGTATTCTTGCCAGCAAGTTAAAAAAGTATGGATTGGATGAATGGACTATAAGATGGATAGAAATCTGGTTTGATTTTTGGGCTCAATGGGTAGTGATCAGTATCTCCATGGCTAGTTGGCAGCTGGTATCAAGCGGAGCGCCCCAGAGGTCAGTTCTGGGGTCGATTTTGTTCAACATCTTTATTATCAGGATGATGGAATGGATTGCACATTCAGCAAGTTCACAGACGACACTAAGCTGGGGGAGAAGTAGATATGCTGGAGAGTAGGGATAGGGTCCAGCGTGACCTAGACAAATTGGAGGATTAAGCCAAAAGAAATCTGATGAGGTTCAACAAGAACAAGTGCAAAGTCCTGCACTTAGAATGGAAGAATCCCAGGCAACGCTACAGGCTGGAGACTGACTGGCTAAGCGACAGTTCTGCAAAAAAGGACCTGGCAATTACAGTGGATGAGAAGCTGGATAGGAGTCAGCAGTGTGCCCTTGTTGCCAAGAAGGGTTACAGCATATTGGGCTGCATTAGTAGGAGCTTTGCCCGCAGATCAAGGAAAGGGATTATTCCCCTCTATTCAACACTGATGAGGCCACATTTGGAGAACTGTGTCCAGTTTTGGGTCCCCCACTATGGGGGGCAATGAAAATTATCATGGGGCTGGGGCACATAACTTGCAAGGAGAGGCTGAGGGAACTTGGATTGTTTAGTCCACAGAAGAGAGGAATGAGGGGGATTTGACAGCAACCTTCAACTACATGAAGGGAGCTCCAAAGAGGATGAAGCTAGGTTGTTCTCCATTGCAGCAGATGAGAGAACAAAGAGCAATGATCTCAAGTTGCAGTGGGGGGAGGTTTAGGTTGGATATTAGGAAACACTACTTCACTAGGAGGATGGTGAAGCACTGGAATGGGTTCCCTAGGGAGGTGGTGGAATCTCCTTCCTTAGAGGTTTTTAAGGTCAGGCTTGACAAAGCCCTGGCTGGGATGATTTAGTTGGGG
>NC_133773.1:8858462-8879610 GCF_003597395.2 Chelonoidis abingdonii | reverse complement strand
AGTGACGATATTTACCCAAAATCACCCATGACACTGTTTTTGCACTGGGATCTCAACCCAGAATTCCAATGGGCGGGGGAGACTGCGGGAACTATGGCATAGCTACAGGATAACTACCCACAGTGCAATGCTCTGGAAATCAATGCTAGCCTCAGTACATGGACGCACACCGCCGAATTAATATGCTTAGTGTGGCTGTGTGCACTCGACTTTATACAATCTGTTTTACAAAACTGGTTTATGTAAAATAGGAATAATCCTGTAGTGTAGACATACCCCAAAAGTGGGCATTAGAAGGGAGAATTCATGAGGCCTGCAGTGGCACTGAGGGGAAGTCAGCAGGAGAGAACAAAGTTTGGAGGGGGACATTTCCCCTTATCAGGGAGAGAAAGTTTCTTTCACACCCACTTAGAGTTATCCACCGCCTAGCCTTTTATGTACATCTTTCACATGCTTCCAGTGAATATGACACACATTGGCCATCTCCATTTACCTGGATCCAGGTCTCAGTGCATCAGATATCAACTGAGGTACTTAGGGCCAAATCCACGAGGTACTGAAAACCTCCCGAGAAGTTCTGAGTGCCTTTAGCTCAAGTCAAGAGGAGCTTTAGGCATTGGATCAGAACCTTTATCTGGACTGGCACACAGGGTTTCAGATCAGCTTGAACCTGTAATTGAACTCAGAATTGCCTCTAAAATAGCATATGAAAGGGGAAAAAGGAATCAAACTGGTTGATTTGAAAAAAATTGCATTACAAATGTGTATCATGGCCACAAGAGGGAGGTTGGTTTTGGTGCTAGACATTAATGAAGATTTCAGAAGTAATGAGAGGAAAAGAATAATTATTTGATAAGGTCAGACCTCTCCTAACTTGGAAATTCACACTAACACAGGGATCTCAATCTTCTGGGGAAGTTTTAAAAGAAAAATGGTTTGTTTCAAGAAGCACAGACAAGAATATCATAGCATTTTTGTTTGGTTTGGTTTAGTATCTCCAGAGATTGCCTGGTCCATATACTGTATTCTCTGGCTAGAGTTAGATGCATTTAAAGGAAGAATTTTTAAATAGTACCTGTTATGGCAGGCACCCATGTGTCACTGTTATGTGTAGCCTTCCAAGTTTTTTATTAACATGTAAGCAAGTTTTGAGTCTTGGGAAGACATGCTTTGTTGATGGTAGTTTGGGGTATATGCAAGTGTCACACTGTCTAGAGCAGCTCACGACCATGAGTGCCAACCTCAGGGCAGAGTGTCAAAAAGCAGGGCAAAGACCCCAAACTGTTCTATAACTAGAGTTCACCAACCCATTAGCAGCTGTGAACTCTGAAAGCTCTATAACAGTCTTACCGTGGAGTCACAGACAGTCCCCTTGGGCACTCCAGTCTACCTTCCCACCCAGGAAAGCTGGACTACGTGATAGGTGGTCACTTTACATGAAAAAATTACGATAATATACAGACTACTCCCCGTCCCAAAGGACTCGTCACTTACCCCAGGTCAATTGCACTCAAATCGCAAACCAAAGACACCGGATTGGCTACAACTGTTAATAAACTAACTAAGGGATCATTAACTAGGAAAAAGAAATCAGAGTTATTCATCTGATTAAAACTGGAAACATGCACACAAATGAGTTAGTCTTCGATTTAAGAGAGTAATATAAGCTTCTATAACAAACCTTTAGGGCTGATCCAGGACAAGCAGCATGGAGATCTTCTGCTTATTTTGAGGAGTCTTTTCCCCTGAGAATCCAGACAGCATAAAGAGCCTGTTTTCTCCTTTTCACAGGTTTTTGGCCCCTTCACCCCAGAATCCAAGATGATGGGATGAATTCCTGCACAGGCCTGCCATTCCTAGAGGGAGTGAAGAATGCAATCAACAAAAGTCTCTGTCCTCTGATGCTATGCAATGCTTCATTTGCCTTCAATGGGTCATCCTGTGTGCAGAAGAGCACTTTACCTAAATTAAGACTTCTTTTCCTGTTTGGTGAGTTACACAATTACAGAGGTTACAATGCAATACTCAATATCATGTTATATTAGGTGATACCGACTTTATAATTAGGATTAATACATGCAGCATCCTACCAGCATTCCATAAAGTCTAAACATTAACACATTCTAATAGCACTAATATCTATTTTAACTATCCTAATCCACAGGTGAGCCAGACTGGTATCCAGCTGTGCATTTGTCAGTGTTCAGTGAGGTCTGGGGCCTTGGCAGGAGGTGGCACCTGGTCTGTTGACATCACAGCAAGGTTTTGGTGGAGACAGATTTGGGGGAGAGGGAGAGCAATGATTAGACAAACACATCCCAAAGAGCAAGTGTGTATAAGCTTCCTCTTTTTCTAAAACACATACCTCAGCAATTTCAACAAAGATCTCATCAGGAAGAACAGATGGTCATGCTCCCCCCAACCCCAGCTGCTTCCTTAGTTATGCTAAGGCCATTGCAGACACCTGCTAAGGCCTACTGATTTAGCTGATTTGGCAACAAGCATGATAATTGATATTCCAATATCAGTAGTGATCCAGGCATTTTGCAGGTCCACCAAGATCTCCCCATACAGAAAGACCAACACACCTAAGATATTGTTAGTGCTTTTGATCTAGCAGCTAGCCAAAAAAACTCAGGATCTTGTAGGTTGTTCCAGTTAGGAGGAAAAATTGATCCTAGGTATTTCTTTGATGCAATTTTATTTATTTACAAAAAATGGACAAAGTCCTGCTTCCTTGAACACACTAGAAATCAATTAGCAGGAAGCAATTCTTTGTTTACTGTTCCATACCTGCCTTTCAAGCTAGTATTCTATACCCAAATAGTTTTTTCTCAAGGCTATATTAATATGCTTCCAGGTATTTGCTCAGCTTTCTCCTTCTGCTTCTGTCTTGCACTATCCCAGCATGTGTCTCAGGCCTGGTCTACACTACGCATTTAAACCGAATTTAGCAGTGTTAAACCAATTTAACCCTGCACTAGTCCACATAACGAGGCCCTTCATATCGATATAAAGGGCTCTTTAAACCGGTTTCTATACTCCTCCCCGACGAGAGGAGTAGCGCTGAAATCAGTATTGCCATGTCGGATTAGGATTAGTGTGGCCGCAAAGCGATGGTATTCGCCTCCTGGCGGTATCCCACAGTGCACCATTGTGACCGCTCTGGAAAGCAATCTGAACTCGGATGCACTAGCCAAGTAGACAGGAAAAGCCCAGCGAACTTTTGAACTTAATTTCCTGTTTGCCCAGCGTGGAGCTCTGATCAACACGGGTGGCGATGCAGTCCCAAATCCAAAAAGAGCTCCAGCATGGACCGTACGGGAGGTACTGGATCTGATCGCTGTATGGGGAGACAAATCTGTTCTATCACAGCTCCGTTATAGAAGACGAAATGGCAAAGCATTTGAAAAAAATCTCCAGGCTATGAACAGAGTCCACAGCACAGTGCTGTGTGACAAGCGTAACGGAAAGCCAAAGAATTAAATGGATGCTTATGGAGGGAGGGAGTGGGTATTGAGGACTCCAGCTATCCCACAGTCCCTGCAGTCTCCGAAAAGTATTTGCATTCTTGGCTGAGCTCCCAGTGCCTGTAGGGTCAAACACATTGTCTGGAGTAGTTCAGGGTATATCTCGTCAATTTACCCCTCCTCCCCCCGTGAAAGAAAAGGGGAAAAAATTGTTCTTTCAATATCACCGTATGTCTATTTCATGCTGCTGGTAGACACTGTGCTGCGGCACTGAACAGTAGCATCATCTCCTCTCCCTTCCCCGGTGGCAGATGGTACAGTGCAGAATGACTGATAGCCGTCCTCGTCATCATCCCGTGAGTGCTCCAGGCTGGACTCAGGTGAGATCAGACAGGGGCACCTGGGTAAAAATAGGAATGACTCCTGGTCATTCCCAGCAGATGGTACAGAATGGCTGGTACCTGTCTTCATCATAGCAACGAGGGGCTGAGCTCCATCAGCCCCCTCGCCCCCCTTTCATGTCTAAAGAAAAGAGTCTGTACTGCCTGGACTATCATAGCAGCTGGAGGCTGCCTTCCCCTCATTTTATCTCACTAAAAAGTCAGTGTTTCTTATTCCTGCATTCTTTATTACTTCATCACACAAATGGGGGGACGCTGCAATGGTAGCCCAGGAGAGTTGGAGGAGGAGGGAAGCAACAGGTGGAGTTGTTGCAGGGGCACCCCCTAGATGGCATGCAGCTCTCTAGGTGCCTGAATCTACACCACTGCACTAAAGAGATCTTTATCGTAGACTTCAATGTGCACAGAATCCGGCTGTAGGAAAACACAAAGACCAATGAAATAACAACTTCCCTGTTCTATGTTACCTTAGCCTTTGTTGCTTTTTGGAACCATATAGCTCTGTGGGAATGGACTAAGGGGAAGAGGATATGGAGGTGGATAGACACACAGATTGAAAGGGATTAAAATGATGAAATTCATGGATATAACCTCATTCTCACATAGATTTTTGCATCAATCATAGGATTCCACATATTGACATTGAGTCTCAGGTTAATTCCATCTCTGACATAGGCTTTGTTGTTTGATCTCACAAGTGGTCAAATGTTACCAGTATTCTGGAGTATAAAGTATTCAGTGTATAAAGGAGATATAAATCTATTCTCTCTTCAGGATCAAAACCTAGCCACCTTGAGAGGCATTAAATGTACAGTAATTTATAAAAGAAATACTTGCTTTGAAGCACATTTCACACCCACTAGGAAGAACAGTGGCAGCTTTTGGCAGTGTGTTTTTTCTATCTTGTGCTAATGTTTCACAAGTTTAGAGGAGGCTAGATCAAGAAATGAGAGAATGAAAAGATAGCTGTTCCACTGAGCATCTGGCTATGAATGTAACATTGTACCAGAATTAAGCTGATTAATTGGAAAGCAGTGTATTTATATATATATAAAACAAGAAATGAGGGGTAGATTCCATAGAGACTTAGGCAGTTAGCTGTCTCTTCAGGCACCTAAGTCCAATATTTAGGCACCTGTGATATTCACAGACCCGCTGCACAGCTGCCTTTTAGCCCTGAAAGTGCCTTCATTTCTGCAACTGGGTATGTGCAAATCTATCTACGTCCTCATGCTGCCTCACAGCTACCAAGCTGCTCAGAACCTCACTCACGCCTAAGCCCCACTGGGATTCTCAAACAAGGCATTCTCCAGCCCCCCTCGCCTGCAGGGCCAGATCTCACTGGTGTGCTTAGAATACCCCTAACCCATTGGGATTGCCAACCCTCCATGATTGTCCTAGAGTCTCCAGGAATTAAAGATTAATCTTTAATTAAAAGGGATGTCATGTGATGAAACCTCCAGGATACGTCCAACCAAAATTGGCCACCCTGTAACCCATACAAGAGAGAAATAGGATATGAATTCATGTCCCAGAATACCCAAAAGGGGTTAGGCTACTCAGCTGAGATGAGGGAAATCTGTATTCAAGTTCTTGCTCCAAACAAGACAGAGTAAGGATTTGAAAACCAGTCTCCTACCCAGGTCAATTTCCTAACCACTCGGCTATCAGGAGCAAGGGCTCACTCTCTTTCTGGCTTTTGTGACCTGCTTAAGCACCTAAGTGCAGGAGAAGGCTGAGAAGGCCAAGACTCCCTCAGGCCTGTCAGTCTGGCAGACATGACCCAGATCAACTGGAGTTGGAGGCCTAAATATCTTTGTGGATCTGCCACCCATTTCCTCTGCATTTCACTCCTGGCTTGTTGGCTCCAGTGAATCCCATTCTTAGGTATGTAACTCTCCCCAGTGTATACGGAGCCTGGGCACCTAACTCGGGGCTGACACTTGCCCAGAGCTTCAGGGTGTCAAGGAGTTAGGCCTATGTATGTCCCCTTTCTGGATCGAGCCCTGAATAGAACAGTGGTCTCAGGGTAAAAATCTCTTTGTGCCACATGTATGGTAATCAAAAAACCTAAAGAATAGGCTTTGCAGTGACTAATGGAACATTCAGCACAGCACAGAGAACAGTAAATAGTGAGCACGAAGGATGAGATGCCTTAAGGTGTTGAAAGAAAGCACATATGTAAGAACCAGCATGTACGTTCGCACGATGGAAGAGAACAGTTCTGTAAGAAAAAGATTTGTATTTTCAAGTCCTAAAGGGACAACAATGAATGATCAAAACCCATTTAACAGTAGTCTACTGAATATCTCCACTATCCTGTAGGGTCCTTTTCCCCTAATGTATATAAAAATATCTTTGAAACATCGTGGAAGATTGCCTTTACAATTTTTGAAAGGTTTTATTAGAATCAATTTATCAATTATAGCAACTGCAATTAAATATTTAGAAAGGCTTATTAACACATAAGTAAAGTTCGCAGGATCATCCATTAACCATAAATAAAACATTAATAAAATGCTCATAATGTCATCTCAGTATAAAGTGTTACCTTTATCGCCTATGAGAGGCACATACAGTACAAAGAAAAATGTCAGTCTTTTAAGCTGGTGGCTAAGAGGACTGCTTACATTCCTACCCTATAATAAACTTGATAAACACCAATGAACTAGTCTCCATGGCACATTAATTTTCAACATACACTACCGCAAATCCCTTGCATAAAACTTCTACACATACATTTTCTGCTTTTCTGATCATTATTCTTTCAAATTCTCTTTGTATTCGAATAATTATTTTGTCCATCAATTTCTACCACCCCAAGGCTTATCATCCTCTGTAGGAATTACTTGAAAGTTTAGTTTAGCGACTCAAACTCCATTTGAAATGGAGAATCTTTATTCTTTCAGCATGTGTGCACGGAACTGAAACTGAAGCATTGGTTTACATATTTTATATTAGGATTATGATTTTAACATAGTAATAATTAACATCTCATTGTCAAATCACTTTGCAAATATTAATACCAGGGCTGTGTTTCCCATCTCATGAAAAATTTCAAGATATCAAAAACACAATAAAAAAAGCCCATCTTGAAAGTAGATAAAAAGTGAAAATTGCAACAATAAAAAAATGTGAACCAAACCCCCAAAAATCAGTTCAGATGATTTGAAACATTTAATTTTGAAAATTCTCATTTCAATTTTAATATTTTTAGCTAAACTCTGAAACAAAAAGTTGTTTAGAATTGGAAAAAAATGAATATTTTTGTTTTAAAAGCATTACAATATTCTGACAATCTAAAAAAATCAAACTTTTTTCTAGTGAAAAAAAGCGTCAAACTCAACCCTTTCCCATGAAAATTTATGATTGTGACAAATCGACATTTTCTGTCAGAAAAACTCCGTGTGGCAGATAAGTATCATTATCCCTTTTTTTGTCTAAAGGGGAAACAGATACAAAGAGCTTAAGCAACTTGCCCAAGGTAACCAAGCAGAACGAGCAGAGCAAGGATTAGAACTCATTTGTTCCTTCTTCCTAGGTAAAAATTCAGCCCATGAGAACCCAGAGGGCAGGGGGGAGAAAATGGGGAGGGGTTCCCAGGAGCATCAGAGCAGGGCAGTCAACCTGGGCACCAGCTTCCATGGTTGCTGTGACCCTGTGCCACTCACCGATCTTGTTTGTTTTTTGGTGAGAGGAGAGGTCACTGAAAATGTTTTCCACCTTGGCCAGTGAAATGGCTAGGGCCACTCCTCCTGAGACCATACCTGCTATAGCATACCTCTCCTTGCAGCTTTCTCTGCACATTCTTTTATTTAATTTATCTATTTACCTTTTAGTCCCTCCCTCCCACTCCTTCTCTATGGACCTTTTCTTCCATAACATAGAGCAGCTGTAAAAAGTCCCAGGATCTAATTCCTCTGAGGCCTTGCATGCAAAGTGTGTACCAAATATTAGCACAATGTAGTGTTTAATTTGTAATGAAAGAGGTGCTGGGGCTCAAGCAATGGTTTTACATTCAGAACTGATGCAGGAAGCCCATGGCTGCTGGAGTTATGAATTGCCAAGCCCCAGATTAAGCACTGGCATAATGGTTGTGGTGTGCCCCCATATAACACGGGAGCCAGAGGAGAATCAGGCCCCAGTATCTGCATGGAAGGTATTTTCCTACAGATTTGAAGACTGGGACCCCGTCCTGCTCCCACTGACATCAATGGAAGTTTTACCCTTGACTTCTACTGGTAGCTGGAGCAGGCCTTTTACCATCTCTACTAGCAAATAATATGGCTATTTGGGGATTTAAAATACAACAATGGTAACATTCTACTGAGAGTAAGAATTGTGATTTTGCTCTGTGTAAAGAGGTAGTTTAAACGACATCATCCCCAGTCCATGTGAGTCTAAACCCAGCATAGGTGAAACCCAGATTTTCTATCATTTAGAGGAGATTATAACATTTCTCTTGGCTTGCAGATTGGTCCTTCTCCTGACCCAGCTTTTCAAAGCTTCATTGAAATTTATCCATTAAGGGTAGGTCTACACAGCAGCAAGGAACAAGCTCCCAGGCCAGGTAGAAAGACCTTGCCCCTTTTCACATTCTCAGAAAAATTTCAGAAGTTGATTCCCAGTGGTAGGGAATCCAAATTAACAGTGATGCAGGAGACCCCTTGTGTATGGACAGAGCTACTAGAAACATTTCTATCAAACCTTTATTAAGCAAAAATGGTCTTTCTCCTTAAAGATTTTCACATCAAATTATTGTTTTGTTCAAAATTTTCTAGGTCTTTTTTTTTTAAGAAAAAATTAATTAAGAGAAAAATTCGGATTCTGAAAAAGAATGATTTTTTTCTTTTTTTTGTTATGTTTTTGCTCCAAATGCAGAACATTTCCATACAAATTGTATGGGGGGGAGAGAGAAATGATTTTGTTCAAAATGTTTTAGCCTTTTTATGACAAAATTTAAATGCAAACATTTGCAGTTTTTGAAAAACAAACTTTTTTGGGGGAGAGGGGTATCTTTTCCTCTAAACTCCAGAAGTTTTCTGTGAAACATTTAACCAAAATAAAGGCTTTTTTTGTTTGTTTCTTTCAAAATGTTTCATGGAAAATATTTAACACTTTCTGACCAGTTCTTCTATCAGCTTAATCATCCTCTCTCCCTTCATGTGTGAAGAGGACAAAAATCCAACAGCCCTAGGCAGGGACACCCAAGAACTCCACACAAACCTCTCCATGAACTTTGCAGTGCTCAAGCTCTGTGTAGTGAGAGGGAATGGGACTGGGAGACTCCTGAGTTATCTAGGCCAATCAGGTGAGATCTAAATCACTATCCATTTATCTGTCCTTTCCTTGAAGACATATAAGGATTTTACCATAACTATGTCCCTCAGTGAATTCCATGTGTTCACTCTCTGATTGATGATACCTTCCCAACTGACACCTAAGGCTTAGAATTCTGTAGTATAGACCATCGGTATAACTATCTCGCTCAAACTCGAACAATGCAGGAGAGCCAACTGGGGTCACTCAATTAGAGTAAATGGCAAAGAATGGGGAGGGGGACAATCCCCAAAACTTGTGGATGTTCCAAAACTTAGATTTTCCAAGCCAGCACAAAACAGCTTATCTCACTGGTTACCCAGAAGCCAACAATACAGTTCCCTTAAATCAACCCAGCCTCAGACCTCTACCCAGACACTCATGGGAAATATGATGAAGATTACTGACAATCTTATTCATCATATAAGAAAGTTCTACCAATCCCAAAGGATCTAACACATTACCTCCCAGGTTAATGCATATTCCAGATCTTACCTAAATACACGCTTACAGCCAATTCTTATTAACTGAACTAAAATTTATTAAAAAAGAAAAGAGAGAGAGAGATTGGTTAAAAGATCAGTGTACACACAGACATGAGTACAGTTCTGAGATCAGATTCATAGTAGAGATGGTGAGCTTTGCAGTTGCAAAGAGTTCTTTCAGAATTAGTCCATATGTTACAGTCCAATGTCCATATTCAGGGTGAGCCAGGTAGAACTGCAGATCTCAGCCTTTCGACTTAAGCATCCCCTGCATGAAGCATCAAGCAGATCTGAGATAAAAAGAATCAGGACCCAAGACATTTTTATACAGTTCCAGATCTTTTGTGACAGCTCAGCATCCTTAGGCAAACACTGGGCAATCATGGAGATTTTGAAGTAGACCTATTTCCTAAGCATAACTGATAATTAACTACAAATGTTAAGATGCCCTTTTGATCTCTGAATTAACAGAATACAGTATAGACAGGGACTGTTTGACGACATTGTTAACGTCTAGCAAGACATAAGTACACACATACAATTAGTATCACCTCAAATTTCTAACAATACAGGTTTGCATTTCAATGTTCTAGCCTATCTACCAAGGAATGTCCCTAACTACCATTCCCATACTTTTCTAACATGTCTCTAAAGGTTGGCTTTGGGTCATTTAGCCTGCCAGCCGCTTAACCCTTTCTGTTGACACACTTTGTATGAGATCTGTTGCAATGATATAACAGCCGTAGCAACAATGATTTGCATGGTCATACTCTAATTGGATAACGTCACAACTCCTCCGCTCCTAACACCAGTGTCCCATGTGAACAATCCCTTTGATGTTGTTACCCATCAGATATTTACAATCACTCCAAAGCTGATTTCACAGTTTCTTTCACACTGTTATCAAGCACAGACATTTTATGCTACTCATCCATGTGGGCACAAATGATACTGTGAGGTGTGATGCTGAGCGGATCAAGAGTGACTACAGGGCTCTGGGAGCACAGTTGAAGGAGTTTGGAGCACAGGTGGTATTCTCTTCAATTCTTCCTGTCAAAGGTAGGGGCCCGGGCAGAGACAGATGCATCATGGAGGTGAATGCCTGGCTGCGAAGATGATCTTGCCAGGAGGGCTTTGACTTCCTCGACCATGGGATGCTATTTGAGGAAGGACTGCTAGGCAGAGATGGCGTTCACCTTTCGAGGAGGGGAAAGACCCTATTTGCACACAGACTGGCTAACCTAGTGAGGAGGGCTTTAAACTAGGTTCGACGGGGACAGGTGAGCAAAGCCCACAGGTAAGTGGGGAACATGAAGACCTGGGAGATGGGTCGGAAACAAGAGGGAGCGTGGGCTATAATGGCAGAGAGAAAGGAGGGTCAGGGCAAAACTGGGAGGCAAGATCAAACCAGTATCTTAGATGCCTATATACAAATGCGAGAAGTATGGGTAATAAGCAGGAAGAACTGGAAGTGCTAATAAATAAATACAACTATGACATTGTTGGCATCACTGAAACTTGGTGGGATAATACACGATTGGAATGTTGGTGTGGATGGGTATAGTTTGCTCAGGAAGGATAGACAGGGGAAAAAGGGAGGAGGTGTTGCCTTATATATTAAAAATGTGCACACTTGGACTGAGGTGGAGATGGACATAGGAGACGGAAGTGTTGAGAGTCTCTGGGTTAGGATAAAAGGGGTAAAAAACAAGGGTGATGTCGTGCTAGGAGTCTACTACAGGCCACCTAACCAGGTGGAAGAGGTGGATGAGGCTTTTTTTAAACAACTAACAAAATCATCCAAAGCCCAAGATTTGGTGGTGATGGGGGACTTCAACTATCCAGATATATGTTGGGAAAATTACACCGCGGGGCACAGACTATCCAATAAGTTCCTGGACTGCATTGCAGACAACTTTTTATTTCAGAAGGTTGAAAAAGCTACTGGGGGGAAGCTGTTCTAGACTTGATTTTAACAAATAGGGAGGAACTCATTGAGAATTTGAAAGCAGAAGGAAGCTTGGGTGAAAGTGATCATGAAATCATAGAGTTTGCAATGCTAAGGAAGGGTAGAAGGGAGTACAGCAAAATAGAGACAATGGATTTCAGGAAGGCGGATTTTGGTAAGCTCAGAGAGCTGATAGGTAAGGTCCCATGGGAATCAAGACTGAGGGGAAAAACAACTGAGGAGAGTTGGCAGTTTTTCAAAGGGACACTATTAAGGGCCCAAAAGCAAGCTATTCCGATGGGTAGGAAAGATAGAAAATGTGGCAAAAGACCACCTTGGCTTAACCACGAGATCTTGCATGACCTACAAAATAAAAAGGAGTCATATAAAAAATGGAAACTAGGTCAGATTACAAAGGATGAATATAGGCAAATAACACAGGAATGCAGGGGCAAGATTAGAAAGGCAAAGGCACAAAATGAGCTCAAACTAGCTATGGGAATAAAGGGAAACAAGAAGACTTTTTATCAATACATTAGAAGCAAGAGGAAGACCAAGGACAGGGTAGGCCCACTGCTCAGTGAGGAGGGAGAAACAGTAACAGGAAACTTGGAAATGGCAGAGATGCTTAATGACTTCTTTGTTTCGGTCTTCACTGAGAAGTCTGAAGGAATGTCTAACATAGTGAATGCTTATGGGAAGGGGGTAGGTTTAGAAGATAAAATAAAAAAGGAGCAAGTTAAAAATCACTTAGAAAAGTTAGATGCCTGCAAGTCACCAGGGCCTGATGAAATGCATCCTAGAATACTCAAGGAGTTAATAGAGGAGGTATCTGAGCCTCTAGCTATTATCTTTGGAAAGTCATGGGAGACGGGAGAGATTCCAGAAGACTGGAAAAGGGCAAATATAGTGCCCATCTATAAAAAGGGAAATAAAAACAACCCAGGAAACTACAGACCAGTTAGTTTAACTTCTGTGCCAGGGAAGATAATGGAGCAAGTAATTAAAGAAATCATCTGCAAACACTTGGAAGGTGGTAAGGTGATAGGGAATAGCCAGCATGGATTTGTAAAGAACAAATCGTGTCAAACCAATCTGATAGCTTTCTTTGATAGGATAACGAGTCTTGTGGATAAGGGAGAAGCGGTGGATGTGGTATACCTAGACTTTAGTAAGGCATTTGATACGGTCTCGCATGATATCCTTATCGATAAACTAGGCAAATACAATTTAGATGGGGCTACTATAAGGTGGGTGCATAACTGGCTGGATAACCGTACTCAGAGAGTAGTTATTAATGGCTCCCAATCCTGCTGGAAAGGTATAACAAGTGGGGTTCCGCAGGGGTCTGTTTTGGGACCGGCTCTGTTCAATATCTTCATCAACGACTTAGATGTTGGCATAGAAAGTACGCTTATTAAGTTTGCGGACGATACCAAACTGGGAGGGATTGCAACTGCTTTGGAGGACAGGGTCAAAATTCAAAATGATCTGGACAAATTGGAGAAATGGTCTGAGGTAAACCGGATGAAGTTCAATAAAGACAAATGCAAAGTGCTCCACTTAGGAAGGAACAATCAGTTTCACACATACAGAATGGGAAGAGACTGTCTAGGAAGGAGTATGGCAGAAAGAGATCTAGGGGTCATAGTGGACCACAAGCTAAATATGAGTCAACAGTGTGATACTGTTGCAAAAAAAGCAAACGTGATTCTGGGATGCATTAACAGGTGTGTTGTAAACAAGACACGAGAAGTCATTCTTCCGCTCTACTCTGCGCTGGTTAGGCCTCAACTGGAGTATTGTGTCCAGTTCTGGGCACCGCATTTCAAGAAAGATGTGGAGAAATTGGAGAGGGTCCAGAGAAGAGCAACAAGAATGATTAAAGGTCTTGAGAACATGACCTATGAAGGAAGGCTGAAAGAATTGGGTTTATTTAGTTTGGAAAAGAGAAGACTGAGAGGGGACATGATAGCAGTTTTCAGGTATCTAACAGGGTGTCATCAGGAGGAGGGAGAAAACTTGTTCACCTTAGCCTCTAATGATAGAACAAGAAGCAATGGGCTTAAACTGCAGCAAGGGAGATTTAGGTTGGACACTAGGAAAAAGTTCCTAACTGTCAGGGTGGTTAAACACTGGAATAAATTGCCTAGGGAGGTTGTGGAATCTCCATCTCTGGAGATATTTAATAGTAGATTAGATAAATGTCTATCAGGGATGGTCTAGACAGTATTTGGTCCTGCCATGAGGGCAGAGGACTGGACTTGATGACCTCTTGAGGTCCCGTCCAGTCCTAGAGTCTATGAATCTATGAATCAATGCAGCAGGAGCTGAACCTTAAGTTACTTATGCAGAAATGTCCTCACTGCAACTGAATAAAATAACACAACCCCCCAAAGTTGTTTGTTTAACCACACAGAGAGGGCTCTTTGCATCTTGGTGCCCGGGGATGGGTCCCATTAGTGTTAACGGGAGTGTTGTGAGGGCAGTGAAGGGGAAAAAGCCTCCTATGGTCCCTTAAATGCCAAGTCTGTGCTCTGCAAAAGACAACACATGAGAAGCTATTTAACCCTGCGTTCTGTCCAAGTGGATTTCTAAAAGACCAGGTCAGCCCATTATGCCTGCTGCTCACACTGCATGTGTCTGGCTGATTGTAAAGCACTGATCTCATCTTTCAAGCTACTTAGGTATTGCCTCTGCCAACCTTCAGGAACAGAAAAAAGCTCTTTACGCACTACGCTCCACTTCTCCTGGCGAGCAGCTTTTGGAGTAGTCCTTTCACGCTTGTTTCTCTCAATGGCTCTTCTCAGGAGATGCTTTCCCACCAGTTTAAAAATCGGGGCCTAAGTTCTTCTTTGTGCATGGGTTCCACTTAGCACAGTTACCTACAAAATCATGGCAAACTAATTTAGACTTTCCTTAGATACATTGCTTAGCAGGATTCTCCCTGTCCCTCCCCTTCTCTTTGGAACTCAGGCATTTTATTCACTATTGCTTTACAAAACTCTCTGACAGTGGAAATCAACACTGGCCTGATGCTGTTTTCCTTGGGCAGCAGGAACTCTCGCTGAATTCACAGAGGGAGTTGAAATGCAAGACCAGGCACCTTGGCCCAGAGCCACGAAAGCACTTATGTGCCTGTCTACTACTTTAGGCCCCTAAGTCCAACAATTAGGCACCACTGAGATCCTCAACCCCCTAGAGGCACCTAAAATTCCACAGTGCTTACATTTTTACCATAACAGTCCACTGGGTGGCTAGGTTTCTCCCTTCAGGCACACACAGTACTGCTTCCGGCAGGCACCCTGGTGCCTCTCTCAAACCAGGTGAAGATAGGTGTTGTCGCACCTATCTCGCCTGCAGGGACTGCCAGCTCCACTCAAAACAGCCAGAGCAGCTCTCCCTTCTCACCTATCTCCCAGTGATTAGGCACTCACCCAGGATGTTGGAGACCTCACTGCGCCAGGTTAACAGGAGGGATTTGAACAAGAGTTCCTCACCTTTCACCTAAATGCCCTACCCGCTGGCTAGAGTCACTCTCACTCTCTGGCCCAAAGCAGGCGTCATTATTTAATACGAAGTGGAAAATGTCAACAGAAGAGATTGAGAGAACCCTGCATAAGCCTGTGTGGAGTGTAGACCTGGCCTAAATGTAGCACTCTGCAATGCTCAGTGTTACAGTGCCAAAGTCCCTTTATGTATCTGGGCCCTTGTGCTTAGAGATTGGATACAGGAAATCTTTGGTGTTCTGAGGATACTCCCAATATCCTTAGCACATTAACAGTGAGACTCACCAAGGCATTTAGAATCCTTCCCTAAGAGGAAAGAATGCACTTCGGAAGTGAATATGTGCGGTAGCCCAACCTCAATGACCCAGAAAATGACTAGTTGGGGTTCGGTCAGGTGTTCTGCCATCAGCATTCAGCACCTTTCCCAGAGTGTGAGAGAGAGAGAGAGAAATCAGACACAGGAAAGGAAAGCAAAGGAAACCCAGTACTTTTACAGGACTTGATCCTTCAGCATTTGTAATAGGCAGAGCTCTATTCAAGTCCACGATCAGTCAAGTTATGCTAGCTGAAGATGTGGCCTATACCATTTTTTGTTTTGTTTTTTTAATTTAGCGCTGGTAAAAGATTCTGTGTTAATAGCCATGAAGGCTGAGATCCTGTATCCACAGAGAGGCCCATTATTCTTGTCAGACAGTTTTCCTTTTTATTTGTAATTAGTAGAAATAATTGGAAATAACAATTCAACTAGAAATAATTTTAAAATCAGGAAATTGACTAAACTGGAGCTAATAAATCATTTTTGTCATTATAGTTAGTAATGAGTGTAGCTGTGGGTTGCATCTTTGGAAAGTTATTTTTTTTTCTGTAAATTAAATAAAAAGTAAAAAAAATGTGGGAAATCCTTTTCCAAATTTTGGTGCATTTTTTCCCCCACAAGTGAGTTTTTCTTACCACAGTAGTTCCCAAATTTTGTGAAACCAAAATGCTGTCATCAGGTACATGTTTTTCCTTTATTTTCTGCAGAAAATCAGATATAATTCATAAGTGGAATATTATGGTTGTATTATGTTTTAAACGGTGTTAATTTTTCCATAGAAGTTGCAACAAAGGACCAAAATTTTCACCGGGAAAGTGCAAGTGGTAATATCTTGAATTTGTTTCCAATTTCTGTTTCTCTGTTTTATGACTCAGCCACCAATAATGGACGGAATCCCATTTGTTCCAACTGTCTCCTCTTCCCTTGAAATGCAGCCTTTTCAAATCCAACTGCCTGTATGGTAATTTGCAGTGATTTTCTTTTGTAACGGAACATCTTGAAGATGAGGCACCTGCTCTGAATAACCATTTCCATGCCTTAACATCATTTCTATCCCTACACTTTCTAATTTCTGCATAAAAGGCAGTTCTTTCATCAGTACTGCTCAAAGCTTCGCACAAACTGAATACACCTCCTCTTAGGTTCATTTCACCAGTAATATATTTTACCATTACTGAAATATCTATAGTGGAAGCTGCTGCATGTTTGCCCTTGCGTGATGTCTTTTTCATTTGTAAATATTAAGGGTAAACTTTGGTACTTGTCTTCACTTTCAAGGTCCTTCATGACCTAGCCCCATCTGACCTATCAGTCATCCAATATCAAAACATTGACTCCTGTCACCAAAGGGCCCATGATCCCAGCTTCCATCACCCACTTGTTAAGTTTTCAGACAAGCACCTTCATGCTTTCTCCCATGCTGCTCCTCACATTTGGCAGAAGCTCCCTGTACACATCTGCAAAACTAACTTATTATCCTCCACCAAATCCCTCCTTAAAATTCCCCTTTGCCTGCCAAAAACTTGACAATAGCCAGGCTGCTGGTGCGCTGAAAGTCAGACCACCCACCATGCTGCCCGTTATCATCTTGTTGTTTCCTTATGCTCCCCTATCTGTCTGTTTGTATCCAGCTATTATCTTGTCTCTTACTTACCTTGTAAGCTCTTTTGTTCTATGTGCGTCCTGCTCCTAGCACAATGGGGTCCTGCTCCAGGCCTGGGGTTCTTAGGCACTACAATAATAAGAGAAATAACTCTTGCCTCTTATTGCAAAGCCACTGAAGTCACCAGCTGCACGAGGCTGGGTGCAGTCCTACTGTGCAGTATGTGGCCAGGGATGGCTCTACAGTTTTCACCACCCCAAGCAGTGCACCGAATTGCCACCACGAGCAGCAGGGGCAGTCCGTGTGCCCTTAGGGCGGCAGGCGCATTTCCGCGGCGGCGGCAATTCGGAGACAGCTTCTATGTTTAGCTGAAGCCGCCCCAGACAGCTAAACATAGAAGCTGCCCCCGAATTGCCGCCACTGTGGAAACACGCCTGCCACCCTAAGGGCCCAGAGACTGCCCCCACCATCCACGGCGGCAATTCAGCGCGCTGCTTGGGGGCAAAACAACAGGAACTGCCACTCCTTGCAGAATGCCGCCCCAAGCACCAGCTTGGAATGCTGGTGCCTGGAGCCAGCCCTGTATGTGGTGGTGGGGTCTGAAATAGTTGGAGATTGGGTTAGAAAGAATGCAGACTCCCTGCTCAAACAGCTCAGAAGGGCAGGGGCCTGCCGGAAGAGGAGTAAGAGTTGGGCACGTGGATCCACTCAGGAGAAACTATGTCTTCCTAGCACCCCCTGTCCCCAAAGAGAGTAGAGCAAAGAGCACTGCATCCACTTCAATGACCCTCCTCTGCATTTTTTTCATTGAAGAGTCCTCTCAACTGCTATTGTCTTACCCCCTCCTGTCTCAGTTCAGTGTCACTTCCTAAACAATCCTGAGCTTGTGTACAGCTGTGGTGGCTCCCAAAGTGTCACTGAGGAACTCTAGGAAGAAAGTTTATACAAATGAAGTTTCTCTTTGGCCATTTTTTTTTACCAAAATAGGGGCATATTGCTCCTTCCCCTGTGGAGCTTCTGTCTCCCTAGAGTTCTGGGAGAAGACTAGACTTCTCAGGAATTTTCCATCAGAAGAGCTTTCCAACAGAAAATGCTCTCTTTGCAAAACCAAAGATGAATTTGGCCCATAGGAGTTTGTTTTGAGGCTGGCTAGACGCTGCTGTTCTTCAATAAGCACTGTTTAGCTCAGCTGTAGCTTGGGGGTTAGCACAATGTAGGAGATGTAGTTCAGATAGATGGCTGCAATTTATGAATGACACTAACTGTATTCTAGTGAATCGGGACAGTGTTGTTGTCTAGGCTACATCCCATTAAACCCAAAGGAATGTAAAGCCAGACAAATCCCACAAAGCAATGAGTAGCCACAGCAGCAGAAGAGACATAAGGGCATATACATTATCTGCTGAAGTCAATTTGAGCAGTGCACATATATCTGAGGACCGAAGCTTTAGTGACTTCCGAGGCAAGGATACTCTGAAAAGACTCTAGTCAGTTCAGTCCACTTCTCTAAAATATATCAACCTACCAGTGCATATAAAGGAAAAGAAGTTCCCTTTCTGTATGCCTCAGCACATATCCTAATGGCCCCACCTTGAGAAGTACCTGAAGGTTTTTAGCTCATTTGGGCAGATGTACATTTGTCTTAGGATGGAGAAACTCTATTTCCAGACATAAAGAGTTGGCCGATTGACCTCAGACTTAATTCAAATGTGCTGTTGGTGCTGTTAGCTAAAATGGATCAGGGTCTGTAAAGAGAATCATCTAGTTCACCTGAGGTGAAGTAAATGAATTTTTGATTGTGTGGCTTCCTATGAGATTAGAAATTGTACTAATTTACTATTTTGACGTATCTATTTTTTTTTAAAAAAATGGAAAGTAGGGCAGAAAAGTTTCCCCTTCAATTATAAATCACTTTTTAAATTTTTAATTAGTTGTGGGAAGAAATATTTCAGTGGCATTTTTGTAGTCTTGACATTTGATCACAGATTAAGCATTTTTATAGAGCTGCAACACAGAAAGCTCTGAGAAAAGAAACCCAATATTTCTTTTGAAAATCTCATGTAAAATGGAAATTTTTCAGAGGCAGAATGTACAACACTGAAAGAAAACCATGAACACAGAATCTATATACTGTAGACTATTCTTGTTTTGTGAGGCAGTAATTGCCTTTGGATAGCTATGTACATTTACATTTCCTTCTTAAGTTTCCTACTGGGACCATGTTTCCCATATCTGTTTGCTGCCATCCCACTGGCCACTCTGCTGGTGTATTCTCCCATCCTGTGAGTGTCTGGTCTATTTGGATTGTAATCTCTTCAGGGCAGGGACCATTTACCACTCTGTGTTTGTACAACACCTCACACAATGAGGCCTCATTCTTGGCTGGCCCTTAGGACCGGCCGTAATAAACAAGATTAATAATATTATCCATTAAAACCGGTCAGCAAGTTCTGCTCAAAATGTTTTTGCAATGGAAAATGGTTTCTTAAATAGAAATTTTCTCAAGAAAAAAATGGCATGCTAGTCTGAAAACTGGGAGGGGGGGTAATAAAAACCTGAAAAACTTCAGAGAAAATTTTGATGATAGATATTTACTGACAGGCTCCAGCTATCCATCTAGCAGACTGGTCTACAATAAAAGCTCACACCAGCTTAGCTACATCTCTCAGTAATGTGAGAAATCCAGAGCCCTGAGAGATGTAGCAGGGCCAACCTAATCCCTGGTGTAGACAGAGCTAAGTGGATGGAAGAATTCTTTCGGGGAGGTGGATTAACTACAGCAATGGGAGAACCTTTCCCCATCAAAATAGTGATTAGTGGGTGTCTACACTCAAGCACTACCGTGGTGCAGCATTCTTTTCTCTCATAATTCTACCTAGCTCCCTCTTGGAAGTACTGCTAAATCATAGAATCATAGAATATCAGGGTTGGAAGGGACCTCAGAAGGTCATCTAGCCCAACTAAATCATCCCAGCCAGGGCTTTGTCAAGCCTGACCTTAAAAACTTCTAAGGAAGGAGATTCCACCTCTCTAGGTAACCCATTCCAGGGCTTCACCACCCTCCTAGTGAAAAAGTTTTTCCTAATATCCAACCAAACCATCCTACTCCTTGTTCTGTCACTGCTCCACTTCGCCGCGCAACAGTCCAATCCATCCGCTCTTTGGAATTCTCTTCAGGTAGTTGAAAGCAGCCCTAATCAATCCCCCCTCATTCTTCTCTTCTGCAGACTAAACAATCCCAAGTTCGCCTCAGCCTCTCCTCATGAGTCATGTGCTGCCCAGCTCCCTCGATCCATCTTTTGCTGCCCTTCGCTCGACTTTTTCGCAGCTTTTCAACCATCCTTCTTGCTACGTGTGCCAGCGGCCCGCAAAACTGGAACCCACAGCTCCGTCGAGCCTCAGCAATGACCAGACAGAGGGGAATGATCATATCCCTTGACTCTGCTGGCAATGCCCGTACTTAAGTACCAGCCAACAAGCAGTTAGCCTTCTCTTGGCACCAAGGGCACACTGTCGACTCATATGCCAGCTTCTCGTTCACTGTAATCTCCACTAGGCTCCTCTATTAATCTGCAGAACTCTGCCTAGCCATCTCGGACCCCAGTCTGTAACAGCTGATGGGATTCTACCACTCGTACGTTGGCGGACTCTCACTTGTCTCCTTCGTTCCAGAACGCGCTCATATAGCCGCTTTCTTTTGGCCCCAGCCCTCCTAAATTTGTCTAAGTCCCCTCCCTCGATCCTATCCCTAACCCAGCGTATTACCACTCCCTCCAAGTTTAGTGTCATCTGCAAACGTTGCTGAGAGGCAGGCCCACGCCCATCCTCCATGATCCCATATAATGAAGATATTGAACAAAACTGGCCCCAGGACCCACCCTTGGGGCACTCCACTGAACACCAGCTCTGCCCAATAGACTTGCGAGCCATTGATCTAACCCTTGAGCCCTGATGATCTCGCCAGCCCTTTCTATCCACACCTTATTGTCCAATCTTCAGCCGCACTACTTCCTTTCAACTTGCTGGCACAGCAATACTGTGCGGCAGCCTGCTATCACAAAAAGCTTGCCTAAAAATCAACGGAACTAACACCATCC
>NC_133773.1:8723643-8856033 GCF_003597395.2 Chelonoidis abingdonii | reverse complement strand
GAGGAGAGGAGGGACCTGGGCTGCCCTTACTCCAGGTCCAAGCCAGGGGCCCTGGGGTGTGTGGTGAACCACTTGGACTAGCTTCTTCCCCTGGGTTACTTCACCTCTCATACCCGTCAGCTTGTGAAGGGCTTCTCGCCTCTCTTCTATACAAGCCTAGGTACCCCTTACTAGGGTTTCTGTTGAGCTTCCCTACCACCGCAGCACTCCTCCAAAACCTTCTATTTCTCTCTGGACACAACTCTTCTCTTCTGCAATCTGCACTCTGCTCCAATCCAACCTTTCTCCTTCAACTACCACCCCCTGTCTGACTGAAGCAGGGGTTTATATCCCATGACTGAGTAGTTGCCTCTAACTGAGGTCAGGTGCTTCTAATTGGAGTCAGGTGTTCATTAACTGGAATCACAGGTGCTCTAAGTGAAGTCAGGTGCTCTAATTGGAGTCAGGTGCTCTAACTGAAGTCAGGTGCTCTAATTGGAGTCACAGCTGTTCTAGTTAATCTAAAGCAAACCTTCCTCCCTTGGCAGGGAATAAGGCCCCCTGCTAACACTCTTATGCTGCCCTCTGGCCATGCTGTATCACACTATGTTTATGTGTTTTTCTTTCTTTTTATATAAAGCTTTCTTTTTAAGACTTGTTTGAGTTTCCTCTGGGTAAGCTAAGGAACGAAGGGAAGGGAAATTCTCTTTGTGTTAGATCTACGGAGGGTGAAATCTGAACAGCCTCAGGGGAAGAAGGAGGGGGGAGGGGAGAGATACTTAATCTCTCGGTACTTGTGTTTCAAGGACTTGAAGCTGTATCTTCCAGGGGAAGCCTGGGAGGGGGTAAAGAGGAGACAAGGGGAGGAGGTTATTTCCCTTTGTTGTAAGACTCAGGGCATCTGAGTCTTGGGGGTCCCCCAGGGAACGTTTTGGGGAGACCCGAGGGAGTCAGGCCCTGGAAATTCCTGGCTGGTGGCAGCGATATAAGATCTAAGCTAGTAATTAAGCTTAGAGGGTTCATGCTAGCTTCTCATTTTATGAACGCTAAGGTTCAAATCTGAGTAGGAAGCTACGACAAGCACACATTGTGAGATCCATGAAACAAGTGCTTGTTAAGGCAAAATGCTGATAGAGAAATGGCACTTGTACAGAATGTCCATACTAGGTCAGACCAAAGGTCCATCTAGCCCAATATCCTGTCTTCTAACAGTGGCCGTTGCTAGGTGCTTCAAAGGGGATGAACAAAACAAGGCAATTATCGAGTGATACATTCCCTGTCATCCACCCCCAGCTTCTGGCAATTAGCGCCTTATGGACATGTGGAGATTGCAGCTCTGACCATGTTAGTTAATAGCTATCAACAGACTTTTTCTGTATTCACCAATTCAAATATTTCCCCTGTCATAAAATATTAGTATGGTGGAGGAAGGGTTACACTGGAAAATTCCCTGGATGATTTTTTTGAAGGGGGGCAGGGACAGAGAGGGGTAAGGATATCTGTTGGGTGTGGTAATGCTATGCACCCCCATGCTGTCCCTGTCGGAACCAGGCATTAAATAGGGTTGTATGATTAAGAGAAGAATATCAGTTTCCCTATAATTATCACTCACAGCTGGCCCTTGTATTTCCTGTAGGGAACTAGTTGTGGAAATTACTAATCATTCAAGTAAATTGTACTTTGAAGGCAATGAGTGGGAGTGCAATCCCCACAGAGCCTTGGAAACAGAATTGGAGATAATGGAGGAGGATCAACAAATTCTTCATGTAAATTTTAATAATTTCAGTGGAATGAAAAACACAGCAGTGAGATTTGGTTTCTGGGCCGAAGAAGGGTGTAGTGCACCAGGAAAAAGATGTCCACCAAGGGACAGGTTGCAGTCAGGGTCAGATTAAGGTTAATCAGGGCCCTAGTAACACCATGATATGGAACCCCCTTGTGGTTCTGTCCTGCATCCTCACCCCTCTGAGACTCCCACACCCCAAATCAATTTGCTATGGTGATGGTAGGGTGCCCACCTTCCATCCCAAAGCAGACAGATTTAGAGGTAACACTTCGTCAAGATGGGGCAGTTCCCTCTCACACTGCTATTAGCTAAGGGTCTCTGCAGACTCACGTAGAGGTCACTGCATCAGGTCACCTTTTCAAGGTTTTCTTCATAACCATTGGGATAGGGATTTTTTTAAAGGAAATCCGAGATTACATCACAATGACATGACTCCAGGAGACAGGGCCCTAGACATTGACCTACAGTACCTATGTCTTAATCTGGACCCACTTACATCGTAACATAGCTGCAACTTCCCATCTGTTATAGAGGAACATAGTTCAAACAGCGGGTGCCTGGGGCAGGAGGACATGGCTCGGTTGGCCATTCCTACCCGCTTAGAAAAACATCGCATTTTGTACTATGAATACAGAAGTAGCAGCCTATCTTTTGAGGGGTCAGCTATTTCAGTACTTCTTTTCCATTCCCCCTTTCAAATATACCGTGGAGCAATGTTCATTTATGTCAGTACCAATGAGGAGCAGTGCCAGTGAATGAGATGTCCCTGAACTGGACAAAGCAGTAGAGATGTCAGTGGAATTGCAATCAGAGGTGGCATGAAAGACACCATGGTCCAGTGAGTAGTGCCCCAGACTAGATGTCAGGACAGCTAGATTCTACTCCTGGCTTTGCTACTGAGTGAGTCATTTCTCCTCAGTGTATTTGTTTATTCTCTTCCTCCTCCCCCAACACTTTGTATTTATATTGTAAGCTCTTTGGGGGCCATGACTGACTCAATATATACTTGCACAATGCTTAGTACACTGGGGCATGGGTCTTGGCTGGGGCCTCCAGCAATTACTGTCACAAATAATACTTTCAGAGGTAAGTTCAAGAGGTCAGCAGGCTTAGTTTACATCTAAATTAGCATCCAAAAGTTAGGAGATTTCTACCAGCATTTCAAGTTGACCTTTCCTTCTCAGTGATCCCCTACTCAGACCCCTCGATTACTAGAGAGGTCATCTCAGGCTCTAGCAAGTCAGAGAGCCTCTGTATTGGGCATGGCAAAAACTAAGTAGGCAAGCTTGATTGAAGGTGACACAGACTGCCTTATGTACATGGCAGGAACATAGAGGCACCCAGGGCCTAGCAGAGGGTTTGCTGAACCTTCCAAGGCTGCAGGGCGCACAGAGGGAGTTGTTAAGGAGGAAGGGGGTGGGTATGCTGCTCTGGTATTTGGAGAAGGGATTCTCCTCCCCTTTCTAAAGAGGTTTGAGAACAGCTGAAGTTTGGGTTGTTTCCTTTTTTTAGGAAGTGCCAATCTCAGAATCTTGAAGCCAAACTAAAGTGGTTTTCAGTAAAGCAATAGTCATCAGGCGGGGGTGTGGGGTGGGGAATCAAAACAATCTACTCACTGCAGTAAACTAAGAAAATATGTAAATCAAGTCTGGTAACGTGACATTTAAACCTGTAGCTGTTTAAACAAACAGTTTAAAAAAAAAACCCAAAGAGCTCGTTGTGAAAGCAACACACATTTAATGGAGCAAAGTACCACAGTGCACTGTTATCACAGCAGTCAGTCCTACCACGCAGCTGCTCCCACTGCTCCTTATTCTCCCGACCAGCAGGCGGTGTTTATCCTCAAGGCTCTTTCATAAGCCTAATCCTGGGGCCTGATTCTCCTCTTTTTGGGCCAGACCCAAAGTGGATTGAAATCTATGGAAAAACTACCCCTGATTGCAGTGGGCATTGGATTATACCCCCTCACACTTATTTTACACAAGTGTAGGAGTCATACCGGTTTGAATGAGAAGAAAATCAGATCACCAGGGCTTTAAAATTACTCCTGTTCACAGGGGATATCCTACCATTCAGGGACAATTCCATTGGACAACACTGAGCTTTGATAAAAAAGATGACAATCCGTTACCAAAGGGCTGGAATAATTTCCAAGGGCTGGGAGACTAATGCTTTGGAGCTTTGTGACAACATCTTCACACAAGACGGGTAATGGACCTCTCCCAGGTAAAGAAGGTGCCAGGCCTAGACACCATTACATACTACGGGTCAAGTCTCCCTTTTTCAATATTAGAGCACAAGGTGGCAGGGGAGGGAGAAAAATATTATCAAGCTATTGGGTTCTCTTGACCAATTAAGCTTCTTTTCCATTAAAGGACTGTTAATGTGCAGAGGGCTCTTCTTACATCCATCTAAGTGCTCTTTGAACTCCATCCAAACTAAAATCCACATCTGAATAAGTTATAACAAAGATATAAAAACAAGTTTTCTTGCTTCTTGAGCCAGGATGGGAACTCTGGGCAGCTCCTTCCTCTTTGCTGATGGGAGGATTGTGGACATATGCCTACTGGACTGATGACACATTGCCTGTTGCTGGTTCTATCAGAGAGTCCTTTGTGAGTCCAACTCTACTTGCTCGGGGCTGGTTTGCAGCAAACCTAGGTGACGTGTCTGGCCAAAGCATCAACTGAGGCAATGGCTGGGGCAATATTTACCAGCAATGCCATTCCTATTCCGTTGGCTGCAAGAAAGAAAGGTTTGTTGGTTTTAGTCCATTCACTAAGTTCAGTCATCAACTCAAGTGGGTCATAAAATACCTCCCAACCAGCACAATGACCTGCCTTCAGCATCAAGATCCCCAGCCAATGATCTGTTGTGGGGCCACTTGCCTGCTTCTAGTTAGAGCTGGACAGGCTGTTCTCACGTCTAGATAGCCATTGCATCCATTGCCCATTCATCTGCAGCCATCTCTCCCGTGTTCTTCTCCCCTTCTCCTAAGCTGCCAGCCAATCACCAGAAGCTCCCCGCTCTATGTGTCTGGGTGGGGTCTTCCTTTTGACGCATGATCCTCACAGCTTTGCAGATAGGGGAAAGCCCTTCCTTGCTTTCTGCAGGGTACCTCAACTCTTGATTTCCTTAAGAGCTGCTGCAAAATACTCTTCCCAGCCTAAGAGTGACAGCAAAATCTCACACTTAGCACCATTGGATATGAAGTCAAGCAGACTCCATCAGCTGTAATACAGCAGAGCTTCAGAGGCTGGCAACAGGAGAGACTTCATAATGAAGAGACACTCAAAAGACTGGGCTTATTTGTTTAGACAAAAGCCTAGTAAGAGGGACCAAAAACAGACTTATGCAAAGTAATGAATGTAAGAAAAAGAAAAAGGTCAACCAAGGTCTTCTACATATATACAGAAGAACTAGAGGACTTTCAATGAAATTGAAAAACAACAAATCTGAAACGGATAAAGGGTTAAAATAATAAAGATAATTGATAAAGATAATTAGCCTGTGGAAGTCATTGCCATGAGATATCACATTTCTAGTAAGATTTTAAAAGGATCGGACATTTTTGTGCATAATGATAGGATCCACAATAATGACAATGGTGACACTGTGTCCATGTAACTGGCGTGCGTCAGTCATTTAGACAAGTGACTCAAACTGTGCCCACAAATACAAAAGCGCATTTAAGACATGGCCCAATGTACGTACTTTTTCATTTCCCGCTCTAATAGTAAGTCACCAGATTCCCTTGGTACTGCCAACTTTTAAGTCATCTGAAGCTAGTCACATTATCCCTGCATTCTGCCCACAGTTACATCATACAATCTGACAAGTAAAACTAAACTGATATCACATTAAACAGCTGATCCTAACATGAAACTTAGTTTTAAAAATGATCTCTGCACCTTACAAGTAACACTGGACAATTTCAAGGGCTGCTGGAATGAATCTAGCACAACAAGCTGTACGGCATGGGGTTGGAAGAGAGTTATTTTTACTTTGGTTAAGGATGACAGTTCAGCATAACTGACTCATGAGTCTTTTTCTTTCAGCCTCACCTGTGGTGAAAAAGTCATCCCAAACTAATGTTTGTAACATTTTCATTCCTCCTAGTTTATGAATTTATATATCTGTCAGGTCTATTCATCTTTAGCAGCATTGACAGGGTGAGTTACTGAATTTTCTGATTAAGCGCTGAATATATTTTGTGCTTTTCACATATCAAATTTGCTGCTGAGTCTGTGCTTATATAAATAAATTGATATAATTTATTATTAAAGTTCCCGGGGGAAAAACACTCTATGTTAAGTTACTGATATGTTCTCTCAACCTTAACTCTAAGTTAAGGGTATAATAGATTATGGGGTGATGTTGTACTTATCCCCACTACAAGCATTGCAAATCCATGAAATTCATGTTCAGGTTAAACTGAAAAGAAATCCAGACATGATAAGGTTTGGAAAGTCAAAGTGAAGACATCCAACCTACCTTATGTCAGACACTATGTAATAACGGTACAATTGGGACACACCAGACAATACCCATATGCTGCACAATGTCTGTAATGAGAGGTCTGTGATGCTTCCCGCGGGATAGCCTCACAACCCTGGGTACTACACATCCTTAGCCAGGCAAAGTTTCATCCTGACTGTGGCCAGCAGCAGAAACTTCAGAGGAAGGTGCAGGAAACCCTGTGGTTCTGGGATAACCCTGACCCACCCCACTTAATAATTAGAGGTTGGCTCATGGCCTGAAGTTTCAGGTTTAGATCCTTGTTGTTTGGACTGGTATATTTACCATTATTTCACTAGATGTTCCTGTGATTCATATAAATGTCCAGTCTTTTTTTGAATCCTGCTAAGCACTTGGGCTCTATGATAACTGCAGCAATAGGACACAGTCTGATTGTGAACTGTGTGAAGAAATATTGCTCTTCGAGTTTTCAGTTTCCCATTTTTTAATTTCATTCAGTGTTCCCGAGCTGGTTTTTTTTTGTAAGGCAGGGTCAATAATTTCTGAGCTCCCCATTCATTATTTTGTAGACTTTTATCAAGGGACCTTTTATTGATCTAGAACGCTGTGTTGCTCAGCTGAACTCAATGGTAGTTTCACTGCTAACTTCAAGCTGGAGCAGGATCAAGCCCTTAGTGTAAGTCCCAAACCAGTCAGTCTCTCTTCATACAATAGTTTTGCCATGGTCCTAGTCAGTCGTTCTCGTTGCCAGTCTCTGAACCCCATCTAATTCTGCGATTTCCTTTTTAATGTGGGATGCCCAGAACTGACCACAGCATTCCAAGAGAGGTTGAACCACTGATTAATGTAATAGCATTATAACAGTTTCCAGATTATTCTCCACCCCCTTCCTTAGCAAACAAAATGTTAGGCAGCCTTTCTTGCCTGCAACTGCACATCAAGCAAAGGTCTTCACTGAGCTGTCAAACAAAAAAAAATCTTTGTACAGTCATTTAAAAAACCTCATTGTTTTGACTTTACCTACTAGACCATGACAAAGTCTCTGGTTTTCTTCACTCTTAGGAGACTCCCTCAAGAAGAAGTTGTGTGAAATATTGTTTCGATATTGATGAAAAAGATGGTCAATAGGGCTTGATTAGCCAGCCACAATATTTCAAAATACCATCCTTTCATCCAGATCACTAGGATATAGGCTGCCAAAGAAGGGAGTGTGGGAGGAGGCTTTTGAAAGCTGTTAGCTTTCAGAAAAGACAGGACAACACATAAGATTCCCCAGAAAGGTCTGGATATGTGTCACGACTGGAGGTTAGCCATTCCTAGCACAGAGTTCTGAAAGATTAGCTGGATCAAAGCACTGGAGAAGTGGTCCAGTGGATTAGGGCACTCACTTTCTCTTCTAAAGGTTGAGTGCAAATTCTGGATTATAGCCACAAATGAAAAAGACTAAAAGGGGGTTTAGTCTTGTGGGGTGGGAATATGTCTAGGAACACATGCCACACACAGGCTTATTTCTTTAGACTGTTAGAGCACCAACAATCTAGTCCACACTTAAGAGCTTGTCATGTTCCAGCAGTGCTGGGTTGGACAGGCAACAATATGGTGGGTTTAAAGGGCACATTGTTACACCCTTCCACCTGTATTTTACAAATCCATCATTGCTAATAAAACCTCTATAGTTGTGCTCAGTTGTGGTGCTCTCACACAAAGCCCAGTTGTACTGTTCTGAAGGACCTTCTTCTTCTCTTTGTGGTCTCAATCAAATGTCAGCACAGTGCCTAGCATAACGTGGGCCTCAGCACTCACTGGCACCTCTACATGCCATCATAATACACATAATCAATTATAACACAAAATACCAATGATAAGAGTCTATTTTTCAAAAGTTTCAGAAAGTCTGCTGCGATTGGAGGCATTTCACCATCAAAAGCCTTCTGGGATCTTTTGTGGTTTCTTGTCATGTTTTCCACCATTAAGAATTTGCTTATCTTCTTTTCCGATGTCTTGTGCCACCTGACCATCATGAGGCATGTGGAAGTTGGGTGTAGGCTGTTTATTCAATTCCTTAGCTTGTTTTGTGTAGGAAGCAGCAGATACAAGATCTCAAAACATCTCCTTTTTCCTTAGGTGGTATCACTGATGGACAAAGTCCCTATGAAGTACGTTTCTCTACTCAGCTAGTTTTATGGAAACAGAGTTTTTCCATTCAGTCATGCTACCTTTGTTTTTTAAGCATTTTCTATTTCACCAACTATTTGAATCACCTTATGTGTGATGTGAATCATATGGTGGCTGTAAAACATGCCACTCCACACTTCATTGGAATCCATTATCAAAGATAATTAGCTCAGCTATGTCAACACACAAATCGGCACTCAGCTAACAGGCAGCATGGGAACTTCATGAAGATAAGTCCCCACCATGGCCACCTATTGTCCCCACTTGCTCTCACTCCTCAGATGAGAGCCTGTTCCACCCAGCCACTCACCCATATCCACACACCAGCTCAGACTCCCACTACACAAAAATGCAGGACACAGGGGCACTGAGGCAGAAGAACTACTGTGCTCAGTCTATGGAGGAGCTTAAAGAACAGTGCCCAGCCTTTCCCTTGCTACTGCAGCCATCAGCTATCCTGCTTCCCCTCTCAACCCTGCAGGCAAGTGCCCTATCTGCTAAAGAGAAACAAGTGCACCTCACAAAGACGGCTGTGTAGTGGAAAGATCAGTGCCTCCATACAGACAGCTGTCTTAAAGAGCCAACAGCAGATGTGCTAAAGTGCTTGAGATGCAAAGCTTTGTGCTGGAGCCAAATGCTTCATCAGATCTGTCATCTGCAAAACCAAGCAAGACTGAGATGAGTGCCTTCTGAACCAGGAGAGAATGTAACAGAGGGGGAGCCCAATTAGCTTGCAGAGTCTCCACTATTGGTAGTATAAGATGCCCTGTATCTCAGTGAGGTAGTTGAGATCAGCCTGCTTGTCCTTCCTCCTCATCCAAAGGCTCCAGATCAATCAGGTCTGGGGACCCAAATCTTCTTGGTTGAAGGAACCTTTCCATGAATCTCCTTTACAATTTTGTCCTCTGGATCCTCTCTGTAGCTGTGCTCAAGGTTCAAATCAAGGCCCTCTGTGAGGTTTCAGGGACCAATAAGGGGTTCTGTTACCACCTGTCTTGTAACTTTGGATGCCTTCATGCCATACTGCTATGGCTCAAAGCTGACAGACACCAGTAGCTAGTCTATAAGCATAAGGTTTCACCAAGGCTTTCACTGGCTGGGTGACCCTCATTAGCCCTTCTTTTCCTGGGTATCCCCAATTCCCTCACAAGTTCTTAACTATCAGACACTCAGACTTTACCCCCTCTGCTTCATCACCCCCAAAGGCTAGGCTGACCAGATAGCAAGTGTGAAAAATTGGGACAGGGGTGGAGGGTAATAGGAGCCTATATAAGAAAAAGACCCAAATATCGGGACTGTCTCTATAAAATCAGAACATCTGGTCACCCTACCAAAGGCCTGAAACCTGCCCCCCATTATTGGTTCATTTTGGGGGGCACACTGGACATAGTTTGCACATCAGAGACCTTCTTGAGGTAAAAAAACAAAAATTTGACAGAAGAATGAGAATCAGACATTAAATAGTAAGGAAAAGCAAATATATACATGTTACACAGAAAAGAACCATACAGATGCAACTTCAGGCTTTACACTTCTATATTAGCCAAATTCCCTTGTCCAATACAAATTACCTAGTGCCTCTGAACAGTTTCCTACTATGTCCTCTATCCTACAGAGGATCCAGTATTTCATGGATAGCACCCTGCTTAAATGCTGGTCTTCATTTTCTGGATTTAAAAAAGCCTGAAATCCAAGACTGTTGTTATAAAGTTTTTTTTCTCCTCTCCTCTGCTCTCTCTTGACATGATGACTTACGATTACTCACTGGGGTAAATGCCTTTCTCTGTTTTCCAGGGCTGGGGTTTTCTTTTCAGTTTCAATGTCTTTCTATTAACTTTATGGCCCACCACTGTGTCTTCTTGGGTGGGCAATGGATGGGTATTTGAAGTTGGTTTCTTGGAAACAACTTTCCTGGAAGGTGCCCTTCCCTGCCTGATTCCTTCACCCCCTCTTGTGAGGTGATGCTGTAGTTGCACTACCACTACAATTTTACACACACAATTATATATAGAGAGAGAGAGACACACACACACAGTCATAACCACAGCCTACATACCAATCTCCAAGTTCAGAACATTGCAAGCTTTAATAACAGACCTTACTTGACAGATGTCTATGCTGAGACTGTGCTAAAATTATTATGGATTGCTGTGATTGATATGGATAAATGTGGCAAGCATGAGTTTGGTGTGGCTTGGTATGTCTGGAACTACTGGAGGATTCTGGGAGCAGGATTCTCTTGGTACTGCACGAATGGAGTGAAATACTACTGGAGGTGCTGAAATTGCACAGGAATGGTTAACAATGGCTCGATGAGCATGTGTGTTTTAATCCCAAACTTTGGAATTTATTAGCAGAGAACCTGGTCACAAAGTAAAATACAAGTAAGATCATGCGATCGGTGAGCTTGGTGACACGGCTGACATGGGTCAGAATGACCCTTTTTCGGATAATCTCATGCTAAGAGCTTGAGTGAATGATTTATGAGAGGGTAAACTATGGATGAGCTTCGGTCTGTCTGTGTGTCTGCTTTGCAGTCCCTTCCAAAATTATGAAGAAAACCAGTAATAAATGCCTATGACGCATGTTTCTGGTACATGTGACTCCTTTAAGAACAAAAAGGTATATAAATGCTAAGCAAACTGAATGACTTCAGATCCATTCCCCAATTAGTCTTGAATCTCTTTGGATATTGTGAGACAGAAGTTGTCTGGGTAACCAAGGCCCCACCTCGAAGGACCTTAGAACCAGAGGTCATCAGGGCAACCAGGCACTGCTCTGAGGGATAAACCAAGTGCCTGGGAGGGGAAAGAAGAAAAAGAAGTAGTCTCCATCTAGAGCTGCTTTATTTGCCAATCAGGATACTGTGTAAGGCCAACGTAGTTACTGAGGGTTTATGCTTGGGGAACTGAGGCTTATGAAAAAGAATTCATACCAGGTAACCTTCACTGCTTGTGTGATTCTCTCTCAAATAAATGACTGTGCATTAAGCGTATTGGTTTCCAAATTCTCACTGGTATTGGCAAACACCTGCCCAACCATGGGCCATTAAAAGATCCGTTTCAACAGTCTACACAGGGACATTGTCTACAACCAGTTGACTCAGTTGCTTATTCTTTGGGGGTTCAGACTTCATTCTTCTCTTGAGGTGTCTGGATCCTGATTGTCACACCTTTCTATTCGTATTATTCTATCCATGAGTATTTTATCCTCATCTCTTTACTATTCCTTTCTAGGAGCAATTCCTTTTCTCACATATTTTTGTTGATGCTAAGAGCAGTCGGCACTGTATCTGCCCCCAGGGGCCAGTATTTTTGTTATTTATTTGTGTACAATGGCCCAGATGTTTGGATGATGAACGAGAAAAAGGGAGCTAACCTCAATTACGAAAGAAACAAACTTTAGAACTTCTGAAGGGTTAATATTTTGGATTTTTATTTGATTGGGAGTTTTTTTCATGAGCCAAAAGAGCAAGGTTGTCTTTATCTCAAGTTTATGCATGATAGTTCAATTTCAGATTGAAAGCAAACTTGTAATGGGATTCTTCCTACACTGAATCACACTAGTTGATCACACTAGTTGACAGGAACTATTATCTGAGTCAATTTTTAATAGACGCGGTCAACTATTGTGCTTAATATGTGGCCACCATTGCTAGGTGTTAAGTTTCCTAACTTGGCCTGTACTTGTGTGCCCCTCCTTTGGGGGTAGACCCAATGCTTATGCCAATCACCCAAAGGAGTAAAGGGACTAAAGTCACTCCCCACCCCTTGCAGCAAGCGGAGACTTGGAAAGCAGAAAATCAAACATCTGTCCGTCAGTTTGCTCCAGGAACAGCCCAACAATGGGCTGCCCTGGCTTGGGGCTCTTGGCAAAGCCATGAGGTAGCTGTAGGGGGTGATCAATTTGCACAGATTGTCAAAGGCATTTAAATAAAGAGGCATGATATTTAAAGTGCTCGGTGCCCAACAGCTCCAATTGTCCTTGCTGATCATTCCGTTTTAGGCACACTGGTCTCTTTTAAAAATCAGGCCACTTATTTAAGCGCATAAATACATGCTGTCGAGCACTGGGGGCTTTTGAAAAAAAATCTAGCCCCAAGACCTGATTTTAAGAGTTGACGGGAGCTGTAAGTGCTCACTCATTTCATCTGCAGATGTGGAACAGCATTTTGGAAAAACAGACCCTCAGCATCTAATACTTGGCACCCAAAAATGGGGTAGCTGAAATTTAGAAAGTCAGTTTTAAAAATGTGAGTGTTAATCCTGAGATGGCTGATCTAGTTTGGAACAATGTGAAACCAGAGCAACCAAAAAGCTTATCATCATCATCATCATCATCATCATCATCTATCGCAAACACCAAAGCAAAGATTAGTCCATTGTCCAATAGGATTAGGGTTAGACTTGGCCAAGATCCGGAAGACAGAGCTGGTGTGTGGAGGTGTGCAGATCTCTTTCTATAGAATAATTTGATGTTATTATACACAATGAACCATCTGAAATAAATTGAAATGATCTGCTTGAACTAAACGGTGGGTACAAGGTAATATCTTATCCAGGAAATAAATCCTTCGTAATAGGCTTTGAACTACAAGCCTAATTTTATCAAGGTTTTTGGACCAAAATGACCAGAGAGTAAGAAATATATAATGTTAATGAAAACTGATCCATAGCTCTGCATTTTTGCAGAGAAGTGCACAGTTTTCACATAATTGACCCAACATTCCAAAGTTAATGAGAACAATCCAAATATGGATGTAAAAAGATTTTCCACTTCTATTGAGCAAAACCAGTTCAATACATATAAAAGAGGCACTGACTCACACTATTAAAGCACAAGTATGCTCAATTTAGACAGATGCTTATTTTTAGGCAAGATATACATGACGGCAAATTAATGAAGATGTTTTGATACGTAGTGGCTTGGTAAGGCAGAATAGGAGAAGGGAGACTGAAGTACTAATGTCACTGACATCATCATTGAAATCCTTCATATCCTGGGTCAAATACAAATAAGACCCACAATTGTTCTTTCTGCAAATGTTTTTGTTTTGGCCTGGGATGTCCAGCTTTCACTAATCCCTGCTGTTATAAGACATTCCACCACCAAAGTGTGAATTATAAAGCACTGAAACCCACTGTGCCTTCAGAGAACACACCAACATGTGAAGCAGCAATTGTTCTCCACCAAAAGAGACATTGCCTGCAGACATTTTCTAGTCCAAGGGGCTCAGAGAAAAGGATAATGTTTGGGATTGTTCCCTTGCACAACTGCAAATTTGGGAGCCTTTAGAAAGGAGACATCCAAAATAGAATCAGAGAATCAGAGAATATAAGGGTTGGAAGAGACCTCAGGAGATCATCTAGTCCAACCCCCTGCTCAAAGCAGGACCAACCCCAACTAAATCATCCCAACCAGGGCTTTGTCAAGCCTGACCTTAAAAACTTCTAAGGAAGAAGATTCCACTACCTCCCTAGGTAACCCATTCCAGTGCTTCACCCTCCTAGTGAAAAAGTTTTTCCAATATCCAAACTTAAATCTCCCCCACTGCAACTTGAGCCATTACTTCCTTGTTCTGTCATCTACTACTACTGAGAACAGTAGAGTCCATCTTCTCGGAACCCATTTCATCGTAATTTGAAAGGCAGCTATCAAAATCCCACTCATTCTTCTACTTCTGAAGAAGAAAAATCTAAGTTCTCAGCCTCTCTCTAAGTCATGCTCCAGCCCCCTAATATTTTTTGTTGCCCTCCGCTGGATTCTTTCCAATTTGTCCACATCTTTAGAAACATAGAATATCAGGACTGGAAAGGACCTCAGGATGTCATCTAGTCCAGCTCAGAGCAGGACCAATCCCCAACAAATTTTTTGCCCCAGATCCCTAAATGGCCCTCTCAAGGATTGAGCTTACAACCTTAGGTTTATCAGGGCAATGCTTAAACCACTGGGCGATCCCTCCCCCCTGTAGTGTAATGTAGGGCCCAAAACTGGACACAGTACTCCAGATGAGGCTTCACCAATGTCGAATAGAAGGGAATGATCACCTCCTTCGATCTGCTGGCAATGCCCCTACTTATACAGCCCAAAATGCAGTTAGCCTTCTTGGCAAGAAGGGCTCATCCAGCTTCTCGTCCACTGTAACCCCTAGATCCTTTTCTGCAGAACTGCTGCCTAGCCATTCGGACCCTAGTCTGTAGCAGTGAATGGGATTCTTCCATCCTAAGTACAGGACTCTGCACTTGTCCTTGTTGAACCTCATCAGATTTCTTTTGGCCCAATCTTCTAATTTGTCTAGGTCCCTCTGTATCCTATCCTTACCCTCCAGCGTATCTACCACTCCTTCCAGTTTAGTGTCATCTGCAAACTTGCTGAGGGTGCAGTCCACACCATCCTCCAGATCATTAATATTTCTCTCTGATCATCCTCAGGAGTCTTTGAAATGCCAAAGGGCTCAATTCCAATTGTCTTGCTCAAGTAGTGCCATTCACTTCTGTGAGGCCACTTGAGGAAGAAGATTTTACTCTCAGTAAGGGCACTGGAATCTAGCCCATCGTATTTTCTGTCTCAATACTTAGCATACGTTAAGGCCTCCCCTATCTAACTCTTTTAGGCATTATGATGTACCTGCTTGAAGAGTGCACAAGTTCACAAGAACAGCCCATCCAGGACAGTGCGTATCCTGCAAAGTCCATAAGAAAGTTATTTTACATACCAGAAAGACATGGCCTGCAAGCCTTTATACACATATATTCAAGACAGCATTGAGATGTTCAACTACCACAGAAGTGACACAGCCAGCAGTAACTAACTATTTCATTTAATGCTGCAAGCCACAGGACCCTACTTTTGCACATCTAGTTGTTTTTCGTCTGTTAGCCAGAGGTGGCCAGATACAGATTTGGAGACCTTGGGAGTGACTGTTCTGTCTGGGGTACAGTATGTATTGGACAAAGAGGGCCAGATCCTTGACTAGTGTAAGACAGTGTACAGCGTTGCCAACTCTTCGGGTGAATTGTGGGCATTTTGGTGCATGTTGGAGACAGTCTCCTGAGAAGCTCCAGCCTTTCCACAGTCTCCAGCCCTACCAAGAATTTCTGATTGGTTGTTCTTCCCCAGGAGGTGAGAAAGGCAGCCAATCAAATCTGCTGCAAGAGGTGACAGAGCTGTCCTGTGCCCCCAGGAGTCACAGAAGTGTTTGAGTAGGAGACAGAGTAATGGGGGGCAGGGAAGGGAGCAGAAAGATCCTAACAGTTCAGTGACACACCTGTAAACAGAGGATCACTTTGCCTGGGAAGGTGGAGATGGTGACCTTACAGGAGCTGTCTCCCCAGCAGAGCTATACCAGGTGTTGCTATGTTATCATGGATGTCATATTGACGTCCCACTGCAATGTGTGCATTTGGGGTTGGATTTTGAGTTGGGACTTGTGTCTTGTCACTTATGAACTTTTGAAAACACCACACTTGCAGTTCAAGTGTATGTAACCTACTGTGGGGGAACTGTATCCCTTGCAGATTTGTCTCTGAATGGGTCTGACATCTTATTGATAGGATTCCATTCATTTTACTGTGTTCCTTCTGGTCTGCCTGTAGAGATACACATTTGCAAATACAGTGAGAACCCAGGTCCATAGCAGCTGATGAACACAAATGAATATAGAAAACTAGTGCAGCGTGATTAGCTATGCTACACAGCAGCAGGGCATCCACAGTTATTGGTACTGTGCAGCGCTCCCAGACCTAGTCTAAAGCAGTGGGACAGGTACTTATCCCCATCCAAGTCTGGTGCATGTTCCTTCTCATACAACCCTGCTTTACATGAATGCGTTATGGGTTCTCTGAGGATCTAGACCATTTTTTTCCCCTTATCCACTCACCTTCCATATACAGAGAATCTGCCTGCCTGTGTCACATTCTAGGGTGCAATCCAGACCAGTGAGGGGTTGTGTCACTGCCTGCCCTATAATCCTGGGTACCTGGAATGGCTTCCTGCTGTGACTCACACCCTCCACACCAGCAGCCAACCATGCAGGTGACAACTTGAGTGTCTGTGTGCTGTGCATCCCGGTATCAGCAGTTCTGACTCCAGTAGCCTATCTACAGCGCAGCTGCCCCACCTTGGCTTCCACCAGCCCTGGTTACAACTTGCTAGGGACCCCAACAGACTCCCAGTCCTGAATTTTCCCAAAAAAGTGTGCCCTGAAGTGTCCAGCCCTCTTCCTGGACCACTCAGAGAAATAAGGTTTGTTTGCTTGCTCCTTTAAAGAGAGCAATGCACTTCACAGTCTATTAAGTGGGGTAAATACACTCCTCCCTGCAAATACTGAGTTCATTTATAGTAGAAAATAAAACAAGTTTATTAAAATAGGACACAGATTCAGTGATGCCCATGTAAGACAAATAAACTAGAGATGGTTACAAGCAAATAAAAGTGAAATACCCTTTCTAGAGACCTAACTTAACAAGCTACAGCCTTAGCTCAAGGTAGATGTCTTACCAATCTTTTTTCTTCCCAGCCATGGCTAACTTTCCACAGAAGCTCAAGGTGCTGGAGTATCTTGTATTCCTAGGTGAAAGATATTTGTCTAAGCAGGTTTCTCACCTATATTCAGTTTCCAGAAATTTCAACCCCTCCTTGGTTGAGGGACCCATCTTTCTCAGCTTGCAAGAGCTCTGTTCCCTTGTGTCTACCTACTGGCTGTCTCTGCTTATCTGTCTCAAAGTTCAGTGATCTTGTTACAAGAGCCAGGATAACCACATGCTGTTCTTCCCTTCCTGTGGTCTTCCCATCCCCCTGCTGATTTCTATATAAATGGGGTTTCCACTGTTTTTGATCACACCTTGCTTACATTTCTTTGGAAGCAGCTAGATAACTGTCTTCCCTCTTGCCTGGGGGAAAGCCTGTTTCTCCCTTTGTTTGGCCACAGACTGGAAAGCATAATATCATCAAGTATTCATAATTCCTCAGCACATACACTTCATGATATTAATCACCAGTGTGCCAGAGACTTTCATGAAATATCTCCCTTGTGATACTTTTATAATGCAATAATATTGTATACAATCAGTTGATTCATTTGCTGCTCACTTGAGGTTCAGATGCCTTGCATTTATAGCCCAGATAAAAGTTTATCTCGACTGCTCGGGTGTAGATGCCACTCTGTCTCCTCCCCCTTGATAGCTTGTTTACCTAACATGTAAATGGACATTCATTGTCTGATTCTCTGATGAACCTGGTCATCAGAGAGAAACGTTCCTTTGTCTAGGGCAGGCCTGCTTACCAACTCCCCTGACATGCCTCATTTCAACACGTTGAGTCAGAATCCCTGCATATATCCGTTACTCATAATACACACCAGGTACATACAACATGCAAGAATATTAATGATCAGGGAGTTATTAAGTTTTCAGTGATATTGCATGGCCCCTTTACATACAGAATATAACCACAGTGAGTCGAAGTGCACTGAATTGCTCAGGCCTGCCGAGATGGATTACCTGATACCAGTGAGAATCTTGCTTTCTAGCACTGGGATGCTCTTAGGGTCACAACCCGTTTTTTCTTGACATCAGCTCCAACTATCTCTGTGCTGTTCATAGTGCAGCACTGTCATGTACGAGCTGACTGCAGCATTTATGGACAGGCCACTGTGTTCTGGATCCCCTGGAGCCATGCATGAGGGCACAGGCACTGACTTTTGTTTTTGCTGGTGGGTGTTCTTCTTTGCCCCCTCCCCTCTGTGTGAATGGCAGGCAGCGCCTCAGGGCATGGCAGGTGGAGCCCACAAAAGATTAATTTGAGTTCGGAGTGTCCCCTATTTTTTTCAGTGGGTGCTTGAACCCCAGGGCACTCAAGGAGTTGGCACTTATACATGAGGGGGCTTTTAAAGTAGTAAGGTAAACATCACTGATTCCTAAAACTGAACGTACATTTATCTTTGCTGAAATCTCACCCACATTGGAAAGATATGTGGATTTGATAGGATAAACTCACCTTACCATCCGTTCCAGTTAGAGAGCAGTCAAGTGGGAGGATCAGGCCTTTTATGCAATTATTAAATGTTAGCTCAGAAGCAGAAAAAATGTTGTTACTTTAATATTACAGTAGCACATATGGATGGCAGTTAAGGACCCCATTGTATTAGGCACCGTAAAAACAAGACAGACTTAACCATCTAAGATTAAAACTGGATGTAACAGATGGGTGAAACAAGAGTAGGGAAGATGAATTAAGATTGAAATGAGCATGTTCAGAACAAGGAATAGTCTCAGCTTCCCTCTTCCCTAGCCATTACCAGATACAGTAACTCCTCACTTAACGTTGTGGTTATGTTCCTGAAAAATGCGACTCTAAGCAAAACAATGTTAAGCGAATCCAATTTCCCCATAAGAATTAATGTAAATGGGGGGGGGTTAGGTTCCAGGGAAATGTTTTTCACTAGACAAAAAGCTATATATTATATAGATATACACACAGTATATGTTTTAAACAATTTAATACTGTTCACAGCTATGATGATTGTGAAGCTTGGTTGAGGTGGTGAAGTTAGAGGGTGGAAGAGGGTGGGATATTTCCCAGGGAATGTCTTGCTTCTAAATCAGTGGTTCTCAAACTTTTATATTGGTGACCCCTTTCACGTAGCAAGCCTCTGAGAGTGACCCCCCCATACAAATTAAAAATACTTTTTTTTATATTTAACACCATTATAAATACTGGAGGCCATGCAGGATTTGGGATGGAGGCTGACAGCTTGTGATCCCCAAACCCCATGTAATAACCTCGTGACCCCCCTGAGGGGTCCCAACGCCACCCAGTTTGAGAACCCCTGTGCTAAATTACGAACTAGCACTCGGCTGAGCCCTCAAGGGTTAACACATTGTTGATAATGTAGCTTCTCACTGTACAAGGCAGCAGGACTCGAGGGGAGGGGAGACAGCATAGCAGACAGAGACAGAGACACACCTTGTATATGGGAGAGAGAGAGATGCACACTGCCCCTTTAAATAAACTGACCCACTTGTAAGTGCGTTGTCCTTTTAAGTGGATCAGGCAGTTGAGACAGCTGCTGCTACCCCAAGCTCTCTCTGTCTCTCTCCGTCATGTCCCCACCCTGCTCTATATGGAGAAGGGGTAAGCGGGGTGTAAGAGCAGGAGGGAGGGGGACACCCTGACCTTATCCCCCTTTCCTCCACCCCCGCACAGCAAGTAAGTTGCTGCCCCCTCCCCTCCACCACACCACACCAGCTCCTCCATAGCTGGGGCTCGCCACCCCCGCAAGCCAATGCTCTGGCTCTCCAGTGCCTCCAGAAGGCGGCTCCTCCCTGCCAAGCCAGGGCACCACTTTTTGGCACTCCCAACCACTTGGCACCCTAGGCTACTGCCTAGTTGGCCTAGTGGTTGCACCGGCCTTGGGGAGCTGATAGGGGGAGCTGATGGGGGGCTGCCGGTCCGCCCTGGTTCCAAGCCCCCATTAGCTAGCTGCAATGGGCTGCTCTTCCTGCAAGCAGTGGACAAAGCACGTGGCTGCCAAATGATGTTAGAAGGGAGCATTGTACAACTTTAAATGAGCATGATCCCTAACTGATCAGCAACATAACAACAGAAAAATGTTTACTGGGATGACTTTAAGTGAGGAGTTACTGTACCTGTGTTCTGGAGGTTGCAAGGTAGAGCAGGGACAAGGTGGAGGAGAAGGAAGTGCCATTATGGATTTTGACAGGGCATATTCCCCATGTTTGGTGCCAGCCAAAGAGAAAGTGGTCAAAGGGCAATTGTAGCTGACATCACTAGCGGCACAAAGATAGAGGTTGAAGATGTGATACAGAAGAGTTTAGAAACTCTGAGAGGAAAGAGAAGGGGAGGAAGTGTATATGAACACATGACTTTGTCATATTACTTCTTGATAGCAGGATACAAGTTCTTTGCTTGTGAATTTCTGAAAGCTTCTGAGGACAAGTTGTTGTACTCTTTGTTAGTCTGTGGAGCCATAAAGAGCGCAGGTATCGCTTCCACCATTTATGAAGAGGATAATAGGTGGGAACTGGAGAACAGCCTAATTGTTAAAAAGCCTGAAAGAAAACCTAAAGAGAACTTCCAATCTTCCCGTAGCTGAGCATTGACAGTTTCTGACAGAGAAGCTCAAAAAAATGGCTGTGACTGCAGGCTTAACAACTCCAGTGGGTGTTACATTTAGCTCGCGTAGTAAAGAAACAAACCCAAGGACAGGATGGGATGGGAATAATAGGAGAGCAATATTAAAGGTGAAGGGTATGAATAGAAAATAGAGGCCAAAATGCTGCAGGCATCTGTAACACGGCTGGCAGAAAGCAAAGTAAAAGCTGTGGGAGACCTACTTCCAGTGGGTAACAAAGGCCGTAGCAAAAGCGAGAGAAAGGAAGAAGAGATATGAATACAGAAAGATTCTAATAATGAATTCAGACTTCACATGTAGATGTCATTGCTGAAGGCCATGTTACCAACCAAGGACACATATATACATACATTTTATTTGTAGATTGGAAGAATCAAGGCTGCAAAGATTTTATTTTTATTTTTTTGACAAAAAGATGCTAAGTTTTCTCAGTGTTTTCAAAATGGTATGCATGCTTTCAGTCCTTTTATTAAAAGCAATCAGTGGGTCAAGACACTAAGAAGCAATTCCAAATGAAAAGCAGAATTGTCCTTAGAGTCAAAGGAGGACAGTTTCTAAGTGAGGTGCTACTTGACGGAGCTTGCATGCAAACTTATTAGCACAAAGCGGAAGAGAGAAGGACATGCTCAGACCAAATAAACGAAGAAAACCTTTTGTACACATTAATAAATACCCCCTTATTTAACCAATATGTAGCTCATGTAATTGTTCTCATATTAATTATAACTCCTGTCTTGGATAACTGTGCATTTTTGGTTACACTTTATATTAAGAGTACATTTGAAAATAGTTTATAAAGGCTCAATAGATCTTCAGTACAGGTTGTAAGCATAAGTCATTTTATTCTGAATAGAGTGTTCACCTAAGGGAGTTACACCAGAATAAAGACATAAGAAACGGCCATACTGGGTCAGACCAAAGGTCCATTCAGTCCATTATCCTGTCTACCGACTGTGGCCAATGCCAGGTGCCCCAGAGGGAGTGAACCCAACAGGTAATGATCAAGTGATCTCTCTCCTGCCATCCATCTCCACCCTCTGACAAACAGAGGTTAGGGACACCATTCCTTACCCATCCTGGCTAATAGCCTTAACGGACTAACTCCATGATTTTATTTAGCTCTTCTCTTAAACCCTGTTATAGTCCCTCCAACCTCCTACGGCAAGGATTCCACAGGTGACTGTGTGTTGTGTCGAACTTCCTTTTGTCTTAAACATGCTGGAGCAAAAGTATTTAACATACACCACAACTTAAAAATAAATACACCATCATAGAATTACCCACACCCACACACCTCTCATATGAATAAAGTCAGCCTTCTTAAATCTCTCCCTCATAATGCGGAGCTTTCAAACACACCCACACACTATTGCACCCATGACACACACCTAATGCCAGCTTTCATATACAAGGAATGAGTTACCAAATACATATTACATTAATTATACTTCTAAGACACTTAACCCTGAGGGGACTAGCCGTGCTCCACTGCAGACATCTTCAAAACTATCCATGACTCCGATGCTCTTTCCTATTAGCTGTAGCTAAATTAGCTCCCATCAATGATATTAATATTCCATTGGATACTTTACATTTATCCACATATTTGACATTAGATCGCCCCAATCACTTAGTTTGTGAGATCTTTTGAAGTTCTTCACACCTGCTGGTCTTAACTATCTTGAGCAGTTTGGTATCATCTGCAAACTTTGCCACCTCACTGTACCCTTTCTCCAAATCTTTTATGATAGGTTGAAAAGGATTGGTCCTAGGACTGCACCCTTGGGGAACACACACTAGTTACCCCTTCTCCATTCTGAAATTTACCATTTCATCTCCCTTTGTTCCCTGTCTTTAATCAGATCTCAGTCCATGAAAGGATCCTCCCTCTTATCCCATGACAACTTAATTTATGTAAGAGCCTTTGGTGAGGGACCTTGTCAAGAGGCTTCTGGAAACTAAGTACACTATGTCCACTGGATCCCCCTTGCCACATGTTTGACCCCTTCAGAGAACTCTAAATAGATTAGTAAACACGATTGTCTTACAGAAACCATGTGACTTTTGACCAACAATATGTTCTATGTGTCTGACAATTTATTCTTTACTGTTGTTTCAACTAATTTGCCAAGTACTGACATTAGACTACCGGTCTGTAATTGCTGGATCACCTCTAGAGCCCTTTTAAATATTGCGTGTATCATTAGCTAGCTTCCAGTCATTGCGTACAGAAGCTGATTTAAGAGGACGGGTTACAAATCAGAGTTAATAATTCCGCAGTTTCAGATTTGAATTCTTTCAGAACCTTGGGGTGATGCCATCTGGTCCTGGTGACTGTTACTGTTAAGTTTATTGATTAATTCCAAAACCTCCCCTAATGACACTTCAATCTGTGACATATCCTTAGATTTGTCACCTTACAAAGGATGGCTCAAGGTTTGGAACTCCCCCTAACATTCCTCAGCCATGAGAGCTGAAGCAAAAAATTAATTTAGTTTCTCCACAATGAATTTATCATCTTAAGTGCTCCTTTTGTACTCGATGTCCAGGGACCCCACCGGTTCTTTAGCAGGTTCCTGCTCTGATGTTACTTAGAAAACATTTTGTTATACCTCGGAGTTTTTGGCTAGCCGTTCTTGAACATCCTCTTGGTTTTCTTATTACATTTTTACACTTAATTTTGCAGTGTCTATGCTCCTTTCTATTTACCTCACTAGGATTGACTTCCACTTTTAAAAGATGCCTTTTTACACACCTCACTGCTTATTTGCATGGTGTAAGCCACAGGTGGCACTTCTTTAGTTCTTTACTGTGTTTTTTAATTGGTATGTATTTAAATTGGGCCTTATATATGATATCTTTGAAAGAGCTGCAGGCAGCTTGCAGGATATTTCACTCTAGTCACTGTACCTTTTAATTTCTGTTTAACTAATCCCCTCATTTTTGCATAGTTCCCCCTTCTGAAGTTAAATGCCACAGTGTTGGGCTGTTGAGGTGTTCTTCTCACCACAGGGATGTTAAATGTTTTTATATTATGGTCATTATTTCCAAGCGGTCCTGTTATAGTTACCTCTTGGACCAGATCCTGGGCACCACTCAGGACTAAATCAAGAATTGCCTGTCCCCTTATGGGTTCCTGTAACAGCTGCTCCAAGAAGCAGTCATTTAAAGTATCGAGAAATTTTGTCTCTGCATCTCGTCCTGAGGTAACATGAACCCAGTCAATATGAGGATGATTGAAATCCCCGACTATTATTGGGTTCTTTATTTTGATAGCCTCTCTAATCTCCCTTAGCATTTCATCATCACTATCACTGTCCTGGCCAGGTGGTCAATAACAGATCCCTACTGTTATATTCTTATTAGAGCATGGAATTACTATCCACAGAGATTCTATGGGACATGTGGATTCACTTAAGATTTTTACTTCATTTGATTGTACATTTTCTTTCACATATATTGCCTTGTTTAGAAGCACACAGCTTCCAGCTGCCAGTCACAGCACACAGTCCTTCAAACAAACAGACAGACAGACAGACACAAGCTCAGCACACAGCAAGTAACCCCGAAACATAAACACACACTACAGACAGACACTTACCCCAAGGGTCCTGTATTTGCTCCTCCTTCACCTGGAGAACTCTCTCTCAAAACAGCAGCCTCTGTTCACAAAAGCATGCTACAGACATAAGCACTATGTGTTACAGATGGTTATAAACTATAGTTATAAACTATGGTTCTAAGCAACCTATGACCTGCCATTTATTGAAACTCTATTAATAATTTATTAACCTTTTCTAATCTGTTAAGGACACATATATAAACACATTCCCACACCAGCAATGGAAAACATGTAAACCTAATGTCAGATGAAGGGGAAACCCCCATAATAGATCTAAGATAACATTTTCGAGAGTGCTCAAGTGACATGGGAGCTTAGGCCTTATTTTCAAACTACTGAAGTTACTCAGAGCCAGATTTGTAAAGGTATTTAGGAAATTAGTAGGATTTTCAAATGCACCCAATCCCATTAGGCTATGTGCCTCAGTCTCTTGAGAATGAAGCTTAGGGTAAAATTTTTGTAAATTCATAATTCACTTGGGAAGCTAAGTCTAATTTCAAGTCAATGGATGTAGGTGCCTCAGTCATTTAGGACAAGTCTATACTACATCACTCAAAAGTAAATCCACCCACTGAGCAACATAGTCATACCAATCTAACCCCCTGTGTAGACAGCACTATGTCAACGGGAAGGCTTCTTCAGCTGACATGGCTACCACCTCTCACGGAGGCAGATTCACTGTGTTGGCAAAAGAAGCTCTCCGTCTTCACTAAAGCACTACAGCTGCAGTGCTCTATGTGCAGACAAGCCCTTAGGTTCTTTTGAAAGTATTATCCCCAAAGTAGTGTTGTATATGGCTTTCTGCAACCCTACAGACAACAAGCTTACAGATGACCCCAGTCATTATCTACTGTAATCCTACAGAACACTTTCAATATTACATTATTCATCTCAGTGATCTCCTGCTACACGGATTTCCGCAGATTTACTGTTGTGTCCATTAGTATTTCCATTTTAGGTTATAAACCAACTGCTTTGTAGTTTGTCTTTATTATTATATCACAGAACCACAGAAGGAGCATCATCAATTCCAATTATACCCTTCAAAATGCTGAATGCCTAAAATGAAACCCTTTAACTCTTCCCCTGTGCAGGCTAAATAATCCTACTCTTAATTCATCCTCACAGCAGCCAGGAACAACACCAGAAGCAGTTGTACATGGACCAAAGAATCTCAACATAATTCTTCCTTAAATACCCCCGACTTGTTCCTACCCAGAAAATAAAGTATTCAGGGAGAAAAGGGCTAGGGAGACATTCAAGTTCCTAATGATTCTTATTTGTGTTTGAAAAATGTTAGTACAAGGAAAATTTTTAAACTCTCCCTTTGGTAGAATGCAGATCTTACCATCGATGTGAATGTCAGTAAATGCATGATTTCCTTCACCTACTAACATAACAGATCAGAGTCCTTGCAGCGCCAAAATTTAGTGAAAATGATTGATAGTGTCAGAATAAAACAAACCATTGAGAGTTCATCCTATTGATATAGTATAATCTAAGAGAATATGACTTCCAATTTATTCCATTGAAATCTACAGACGCTTGTCTTCTGTTCCATGAAGTTTGGCAAGGCGAATGGGACAACGGTGTTGTCTGACCTGTGACCTGCATACAGAGGATGAGTGGGGCAGAGCTAAATTTGATGTGAGAACGTTAACTGAGAATTTCCTGCTATTCCAATATTTATATTTCAGCCTGAATGGCTTCTGGTTTAGATCCAGGAAAATGACAAAATAAGCACAAAAGTACTGTGGTTACAAGGAGAGCAAAGATATTACACACATGCACGCGTGTGTGGTACAAAGGTTTGAATTACTGCATTACTCTTAAGAAGCACCAACACAAATGAGCTATGCAAGTCATCCCAAACTAGTGCCTATAAGGGACAGGGCACTAAACTAGGACTTAGAAGACCAGGATTCTATTGCCAGCTCTGGTGGAGACCTTGGACAAATCACCTCCCCATTCTGTGCCTCAGTTTCTCCATCTGTAAAATGGGGCTATTATACTGACCTTCCTTTTTCCTATGTGTGTTGTGGTGAGGATGTTAAGATGTGATCCCAGGACCTGCCAGGGCCAAAATCACGTACAGTGTGTCCTACTGGAGAGTAGTAAGTGTCTTCATTCCAGTAGTAGAAGATTCCTGCTTCTAGCCTTGATGAGCTGCAAGATTTGTCAACTAGGGCTGTTAATTAATCACAGTTAATGCATGTGATTAACTCAGAACAAATTAATGTTTTTTCTTTTAAATGAGCAATTATCGCACACCAGAGTGCCATGCTCGGGGGCACCTCTGCATGCCTCTGGGGCAGGGGTACGGCCCTCCTCCCCACACTGCTCTGCTGCCCTGTGCAGCTGCTGCTCCTCTTATCCCTTCAACCCCTACCTTGGATCCACCCTCGGCAAAGCTGCTCAGGACAGAGAACCTCCTGTCTCCTGTGCAGAGTGGCAGGTCAGGGGCAAATGTCTCTGCCGAGCTCAGATGGGTGGGGAGAGGGAGCCTGTCTGTGCTGTTGCCTCTGGGTCAGGAATGGAAGCTGCCTGCAGCTGTCTGAACAAGCATTTAGGCTGGTGGGTGCTCTGCTTAAAGCAACAGTGCACTGACTTACTCACTCCCCCCAACACGCACACACACACCATCTTTCTCACACTCCCCTAACACATACACACACACACACACACACCAGCTCTCTCACACTTCCCCCAACACACACACACACTGCACCCCCAACATTCAAACATATTTAAAGAAATGGTATTCTATTATTATTTTAACAGTGTAATTAAAACTGTGATTAATTGCAACTTTTTTTAATCTCACGATTAATTTCTTTAATTGTTTGACAGCCCTACTGTAAACTTGTCACCAGCTGAGGAGCAAGCTGTCTGTCCTGAACGTCAGTCAGAAATAATTTCAGGGGAGAAATGCCACACATTCAGAGAACATTGCTGTGGAGATGAGTTAACAGGAACAGTGCAGGTTTGGGGTGAAAGGGGCAAGATAAATACACGTTTTCACAAGGTTTTGCAATTTATCACATAAGTATCACCACCCCTCTGAGCAAAAATATGCTTCAACATTTTTAAATTCCATGTTCTTTCTAGAGTATTCCAGTCAGAGCTTTTGATTTCCTGACACTTCAGTATGAATAACATTGAAGAAGATAATTACATACCAAAAAAAACTGTGTAAAAATATGATTACAGTTGCAAAGTCAAGTACCCAAAAGTTAAAAAACCCTGAAATTAAGGCTGCCTGTGCAACCCTAATTCAGCCCCTGTATGCTAAAGCATTATGGTAGTCTAACTACATGGACACTTTACTTTTTCCCCCACAGGACCCTTACTTTCACAACCCGATGTTTTAGGAAATGATATAGAAAAAATTTTATGAACTGAAAAAAATATTGACTCAGGTCAGCATTAGACCTTTAGAGCCACCCTTCTGGCAGTTGAGCTCCTTGTGTGTACACACACACACACACACACACACACATGCACTTTTCGTGTTCTCAGTGGTGGTATCTTGAACCACTGCAGGAAGCCTCCAGCAGGTGGGAGTAACAACTACAGTAGAAGCTTTGTTCAGCCCCTGCAAACGCAGGATGGCACATTCTGAGTTACTCTGGGAGGATGGCTCATCTAGTTCAACTGGCACAGAAGAGCTGGCAGAGGATGGAGCATGCTCAATGCAGACAGCATCTCTGGAGAATTTAGCTGCTGAAATAACAAGCCTCCACTGAGCATGTGTGAACTGAGATGTTGCAGAAGCTTCTTACTTGAGCATATCAGGGCAGATTTGCAGAAGGACAGCCAAGGGCACTCTTATGAGAACAGACAGTCTCCCTTCCAAATGTCAAGTTCCTGCTCCAAAGGACAGATGCGTAGAACTCAGTGAAAAGGTTATAAGATTTTTTTTAACATAGGCAAAACAGTATCTTTGCCTCTAAATTTGATTAACAATTTTAGCAGAAATTTTCCAAACAAGCTCAGCCCCTGGTAGACAACTGGCATGGAAATTTTAGCTGGAACTGTTAAAGTTAGATGAAAAGTTATAAGCAATTCAAAGTAGGATGGTAGAATGAAAAATGTTAGGCAACCTTAAGTAATGGCATAGCTACTGGTTCCACTTATAACAATGCAGTGTTATGATATGTGTATGTTGTAGAGTTAGTTAGTTAGTTAGTCTATACTGTCCAATCCACGGAAATGTATATTTCTGGAAGCTTTTTAAGAAGATTGTGTTTTCACTGGAACTATGTGATGGCCATATGGGATCAGCAGTTGTTCCAGTCCAAAAAATCTTTTAACTACTGTTGCCATGGAACAGAGATATTAATGAAATCCTAGTTAAAAATATCTAAACAGTGACAGTCCTAGTTAGATTAGCAACTGATCTTTTTCTTAAAATACAGTTACCATTCCGCTTCTATCTATCTATCCCCAAACCTTTAAGTGATTTTCTGCTCTTAAAAATGAATTTCTGGGATTCCATATTTGTTGTTTCTTAAAGAATTGTGTGTCAAGATGTTCATAGTACCTAAATAAAAATATTTTTAGCTTGTAAGTCTTGCAAATTCAAGACTGGATTTGTTCTATCTTGAGCATCACCACCTGCAGGCAAGACTCTACAGATCACTGCGAGACCTCATTTACATCTGTGCTACTCTGCAGTCCTTAAATTATGGTCTCAGTGACATCCTTTTGTTTCAGTCAGTGCACGTGTGTAGCTGATTAGAATCTAGTTAACAATTTTAATGATGCATAAGGAGAAATAGAATCCAGCTCATTCTCCAATAGCTGATTCTACAGAGCTAACAGAGCTAAAAACTCACCTCTGAAGTCAGCCAATACAGTTGAATAAAAACAGAGACCAGATCTGCCATGTTAAATGGTGATATTAGTTTTCAAAGCCAAGTCGTACTTTAAGGTTCAGATGAGGTCAGATAAGTTGGCTCCCTCCCAGTTAGTATTCCCTGTATCTAAGTAGTCATGGGGTGAGAGGGAAAGTACTGCCATGGAACAGAACCTAGCTAAGAGACAGAAAACAAAGAGCAGGAATAGCTCGTCAATTTTCGTCATGGCAAAAGGTTACCAGCAGGGTTCCCTAAGGCTCTGTACTAGGAGAGAAGTTAAGTATATTTATTAATTCCCAGACAAAAACTATATTAAGAAGGAGGTGAGGTTGAGTGTATGTATGAACAAATTGCGGTTTAAACACACACATTGCAGAAGTGTTATAATTATCCCCAAACCAAGCATTATAAACCCAGGAAATTCAGAATGAAGGTTTAATTTAAAAGAAATCAAGTAAGAGAAGGTATAGAGATGTACAGTTAGGGTGCCAAAAGAACCTCAGTGCTGTCATGTAATGATGCAATAGAATAACCATAGTTATGTTTACTGCATAATAGAGTTTGTCTTTAACCTAGTTTTTTTTTAATGTGCCCTATAAGTATCAGATTTCAGTGAGTTTTAACTTCATGGGAAGTTTTAAGAGTCTGAGTGTTAAGACCGTGTGAGACCAACCAAAATGGTAAGAGGTTTAGAAAACCTGACATATGAGGAAAGGTTTTAAAAAAGCTGGACGTGTTTAGACTTGAGAAAAGAAGAGTGAAGGGGGACCAGATAACACTCTTCCAATATGTTAAGGCCTGTCTGTTATAAAGAGGATGGGGATAAATTGGTCTCCATGTCCACTGAAGGTTGGCCAAGAAGCCTTCATCTGCAACAAGGTTAGATATCAGGACAGACTTCCTAACTATCAGGGTAGTTAAGAGCTGGAAGGGAAGATCAAGGGAGGTTGCGGAACCCCCATCAGTGGAGGTTTTTAAAAATAAATTGGACAAATACCTGCCTATTTATTTGGTCCTGCCTGAGCACAGGTGGCTGGACTTGGTAACTTCAAGAAGCCTTCCAGCCCAACATTTCTAGGATTCCATGAAATACAAGGAACTCCTCTAGTGATGCAAAACCATCAAAGCTGATGTTATGCTACCTGTGTACTGCCTCTGCTTATGTAGTGGGCAGGCTGAGGACCTTGCAAACCACATACTATTCCCCCAGATCTTTGGACTCCAGAACAGTTGGCATAACTTCAGCCAGTTATGCGTCTGCTCTAGGTTGTACAGGGACCATTTCAGCCCCACACCTGGTGGAGCAGAAAGTTGGTTGAGAGCCACCTTCCCTTCAGCCCCATCTGTGCCAAGTATGAAATAAACCCAGGGTTTCTCTTCAGCGCTTTCTGCTCAGTGCACTCATCCATCAGAATACTGGCTCTGTTCAGAGCTGCTGAATGGCCATACGAGTCGAATCCTTGGGAAACTCCCATCTACAGCAACAACCGCACTGCAGTGTCTTATACAAAAGGAAACCTCAATTTGTTGCTTTCCAGTTTGTTTTCAGCACAATTCTTTCTTTTCGAATGTGTGTTGGTGTGTACCCAGGGCTAGAATGAATCAGCACTGCAACTTCAGCACCATATGACTCCTCACATTAGAGAACACCTGTGGATAATTTAATAGCCTAAAGAATTGCTGAAAGAGGAGAGATATTGCTGGCAGCCAGCATATCAGTTCAACAACTAATCGTTCCTTTTCTGTGGGAAGTCCCTTTTCAGTCAAAGCACTTGCTACTGTATTCCTGTTTACAATGGCTCAAAACTTGTCGGTGCTCACAGTGTCAGAAAGGAATAGTGCTGGCACTGGAGCTGTGGAACAGGAAATGTGGATAGTGGCTACATCTGTGGAGTGTCAAAATTTGAGTTGGCTGAAAAATAATTGATGTAACTCACTTTTTTGTGGAAGTGAATCCATTTTAGATAGGAAGGTTTCACAGCTCCAGGATGGAACTTCTGGTCAGACAGAGAAGTACCCGTGCTGAGATAGCTGATAGGACAGTGATGAGTGCACTTGTTTAGGAGGTAGGAAGCCTAGGTTCAAACCCATACACCAAATCAGACAGAACATACACTTGAACTTATCTTCCAGGTGAGTGCTCTACCCGCATAGCTATTCTGGCACTTTGTCTCGCGCTTGTGGTCTTTGTTGTGAAAAAAAGACATTTCATTTTAATTGCCCTGTTTTGTTCATTCTCTCTGAAGCACCCGGCATTGGCAACTGTCTGAAAACAGGATACTGGGCCAGGTGGACTATTGTCTGATGCAGGGTGGCCATTCTTATGTTTTGCATCAGAAGAAAACTAACTCTGAAACTTCTATATTTTGTTTTAAATGTTATGTTTTCTGGCCAGTCCTAACCGAAGCATATTGAAGAAGAAGCAACAGTCCATAAACACTTGGTGCAAAGACAAGCCAAACATTTGAAGGCATAAACCAAATGAGCAAGCCTGTGAAATGAATCCCATGCTCAGTGGAAAGTTGAAGGATAACTCACTGCTCAATGGCATGATGCACAAATGCTAAAGAAGGCCCATGTTGATGCTATAACCAATTCTCCGCCTTCTGTGTAAGACCAGAATCTGTACTATATGATCTAATGTTCCCTTTTGGCTTTAAGACACAGGGAGTGTCTCATAATGTAGCTAGAAATAGATCATAGCAGAAGATTTTGCCTTTGTGATTGAGAGTATAGCTGCGTATGAAGCTTGGAGTGAGAAAACAGTTCAGTTCATACAGTGAATTTAAAGGCATGCTGGACTGTGCATGGGTGATTGTGCTTCTCTCCCTTACCAGCTGCCTATCTGTAGTTTGCCTGGGAGAGGAAAGCTACTGGTGATGCTATGCATTAGAGCCACAGGGGGAGGAATGGTGGGATAATTGGGATCTCAGTCCTTGCCATACCCGATCAGAACAGTGGTTCATCTACCCAGTATCTGTTCTCCCAAGTGTGACCAGCACTAGATACTTCAGTGGGAGGTGCAAGAAGTAGAATGTGGAGAGAAATGGAATGAACTGCCCACAAGGAAAGTTTCTTGATAGTTCTAACCTGTCCAGCTTCTGGGCATGATCCCTTCCAAGTCCCATTTTTGTATGTTCTTATTATTCAGATCCTTTGACTCTTACTGAATGCTTGGCTTTAGCTATCTCTTGTAGCAATGAGTTCCATGGGCTAATTGTGTGAAAAAAGTATTTCTTTTCATCAGTTTGAATTTGCAACCTTTCAGTTTCATGGAACACCCTCTTGTATTCTGAGAGATGGCGAGCCGAAATATCCAATCTTCCTTCCCAGTCTAGCCATTACACATCTATTGATGTTCCTGTCCCAAGACACTCAAACTGGCATCAGCTGACTTCTTGCAGTTACCTGTCAGCATTTCATGCAAGACCCAGCAAAATTACATATTGCAAAATATCTTACACCATCGTGTGATTTACGGTCACTGCTGGTCAACTTCCTTATGCAAAGGTTATAGACCTAACTTCCTTATGCTAACTGCTGAAGCTTGGGCCTGTAGGGTCCTTGCATTACTGCTATATCATACTTCTGCTCTCAAGCTGGCATAAAATCTATGATGTATCTGATAGGCAACACTCCCCAGGACAGAGATTCAAAAGACTGGATCCAAAGGTGGGAATTTGCATTCACTTCCCCTTAGGTATATCCTAGGAATTCACCTCAACTTCCAAAAGTTCCTTCTTGTCTGGCACATTGTTCAAAACAGTCCTTTGAAGCTCATAACACTTTCCAGGATTTAGATTGGCTGTATCTCTGCACTAGATAAGTTACATACAATATCCCAGGGGAATTATGTGCCACTGCGTGTGCGTGGAATTCATGTCCCCTGCAGATTTTTTTGTTTTCCTGCAGAGAAATGACTTTCTGACAGAGAAGCAAAGGGAAGCTGCAAGAGCAGTCATGCACTGCTTGGTAGCAGCACAGATACATCATTTCACGAACCTGGAGCAGCCGGCAGAGAGGTAAATCACTGCAGGGCTGAGGACGCCACAGCCAGTGGCTCTTACCCTGAGCCGGGATCAGCAGCTTGTCCTGGTGGGCTGGAGGCAGGAGAGGACGGGACTGCCTCTTCCCCTGCAAGGAGTGGCTAGGGCTGTGTCAGACCCACTCCCAGAAACCTCCCCCTGCTGCAGGAAGTCAGTATCCTCCCCTGCTTCCTGTCCCCATCGCTCCTCAGTTGTGGGTTGGAGGGGTCACTGAATGGGGACCTGCTCTTCCATTCACCCAACCCGTGTGCATCTGGACCTCCCATACCCAGACACCCCTGCCAAGCCTCATCCCATAAGCCCAGAACCCCCCAAGCCCTCCATACCTGAACCCCACCCCACTGAACCTCAACCCCTGCAGCTGGAGCCCCCCTGCACCTAGCCCCCCTACCTCCGGACCCCCACCACTGAGCTCCCTGCACTCAAACCCCCACCCTGACAAGCCCCATCCCACTGTAACACTCTGAACCACCACATCCAAACCCCCATGCCACTGACCCCCAACTAGCTGCATCCAGACTCCCACCCCACCAAGTCCACCAAGTCCCACTCCTTCAGCACCCAGCTCCCACCTGCTGCTCAGAGCGCTCTGTTGAGCCCCAACCACATTCACCTGGAAGCCCCTGCAGAGTTCCATAGCCCCTGCACCTGGAACCCCCCAACAAGCAGATTTTTAATTTTTTTGGCACAGAATGTCCTCAGGAGTAATACAATCCCACAATCATACATTCACTTTGCATGTAATACAATGAACTCCAAAGATACTTAACCCTATTCAGTAAGGTTTTTCACGGACATTGCAGGAAGTTGCCCTCACTCAACTGTCTTCAGGTATAAATATGAATAGTTACTAGGTGTCTGGTTGGACTCCTGCAAAATGATGCAATTAGAATTTCAGTGTCCTTGTTTATGCATTTTGAGCAACTGGACTGAAGCAAAAGCTCAGGGCCCTAATTTATGGGCAACATTAATGAGAGTACTGGTGATAGAAAAATGAAATGCTAGATTTTAAACCATGTAGGGTCCATGTTTGACATTTGGAATCACATTTTTGAAACCCTTCCCAGGAAAGTAAATCAGCTGATCTATACCAAGATCTGAAGATCCATCCTAGAAGAGTTTACAAAATGTATTTCACCACTGCATGCCCACATTACTAACTGTTTTTTATTTACTAACCCATTTCTCATGGGGTTAGCGGTGGAGGTGGGGATGTGACTTTGTCTTGTATTTGTTTTAGTGGTGTCTCTGAATGTTCTAACCGGATGTCTTTATTGGGGCTTTGTTAGAGTGGGATTAGTCATGCTGAATATGCTATTGTCAATCCTGGAATGCTTTCAAAACGTATGGTTTATTTTCTTTAATTAAACCTTTAATTCTTCAGGTTTCATCTCTTTATTATGTTTTCTATTTTAGTGTAAGGAAGTTTCTAAACATCCATTACAAACAGGTGTCTGTCCTTGTCTTTCTGACTGATGATTAGGAAGATGAGTCATGACTAATTTGAAATCAGGGCTAGATTCCTTTTCAACAGAGTTTCTAGGAACACACGGATGAGATTGAACCTTTTGGATCAGGCAGCGATATGAGATAGATGGACCAGTTCTAATAAATGGGCTTTATTCCCCTATTTCTCCTCCACAGACACCAGGACAGAGTGGGCCAAAGTTACTGGTTGCATTCCTGAGCTGGCTTTGAGCGCAGCTAACAGCATTTTCACCAAATACAGGGATAGACCTGATTTTACACAAAGCTCTTGTAGTTACTCATCCAAAGCCCAGTGAAAACACTTTTGCAAAATCAGCCACTTATTTAGGTGCGCAAGTATGTATTTAGGAGCTTGACTTCTGGGTTGGCCCAGTTTTCCAACTCTACAGCCCAATAAAAACAGGACATATATATCTAATAAGTTTTATAAACCTGAAAAAATTACTGAAGATAGTTTTCCCACCTGTATTGATTTTGCAGCTTTAAAGTGAGATATTTCAAGACCTTTGAAGGCTAGAAGTCCGTGCTGCATGTCCTACTGGAAAGCAAGAATTCTCACTTTCCATTGGTACAAACCTCCTAGTTCTAGCCATGGTGAGTCCTGAGATAACATCTTAAATCCATCTCTAGTGCAAGACAGAGTATAATCTTTTAAATCAATGAAAGTGACCTCTATGATCACCCTAGGACTTGGGCCAATCTAATTTTGAGGGGGAACTCCACATTTGGAGAGGTGTACATGGAAACATTTCTCTAGTAGCTTGATTTATTTTTAAATGGCACTGTCTGAAGCTGTGCAGAGGTTTGGAATGGTATAATAAATCCTCACTTGCACTCTTCCCATCTCCTGGAAGTCAAAGGTGCATGATCAATGGAATTTATCACCAATGTGACATATTAACATATGTTTGTGTGCGGAGGGGGGAGGAAAGGTATGTTACAGCATTTCTAAAGTAATTACATTATCCACCCACTTCTGTTGGAGTTGGTTTCCTTTTTTATTGCTTTTTCCATCATATGCAGTTGTGTTTTGAGAGAGAGTTTCTGAGCCAGGAAAAAGGAATATCAAGTTGATATGTGTCAAGGGAGAAAGAATATTAATATTAACTACGCTCTTCAAGTCCTAATGAATAAGATCAAAGATACATTTTTAAAGTTTCCATAGTTCTATAAATGATTTAATCAGATGTTAAATCATAGCCGATGCCTGGCAAATGGTCCCATAAACTCTTCAGTTCATAATTCTTCTATCGAAGCTTTGATTTAGTTTATGACAGGTGCTACGTTAATCTTCACAGAAATCCTGGTAGGTAGCATGACATCTGGAAATGCAATATAAACTGATCTTTTTAAAAAAATGGCAGACAACTTGTCAAAAGAGAGAGACTTTTCAACAACACACAGTGTAACTGGGCAGATCACAACAACTCCTATTCTCCTGACATCACAGTGATCATGGACATTGACAAAAATGGTCAGGTCAAAGTGGAAGCCCAGCTCTTTGCAACAACAACCCAGCTTCTCATCCCTGAGACTAGAAGAAAAGGGAAGACAAGGAAGAATGGAGAAAAATGGGGAGAAAAAAGTTTCCAGATAGATCCCATTAAGGTGGCAGTTCCTCAATGGATGTAAATTGGCACAGCTGTAATGCATTCAATAGAGTTACATAAGTTTACATCCACTAGGAACTCTGATTTGGTGTTTATGTAACGTCAACAGACCTCAGACGTTGGCAGGCGGGATCCAACCAGCGATCTCTAGAGTTTAGTGCATGAGTCTTTACCACATGAGCTAAAAGTCAACTGGCTGTTAGCTAAGGCTGTAGAGCAAACTCATTAATTGCTTTGTAAGGGGTCTCGGTGCCACTAGATGGGACAGACACCACCCCCAGGAGGTGTGTGGGTTACACTTTCAGGGTAGAGACAGACAATACAATCTGACTTCCTATCTTCTGAAATAATTGCCATTAGCACTCAGCTATTACAGGAATGGGTACATTATACACAGATTAGATTAAACTACTATTCAATAGGTTTTCTTGGGCAACCATGAGAACGTTGAAACTAGTGGATGAGAACTGTTATCTCAAAGGATTCTGGAAAACCAATGTTCTGTAGCCTGGAAGCTTATAAGGACTTGTCCACACAGGGAAATTGTCCAGCATAGCTATAGTGCAATATATATGCAATTGCTGTAGTGATAGCCGTATAACTCTCTCATATGTACAATCTAATATGGAATAAAAATAACTTTGTTCTGGAGTAATTACTCCAGTCTGAAAGAGGAGAGAAGAGTGAAAACATGCTTTTGCCCTGACGAAAGCAAAATCAGTAGTTTCGCTTTAAACTACAAAAAGTCACACGCACACCTTTCCAGTGTGAAAAAAGTAGATTTCTTTTAACTATGAACTAAAAATTAAAAAGGAAAAAAGCATTACAAGCAAATGCACAGAAATGGCAGCAATTGATCCAGCTCATTAATATAAACTGACAAGTAGTGACAAAAACCAATTCCTGGGCAGGATTGGGCGGGGTGGGGGTGATGAGAGAGTCAGTTTCATGACCTGAGAGATGGTTCCTCATTATTAGGCTTGTGGAAACTGCAATGGAGAGGGGGTAAGAGGCCAGGTTGCCTTGCCCCTCACAAACCTTCATGCAGAGCAGTTAAAAACAACAATAGCGAGTTTGGTAGGAATTCTTCAAATATTTTATTGTTTTTTCAAAAACAAGTTGGAATTTCAAACTTTTGACAATTTTTTTGACTATCAAAAGATTTCAACCAGCTCTACAATTGGTTTAGCTTCCCCACCCTCCCCCACCCTGCAAAGGGGAAAAAAAGTATTGACAAAACTCATTGCCAGGTTTATTTTTAATCACAATTTTCAACTAAAAATTTCCTAGAACACTTGATATTTGGAACATTTCCACCAGTTCTGCCTCAGAGTAGACTCTTCAGCCAGGTCTGATGCTGTTCTCAGATCCCCATCTCATCCACACCACCCTCACACACATTGCAATCTCTTCAGGCCACAAATGTCCTGGCCTCCCTCCCTAGCCGCTGAGGCTAGGTGGCCCTCCGCACACCCAGCTCTTCAAGCAGTGCTGCCACCAGCAATTCACCAGAGACAGAGCAATGCCACCCCAAGGCTTCTTCAGGGGCAGGAACATGAAGCACCACTAAATTCTGCAGCTGACTCCCAGCCACCCCTTCATGGACAGAGGTCACCCTGCCTCTTTCTTGCTTGTCAGGGCCCTTTAAGAACACATAGTTCAATGATGACCCACAAGGGGTCCCATTTATTTAGTCCTCTGATACCTGCTAGCCCTCTAAGCCCCAAACAGTTGAGTGTCTCTCTCCTGGTTAACCCAAAACAACACAAGCTTACTCAGTCTTCATCCCAGCAGCCCTTCCAGCTTCTCCCTGCTTGGGTTTCTCCCAAGTCTCCTTGCCTGGAGAGCTTTCTCCCACTAGCTCCTGCAGCTTCAGCTTCTCTCCCTGTAATCAGAGCTGCGTTAGTGCAAGCCTATTGGCAAGCCGCCCTGTTACACACACCTTTCTCCCCCCAAAAGGAGGTGAGTGGCAACAGGTAAGCATGGCTGCCTCCTGTTCTCCAGTTACTTTGGCTGGCAAACCCACTAGGGATTGTTAAGGGTCTCCTGATACAGCTAGTGGGCAGCTGGCCTGTCCCCATCACCCTATAGAGGGAGAGGTGACACTTCCCAATCTTCCTCCCTAAAGACTCAGCGGTTAAAGCAGAAAGAGGAGGCTAGTTCTCATTGCATGGACCAAGCAGGAGGGCAAGCTGCTCCCTGAAGCCAAGGAAAAGAAAAGGAGCCCTCTCTCTACCGTGGAAGGGAAAGCCCCAAGTTTACCCTTAGTGTACAATGAGAGGAGAGTGTCCTGTGCCCCTGGAGAAACAGAAGGAGAGCAAAGAGGGACATATGTCTTCTAAGACCAGAGCAGTCTGCTTTCCTTGCCTACCTTAAGAGATCAAAATGTAAGTAAGGAGGAGAGCTCTTGGCCTTGTGAGTGGGAGGGTTGCTTGTAGGGAATAGCTGGGGTCTGTTCTAGCTGACATCGGGGGCCACTAAAACCCCTGAACCCATAGGGAGCAAGGGTAATAGAAAGTTCCTTCAGCTACCTCTCTCCTTGGGCTGCATCTCCAGAAAGCACAGCAGAAGATTTGACCCAGTAGCGTTAGTATAGGAAGGTTCCACTGTCTGTATTTTTTCATTGCACCTGAGTGTTCGATGATACAGTGTGCATCCCAAATTTTCCTGTGTCATCACAGTGGGAGCCAGGTTTATGTGAATAATTGTCAGAGGATGAGTTGAAATTGCAATAAGCAGCCTGTACGGGAAAAGAGGATTTCTGCATCAAGTAATATGTTTGTGTTTCCTGGGACAGGAATGGTTGACATCCATCCCTTGTCACAAAATAACATACAACAACAAACGTAATTTTAAAACCATTATAATGCTGCCAAATACATTAAAACAAAAGAACACGGGATATATATCCACCAGAAGAGTTATAGATTTCCTGAGTGGTTCAGCATTTCAGAACTGACAATTCAAAAAAAAAAATTGCCAAAACCGTCGCTACAACATAATACAACTGTGACAGGAATACACAATAGTTAGTAAATTAAAAAACAAAACGAAACCAAAAAAACACTAGACACAATAATCACCACATATCCTGCCATGCCAGCAACAAAATGTACCAAGGCTCCCAAAAACAGTATCACAATATCCAATATAGCTAAAAATCAACGTCGCATCAATTATTAAATACAAAGTCCAAACTAAACAGAGTAGCATTCATTTAATGTAAGCATTTAGAGTGGCTAAAATCCAAAGGAGAAAATCCCAGACAAGAGATGATTATTTGCTGCTATTTGCTCTTTGTCTGGGGTTTGGATACCTGGCTGATCGAAAAGACTCATCTCAGTCTGTTTAGTTTATCTAAGAGAAGGTTAAGAGGTGGCTTCATCATGGTCCACAAGTATCCACAGGGGAAGAGATTTCTGATTGGAGATAGCTCTTTGATCTAGCAGAAAAAGGCATGAGGAGATCCAGTGGTTGCAAGCTGAACCTAGACAGGTTCAGACCAAAAATAAAACACCAATTGCTTATAAGGAGGGGAATTAACCACTGGAACCACTTACCAAGGACTGGATGGATTCTCCACCTCTTGAAACCTTTAAATCAAGACTGGATGTCTTTCTAAAAGATGTGCTATGGCCCACACAGAAGTTATAGACTTGATGCAGACATTTCTGTGTGAAGTTCTCTGGCCTGTGTTATATAAGTTATACTAGATTATCATAATGGTCCCTTCTTTTTTTGTAATGTAAGGTTTTTAAGGCCCAGCCTGACAAAGCCTTGGCTGGGATGATTTAGTTGGTGTTAGCCCTGCTTTGAGCAAAGGATTGGACTACATGATCTCTTGATATTCTACCCTAATATTCTACCCCAACCCTAATATTCTATGATTCTATGAATCTATGAGTTTTTGCATTCAGGAGGAACAGAATGCCTACAGAAAATACTTAAGGGGCACAAGTCATGTATACCACATGATAAACCAACAATGGGACTCATAGTAAAACTTCACATCCCTGGGTTAAAGGCACCTGCTCCACTGCCTGAATTATAAGAAAACAAAGGGGTAAGTCTTGAGGCAGTATTTCTTCAGCAGGATGATGCCTAAGGCATAAGCCTGTTAACACTGGGTATGACTGAAGTCAGTAAGAATCTTTTCATTGACCTCAGTGGGTTTGGATGAGGCCCATTGAAGTCAATGGAAAAACTCCCACTGACTTAAAAGGAGTCCAGATCAGAGTCTAAAGCTTTCACTGGTTCTTGGTGCCTCTTGCCTTCTCACACCATTAGCCTGAAAAAGGGGCTTTTGGATTGGTTGTTAGACAGTCTTACTCTATTTTACAAGTGCAATATTCTGTTTCCTAATATATGTGCCTATTTTTAAAATACTATTAAAGTGAAATACAACCTAAACCCAGAACGTCCCTGAGCCCCCGAGCATCCTAGAGTTGGTGGGACTGCCCTACTTTGGGGCAAGCCAGTCTACATCTTGGCCCATTATAAAGGTGGAGCTAGCTTTTTGACATCGTCCTCCTACTTGCCCTGCTGTACCAAAGCAAGGGATATTGCTGTATCTTTAACAAATGCTGGAGACTTTCACCCACACCCCTGTATGACAAAACTTAAAATAGACGTGCACAATGTTTAGCCCATCTGTACATCTCAAAATTCAGACTGTCTCATTCCTTTTTCCTTCTTATTATTTCAGTGAAGGTAGCCCTTAGATACTACAACCAAGATCAGGACCCCATTGCGCTAGGCAGGGTGGGATCACAGGCAGTCCCTGTCCCAAAGAAATTATAATCTAAATAGACAAGACAGACAAAGGAAGTATCTCCATTTCACAGATTGGAAACTGAGGCAGAGAGGCTAAGGGTGGGCTTTTTAAAAGCTCTCAGCATTGCCTGAGTTTTACTATTGCCTTCAGTGGGAGCAGAATTAGGGCCATGCAGAATGTTTTTTAAATCCTACTTAAAGGCCCAATCCAAAGCTCGCTGAAGTCAACAAAAGTACTTGACAGAGCTTTGGATCATGCCCCACGATTTATCCAAGGTCACACAGAAAGTCTGGAGCAGTGCTCAGAACTGAACCCACATCTCTTGAGCCAGAGTCTAATGCCTTAGGCAAAAGAGCAACTGTAACCCACACAGATCCTGGGTGTGGTGGTCTGCTCTGTCTAGTGAAGATTAATGAGTTTGCTCTACAGAGCCGCCCAGAGAGGGAGGCAAGTGGGGCAATTTGCCCCAGGCCCCCAAGAGAGTTTCTTGGGGCCCCAGGAGCGGGGTCCTTCATTCGCTCCAGGGGCCTCAGAAAACTTGCAGGGCCAAGGACCTGCCACTGAAGTGCCCTGAAGACTCACGGCGGGGGGTTCTTCTGCCCCAGGACCTGCCAACAAAGTGCTGTGTCTTCAGTGGCCATTCGGCGGCTGAAGACCCCAGGGCCCCTGAATCCTCTGGGTGGCCTGTTGCTCTACAGCCTTGGCTAAGAGCCAGTTGGCTTTTAACTCATGCAATAGAGACTCGCACTAAACTCCAGAGGTCCCAAGTTTAATCCGACCCACCGATGACCAGGGTCTGTCAGTGTTACAACTGGGGGCTCATCTGAGATTTCAGCTCGGAAGTCTCTGAAGCTCGGGACACGTTTCCTCAGCTAAGGGAAGTATGTAACCCACACACCTCCTGGGTGTGGTGTTCTGTCCTATCTAGTAGCACTGAGACCACTTAGGAAAAGAGATTAATGAGTCTGCTCTATAGCCTTAGCCAACAACCATATAGCGTTTAGCTCATGCAATAAGCTTCAGCCCCGCCCACTGACAGCTGGGGTCTGTCGGTGCTACACAACCTTCCTTCTTTATTTTGTCATGTCTCCCTTCTGCACATGACAAACTCAAGAGCTACCCAATTTGGCTTTACTCATTCATTGTTGTACTATCAGTTTTGAAATCCTGGCAGCCAAAAACAGGCCTCCTGCATTTATTGCTTAAGGCACAGGCTATGTACACACTACCACTTATGTCAGTGTAACTTATGTGGCTCAGGACCGTGACCAAGCCACCCCCCCGGGCAACACAAGTTCCTCTGACATAGAGCTGTCCACACCGGCACTTAGGATGGTATGCACAGCACCACATCGGCAGAAGCGCTTCTGCCACCACCATAGCCACTGCCACTCATTGTGCGTGAATTAATTAAGTGGAAGGAGAGCTCCCTCCCTTTAGTTTAGAGGGGCTACACTGGGGAGCTCCACTGCTGTAAGTTCTCTAGTGTACCCACAGCCTCAGAATGGAGCCAGTGACACTAACTCACTGCAGCAGTACAGGGTTCTGTGCTTCAGTGAAGGCAGTGGGGTGCATCCATATCTCTGAGAGCACGATCAGACTCACCTATGAATGTATGTCAATTTTTATTTCATAGCCTTCTTCAGCCTCAATTTACCATAAAGGAAATTCAACCCATCTCTACCGGAACGCAATGGTTTTAAGGAAGAAATTCACTTACCGTCTTAGGTGGATATTTAAACAAAGCAAAAATATTTTATGCTGAATTTTAGTTACAATGATCTGGAAAGAGTGTCTACCTGCAAAAAAAAAAAAAGCTTAATTTAAAAGGAAAAATAAGAATTACAATATGGCTGTAAAACTAGCCCCTTAATCTTGTTAAGGCTAAAATTTACAGAGGATTCTAAGGGAGTTAGGTGCCAAAATCCCACCGAATTTCAATGGGGTTTAGCCTGCTGGAGGACATTGGTCAAACCACTTCACCTTCCTGAGCCTCAGTTTCCCCAGGTATAAAATGGGAGCGATGACACTGACCTCCTTCATAATGTTCTCCGAAATCTACTGATGAGCAGTGTGATATAAAAGCTACGGATTATTACTAACTCCCATAGGCTTTCTATAGAGATAGGCAAGGGTGACTCTAGGTATTTTGCCGCCCCAAGCACGGCAGGCAGGCTGCTTTCGGCGACTTGCCTGTGGGAGGTCCCCGGTCCCATGGATTTGGCGGCACACTGCAGGAGGTCCGCCAAGGCCGCGGGACCAGCGGACCCTCCACAGGCATGCCGCCGAAGGCAACCTGCCTGCCACCCTCGTGGCGACCGGCAGAGCGCCCCCTATGGCTTGCCACCCTAGGCACGCGCTTGATGTGCTGGTGCCTGGAGCCGCCCCTGGAGATAGGTGTAAATGCTACACATAAGCATAGAAGGTGATAATTCCAGCTGTTTTCTTTCAGCACCATTGAAGAAAAAGTAACATTTTCAGTATGGAAGCCAATTATTTACCTGTTCAGTTTGCACAGTTTTATCCTCTCTCCAGTTCCAGATTGTCATTTAATTTGCTGGCGGATAGTGAAAGCCAAATATTGATAACAAAGAGCTAGCCTATGGGGAAAAAAAGATTGACCTACTAGTATACGAAAAATAAACAAATAAACTTAATTTGTTTGTGCACCAAATCATATAATTAGGGGCAGTTTACTGGATGTTGGTGTTCTGTTGCAGGATCTCATCAAGTGTTGTAATGGGAGAAGGGGGAGTAATACTCAGTGGTAATTTCTCTAGTGCATGTAAATAACAAACATTGTTAACAAATGAATGATGGAGGTCAATGGGCCATACAGTCATTAGATGGTGTAATGATATGCTGCAGGTTATCTGGCGGCACAGGGCACTAATGACATTCGCAGCATTCCTTCAGCAAACAGCCTCGGCCACCAGAGATGAGCATTCACCTTTCACAATGCAATATAGTGGTAAATGACCCAAGTGAGAAAATTTCACTTCAGGTTATTATTCCTTAATCTCTGATGAAAAGAGTGCTGTCCATCAGTCTGGTTTTGCCAACTGATAAAGAGTACAGCCAATTGCTTGACCACTATAACATATACTCAAGAGACCAAATAATCAATGTTCACAATAACATATACTCAAGAGACCAAATAATCAATGTCAGTCAGTTTCATTGCTATAAGACAATAATAAGATAGCCCAGGAAAAGATTCTGTACACTAGCAGTCTGCAGGAAGCTGTCTCAGGCAGTGTTATTACATCCACCTTATGCAGAAGGTGTGCTCCCAAAGTTGCACCCAAACCATCTTTTTATCTCCTACCTGTAAACAGTACCATGTGAATCATTTGAAACTAGATTTAACCGATCAGCTTTCTACCTTGTTTTCCTGGTACCATGATGTACCCCTTATCTCTGTGTTCTGAACACACGCATTCCAAGTCCCAGGGGACATGCGAGAACCTCTAAGATTTGTACGAGGGCAGAACAATCTTGTCCTCTTTAGAGACATGAGGTGGATGTGGGAATATCTTTTATTTGACCAACTTCTGTTAGTGAGAGAGACAAACTTCTCTCTCACCAACAAAAGTTTGTCCAATAAAAGGTATTCCCTCCCCAACCCTGTCTCTCTAATATCCTGGGACTGCCACAGCTACAACGCCTCTGCTTTTAGGACATTCCAGTCCTTGCCTGTGAGAATAACTCCCTATCTGTAGCTATGGTAAAATAATCGACTGTCCTGATCCTGACCGCTTTCCTATCTACTTAAACCAAAGCTTACTTCAGCTAACAAGGTGTTATGGGAGAACAGGGTTTCAGTAAAGGTACAGGCCAATTTAGCCTATATAACTGCTATGCTATTTGTGCTTAATGCATAATAATGTATATATGGTGTGATAATATACATGAATAATGTGATTTTATACACATCATATATGTTAGCCAGAATATATTGGTCAACACTACACAGAGTCAGAAGCAGGAAGTCCAGAGAGCAGGTGACAGGAAAATCAAACGTGTTTTAGAAGTTGGTCTTAGAACTAGGGCTCTGCCCCAACATCGTAGCCATAATCTTCATCCCTTCACCTGCACATCCTCTGTTTTCCTAGCTGTGGATCATCGTCCTGTGACACTTCCCAGAATCTCCTGCCTCCATAACACAAAAGCATATATCTAGGGACTGTCAGCAAAAACATATCAGATGATCACCACTATCATAAGAGTGCATGGACAGAGAGGGGCAGTCTTGAGAATTGCCAGGTCCTGGCTCTTGTAGGGTTAAACTGACAACTTGAACTGCACCTGGAAGCTAGTGCAATGCACAGAACATGTGTACTGTCTTCATGGAAACCCGTTCCACTAAACAGGTGGGTCTGTCTCTATCTAAGGGCTTGGCTACACCTGCAGGTCTGCAGCGCTGGGAGTTACAGCTGTCTTCATACTGCTGTGTAGGGAAAGCGATGCAGTGTGGCCACACTGACAGCTACCAGCGCTGCAGTGTGGCCACATTTGCAGCATTTGCAGCGCTGTTGGAAGTGGTGCATTATGGGCAGCTATCCCAGTGTTCAAGTGGCTGCAACGTGCTTTTCAAAAGAGGGGGGTGGGTGAGTGTGACAGGGAGTGTGGGAGACAGAGAGAGTGGATTTTTGGAGCTGACACTGTGTCAGCTCCCTGCCTTGCAAGTTCTAAGGACTGAAGATACACAGCACCAACCTTCAATCATTTTAAAATTTTGACCCCTTCCCCCACCCTCTCTTATTCACTAAATGCAAATAGCCTTCAGACCAGATAAGCAGCTGCTCCAAAATGGAGTCCCCCCTCCCCCGCTGTGTTGTTTCTCTCCTCAAGCAAACTGGGAACATTCAAAGATATCCCCCTGCCTGCCTCTGCTCGAGCAAATGAGCTGTGTTTGTTTTTTAGATAAGCAGCTCGGGAGCCCAGAGTTCACAACAAAACAGCAGAGTGGCTGAACAGGCATTCTGGGAACCTCCGAATACCTCAGAGGCAAATTACAGTGCTTTTGGTGGCCACACTTGCGGCAAGCAGCGCTGCATCACCAGTGCTGCAATCCTTACACGCAAGGCAGAGCAGGAGTACAACCAGCACTGCAGCCAGGGAGATGCAGCGCTGTATGTGCCTTGCAAGTGTGGACGGTGAGTAAGTTGCAGTGCTGGTGGTGGGTTTACAGCGCTGCAACTCTCCAGTGTAGCCAAACCCTAAGCTGTTTGGTGCAGGGTTGTCTTTTGGTTTAGTGTTTGTGCAGCATTTAGCACCATGGGGTCCTGGTACAGGACTGGGGCTCCTAGATAGTACAGTAATACAAATAAGAATAATTCTGCGCTAGCCAAACCTTCCAAGTAGTCTTCCAGGGTAGCCCCAAGGAGGGCAGATTGCAGGTGACAAAGACATGGATCGTGTTGTCAGGGTATGCATCATTAAGGAAAGGCTGCAGCTTCCCAGATAATCACAGATTTAGAAAAGTCAATAGTGTAGCCTGGAAATCCAGAACAGTGGTTATCTAAAAGTATCCTAAAACTGCAAATTACTTGGGCAAGGAGCAATCCAATAGATTCCAAAGCTAGAAGAGACCATTATGATCATCTAATCTGACCTCTTGTGTAACACAGACCAGAGAACATCCCCAAAATATTTCATATCTGAACCAGAGCACATCTTTTGGAAAGACAATCGATCTTGATTTAAGAGTTGCCAGTGCTGGACATTACACTATGACCTTGGTAAATTGTTCCAATGGTTAATTACCCTTAAAATGTATGCCTTATTTCCTGTCTGAAGTTGTCTAACTACCTTGCAACTTTTGCATCATTATACTTTTGTCTGCTACATTGAAGAGATCATTATCAAATACTGGTTCCCCATGTAGGTTCTTACAGACTGATTAACTCTCCCCTTAATCTTCAATTTGTTAAACTACACAAATTGAGCTCCTTGAGCAGCGGTGGACAACCTGCGGCCCAAGGGCCACATGCGCCCCATCAGGGTAATCTGATTGCATGCTGCAAAACATTCTGCTGATGTTGACCATCCACAGACATGGCTCCCTGCAGCTCCCAGTGGCCGCAGTTCACCGTTCCTGACCAATGGGAGCTGCGGGAAGCAGTGGGCCACAGAATGTGTTGGCCGTGCGGGGGGGACGTGCCTACGGTCTATGTCAGCAAAATGTCTCACGGCCCACAATTAGATTACCCTGATGGGCCAAGGTTGCCCACCACTGTCCTTGAGTCTATCACTATAAAGACATGTTTTCTAATCCTTTAATTATTCTCAATGCCTCTTCTCTGAACCTTCTTCAACATCAATATCTTTCTTGAATTATTGACACCAGAAGTGAACATAATATTCCAGCAGTGCAAATACAGATGTAAAACAACCTCTCTACTCCTACTCAAGTTTCCCCTGTTTCACATGAAAAGGTCACATTAGCCCTTTTGACTACCACATTGCACTGGGAGGTCACGTTCAGCTGATTATCCACCATGCGCCCCAAGTCTTTTTCAGAGTCACTGCTTCCCAGGAAAGAGTCTCCCAGCTTGTAAGTATGGCCCACAATCTTTGTGCCTAGATATATACATTTTGCTGTATTAAAACATATATTTACTTGTGCTCAGCTTGCCAAGCAAAGCAGCCATAACATCCACTGGTTTCTTCTTTTCCCCCTTCCAACCAGATACACCTCCACTTTATCTGGGTTATATCCATTCTGAAGCTGAAGCAAATGAAGAAGGCTCACATTATTAACTATTATTAATTACAGTTTCAGTGGTCTTCCCTTTGAGCTATGCACTGTACAAACACACAGTAAGAAACTGACGATGACCTGAGCTTACAGTCAAAACAGAAAAATGGTGAGAGGGAAAAGAGAGTATCAGGCTGGGAGTCAAATAGCAGTGCCAGAGCCGGAATAGAACCTACGGGGTTCTTTTTAGTCCAATACCCTATCTACTGTACAATGCTGCCTCTCTTGTTATGTAGAGTGACCAGATAGCAACTGAAAAAACGGGACAGGGAGTGGGGAGTAATAGGCGCCTATACAAGAAAAGTCCCAAAAAACAGGACCGTCCCTTTAAAAACGGGATATCTGGTCACCCTAATATTATGGGAAGTATCTCACTGTGAATATAACACACTTGTGTGGGAAGGATGACGTCTGTGAGATACAGGGAGGGTCTTGGGATATCGCAGAACAGAGATTTGTTATATTGCCTGCAGAACAGCTGCTGAGATGCGTTTCTCATTTTTTTCTTTACATTTTGTTATGTTGTCACAGATTGTACTGTTAATATTCTGTCAGACTGCCTAGAGCCTGGAAGGGGCATCTTTTCACAGGCTTTAAAACATAACAATAAAATAAGAATCATTGGATCGGGAATGAATTTTCCACCCCTGACGCTCTAGTCTCCCCAAGTGCTGCTTCGTTTGTCTCAGAGGCTCTGTGCACCATGGTGATCTGTGAGGAAGATAAAGAGCGAGATGTTTCAGGACACTGTATCCATAGTGGAGATGCCTTATTAAGCAAACAAACTGCTGAATCATGTTTTCTGTCAGAGCTAGCAAAACTTATTAGATCCATCAGTCTTTCAGACAGTCTCTGGGGCCTCTTGGACTGCTCAGTGCTAATGGACACCCAAAGAGCCATGGCAGCAAAACACAGCAAAACATGGCCCATTCTGAGACAATGTTACAGTGTGCAATACCTGCCCTGAGCACCAACCATGCCAGCTCTCATAGCAGCCTACCTGCTAGGCCCTCACCCTGGACAACTGTGGGGCCAGGTTCCCCTGCCTGCCCGTTTGCTCTGGGAAGGAGGGGGAAGAAGAAGAGCTGGGAGAGAGAAATCACGCAGCACCTGCTTACTCCTATACCCCTGCACCCCAAGCTCGGAGTAGCCCATGCAGGGACAAGAGTGCGCTTTTCATGCCCATCCACAAGTGTGAGGTCCAACTCAAAATCAAGCCCAAGTATTTTCCTAGGAGAATGTTGGGGGTCGCTTCTACTTTTAGCTGACCCTGTTTGCTAATTACCACAAGAACTATGCCTGACAGTGGCAAGAACTTGCAAGTTCCAGTGGCAGCCTGAGACCACAACCGAGACATTCTTCCAGCAATGCACAGCGATTTTCCTCACTTGCTCTCCTGCTTAGAAGAAACCATTTAGGTTCCCTTTTCCTGCTTCCAGGAATCTGCATACCATTGGTGTGCTCCCAGTGGATGTATTCATACAGAATATTTTATATTTCAAGGGTCTCATTTACACAAAGGCTGCTTCGTACCACTCTAGCAGTACACAGGAGCCTGACGTGGTGTGTGTAAATATATGCACTGTCACTTTAAAGCCCCATTACCTGCCAAAGTAGTGTAAAGTGGCCTTAAGTTTTAAGAAGAACCAGGCCCCATTCATCCTCCTCGGTATCGATTCTTTACTATTTCTAAGGCCTGGCCAACACTAGGAAATTAGGCTGATGTAACTACAACACTCGGGGGAGTGTAAAATCCACCCCCCTGAACAATGCAGCTAAACTGTCCTAAACCCTGCTGCAAACAGCACTAGCTCACTGGGCGAATTCTCCAATCGACCTCACTACCTTTTCTCGGGGGGGGGGAGCGGTTTACTTATGCCAACACGAGAACCTCTCTCATCAGGAAACATAGACTTTGTCTATACTACTGTGGTAAGTCAATGTAAGTTAAGCAACTCCAGCTATATGAATAACGTAGCTGGAGACAACATAGTTTAGGTTGACTTACTGCGGTGTGTACATCGCGCTGGGTCGACGGGCAACACTTTCCCGTTGACTTACCTTACTCCTCTCATTGTCAGTGGAGTACCAGGTCGACCAGAAAGCGCTCTGCCCTCGATTTATCGGGTTTTCCCTAGACCCGCTAAATCAACGCCCAGTGGATTGATTGCTGGAGTGTCGATCCCGTGGTAGTGTAGACATAGCCATAGTGTCTTCACTGCTCAGAATTTTAAATGTAGACAAGCCCTCAATCCCTCTTCTGTAGGGGCCAGAACTCTAGTTCACAGAAGTGATTTCTGACCTCAGTGGGCTTTGAATCAGGCCCTTAACCAGCATGGTTTTGTTGTGCCACCAGGCTGATGTTTGTTCAGTGAAAAGCCTCTAATAATTGGAATTTGTTCCACTTTATTACCTCTAAGTACCTTTTTCTAAGCACTGGAAGTTGATGGGGGGTTGGTTTTGTCTTGCCATGTCTCCCACCCCTAACCCCCTCTATATCTCATTAGTTAGATTAGGCGCAAAGTGAAAAAACCTGTTTCAGAAAGGCAGATTTACATGCTGTTTCCTGGTTTTTCATACTCTGTGGGACGTACAACAAAACCTATTTGAACAGTAAAAGTTTAACAAGGACAGAATCAAGGGCGGTTTGTTTCCTGAATACTAGGACAGCTCTCGCTATGAATGGAGGGGAGGCTAAAGTGATGTGGATGACACATCTGAAACAGTAAACAAGTTCCTGCTAATTGTGGAGCTTCTCTCTAATTTGGGGTAGGATTCACTCCAGTGGTTTAATCTTCTAGTCTGGAGTTCATTCAGTATTTTAAGAAAATCTGCCTAGCTGAACAGCTCAGGTTCCTAGCATTCCCTCCCCCTACTCTGAAAGAAGAATGAGAGACTGAAACTTAAATGGGGTTGTTCCCTTTTATAGACATTCCTACTCAACATCAGTCCATCACATAATTATGCATACTGGGTTCTCGTGCAATTAAACCTTAAGCCTGGTTTGCACAAGGGAAATTGACCAGCATAGCTATCACAGAATAACTATTCCTCTGCTGCTTTCCATTATAATTGAGCTATTCCAGAATAACTCCCCCATATGGACACTGTTCCAAGATAAGTGATTTTATTCTAAACTAATTAGAATGCTTCCAGACTAAAGCCACTTTCATTCTGGAATACAGAATCCATACAGGGAGTTATTCTGGAATAGCTCAATTATAATGGAATTGCTATAGCAGAAAAGTTATTCCAGAATAGCTATGCAATTTTTTTGTATGGATAAGCCCTTATAGACTTTGGGACTTACTATATTTATCTGTGTTTACATACTAATTTGCATAATATTACTCATGAAGCTTTGAAGTGAAACTTAAGCTGTTTCAATTTTTCTTTTACTCTGTCTCATGCATACAAAACTCAAGAGTTCTCTGGTAAATTCATATCTAATCTAGAAAGAAAATCTGTTTATATAATTGCCTCTTCATAAATTATCTGAGTTAATCCCTCACTACAACCTGCGGTTAATTTTCTTCCCACAAATACAACAGCATCTTACAACAAAAAAAAAAAACCTCCCTAATTTTAAAGTTACGAAAGGACTTGTTAATTAGAATACCAAGAAGTACTACCAAAAAAAAGCATAAATATCTATCTTTCAGTAATGCTGAGGTTGTGACACAAGTCAGGAAGTTCAAAATTCAAGCCAACTTTCTCTTCTTAATGTGCAGGAGTGTAAAAAACAAAGTAATTTAGTTTTCCCGCTAGCGAGAGTCTTCATTTACATGTGCTAGCATTTTGCTTGTTAATGTCATGTTAATATTTCAGACAAGTCCGTAACAATATTTGAACTACTGACGTTCAGAGTTTGATTACAGCTCAAAAAAGTAAGTGTCCAAAGATTTGGATGATTATCCTAGCCAACCAGAGGCTTGATCCAAATGCCAGGGAAGACAATGGAAAAAACACCCACTGAATCTGAGTCTGAATTACTGAATCTGTAAAATTGGATTTGAACTGCTGCAAGAATAACCTTTCATGAGAGTGAGTATTTCAGCTATTTTAGTTCCAATCCTGGCTGTGACTGGAAAACAGAAAAGAAAAGAGGAAAAAGCTTATGGACTCAGATTAAAAACATGCATGCCTAGAAATGGGCAAAAGTTGATCTTTTTTAAAAAAAGTCTTCTAAGCAGATGCAGCGCTGCCTAGCTTACAAGTACATTAGAAGCAGAAGGTGGTAAATGAAGTATTTACTTGAGATCAGAACTATTCTGCTGTCTGTGTGAAGCACCCATTTACAGCATGATTCTGAGAGTTTCAGAGCCTTTCCTGTGTGTTACTGAGCATTGAAGTCAACAGGACTGAGGGACTCAGCAGCTGTCACAAACAAGCCTTTAGATAGTGTGTCTCAGTATTATCTATTGTGACATTCTCAATAGCCCCAGTCACTCCTTTCGGAAAGGCAACATTTCTTCACCCTATCACCTTCCTTAGCCCTAGTCATCTACCCTGGTAACGTGACATGATATGTCTCCCACTCTAAATTCTGTCCCCTCCTGCAGGTAACCAAACAGTCCAGCCAACCAATCTTCATATCCAACATAGAATCATAGAATATCAGGATTGGAAGGGACCTCAGGAGGTATCTAGTTCAACCCCTGCTCAAAGCAGGTCCAATCCCCAACTAAATCATCCCAGCCAGGGCTTTGTCAAGCCTGACCTTAAAAACTTCTAAGGAAGGAGATTCCACCACCTCCCTAGGTAACCCATTCCAGTGCTTCACCACCCTCCTAGTGAAAAAGTTTTTCCTAATATCCAACCTAAACCTCCCCTACTGCAACTTGAGACCATTACTTCTTGTTCTGTCATCGGCTACCACTGAGAACAGTCTAGATCCATCCTCTTTGGAACCCCCTTTCAGGTAGTTGAAAGCAGCTATTAAATCCCCCCTTATTCTTCTCTTCTGCAGACTAAACAATCCCAGTTCCCTCAGCCTCCCCTCATGAGTCATGCGCTCCAGCCCCCTAATCATTTTTGTTGCCCTCTGCTGGACTCTTTCCAATTTTTCCACATACTTCTATAGTGTGAGGCCCAAAACTGGACACAGTACTCCAGATGAGGCCTCAGCAATGCCAAACAGAGGGGAATGACCACGTCCCTAGACATAAACGAAAACCAGTCTCCTGTTCCTTCCAGGCACAACGCTCAGTCCTTTTTCCAGAATGCCCCTCTCCAGCTTCTTCCCTTCTGAGAGTTCAGATTTAGCGAACCCTAAGGGGACCCTCTGCTTCCTGCCAGGCACAGCCATACTGCTCTTAGGGGCTGCTTAGCTCCAGCCCTTCTGAGTCTCTCGGAGCTGCTAACTGGTCCTGTCTCTGTCACAGGTCCCTTATAGCTCCCCACTATTTTCCCCTTTGCCAATGAGCTCTCTCACTCTCAGGTACCATCCACTCAACTTCATTCCACCTGGGACCACTAATCAGCCCAACCCATCTAATCCCCAGCTGATCAATACCAGATGGGGGACAGGAAGACCACTGAGCCAGCACAGGTGTGATTGGGCCTGACTACTCTTAATGTGCCAGCTCACCTCTGACCTATATTAAGGTATGAGCTAAACAGTGTGGGTATGTTGCAGTAGTTTCCCCATAGTTAAGGTTGCAAGCAGCTGCTGTTTTGATAACCCCCCGTTTTAACCTCCTTCCTTCACCATTTTTAACTTAAGATAGAAACATGGTTTTGACCTGAAAATTGCCACATTTACTCTGGAGGCAAAAGAGAATGTTTCTGACAAGTCTGAAGAAAATTTGTTCAATTATCTTTGAATTACAGGTCACTAAAACGTTACTTTGATTTTAACTGTTGGCTTTTGTCTACTGTGTCTGGCTTTTAGCTCGAAAATTATTTGCTTCAATCTCTTCAAACTTTCTACATAGTTCACATCTTTGAAAAAGGCATGGAGTGGCTGTATTTGCAGCAAAGAGCTTATCATTAAGTAAAGGTTTTAATTTGATTAGTTATGGATCTTTTGGGGCAAGGCTCTGCTAACGGAGATGTCAATAGGAGGGTTTCCAATGATTTCAGTGGGAAAAAGATTGAGTTATTTATGTAGGTGTGACTATTTTACATTCTGTTGATGAATGTCTTTAACTTGCTCAAGTTGGTAGGTACATTACTCACTGAGCATTCTTTACTGTTTTTAAACAAATAGTTAGACTTGTGCCATAGAGAGGATCCAGAATATGTCATCCACACGCTTCTCCTTTTCTGAACATACATCAAGTCAAAATCCTCCTACAAAAAGACCATGAGATCCTGAACTGATGCAGGAGAGTCATTACCAGCAGGACAACGGGCACAGTTATTAGAATGTGGGTACAGATTTATGTGAATATCTAATTCATGCTATTTTAGTGAAAATGAAACTGTTCTTCAGAGCCATTCTTGTCTAACAGGGAAATAAAGATTTGCAAACAATTCTAAGCCTATAAAACTAGAGCAGAAAAAAAGCTCCTTGTGGATAAATATTGAGGGAATAAGTAAAATCATGAAACTATTTGAAAACAGTTACTAACTGCTCAGGGGCTACTTCTGATTTGTAATATTTGAGCCATTTGCTTCTTTGGCCAAAAAAACTAATGAGAGACAATATTACCTACTGCTCACTTGCCAAATTATATTTTCAATTTTTTACAGTGATGTCTGAAACTGGCACATCTTGTTTTGATTTTACTCACATAATTTAAAAATAGCCCCTCTGATTTTAATTTTTATTTGTTTTTAAATTTGCCTAAGAGTTTTGCACGCCTAATTTCAAACCAAAATGTTTTTTATTGTCCAGTTTTAATCTGCTGCCCAACTGGAATGACAATGATTATAACTGGCTTACTGTCAGCTGAGTTATCATTCTATCACCCATACAACCTCTTCACTTTTACAAATATGTATAGAAATTGGCTATTACAGTAAGCAAAGGTAAGACAAGCGCCAGTATGGGGCACAATTTATTTATGTAAAAGCTTTGTGAAGAAAATACATTTTGTACAAAATATGTGACTATCTCTATTGTCTCATCAAGGGACTTGAATCCCTTTTTAATGAAAGGTTGGGAAGAATCCCTTCCCTGCTGCACTTCAGCCATCTGAAGACACATTCCGACAAAGATATTTATGAAAGTAAACATTAGAAAGAGGAATGATGATTCAAAGCTAGACCATGCAGACTCTGGGGCTGCAAATCTAGGTCTTTCTCACTGCATTGCTGGACAATAGAGATGCTCACTGATCTGAACATTCAGATATTAGGGAAATTCAGGTTCAGGTTGAAGTTCAAGAAGAGGCCCTGTTAGGTATTACTTCAATAGAAATAGTAAATAGCAATAATATCTCCTACAATTAGCTCCTTCACTAGAGGTTTTCAAAAGGAGGCTGGATAGCTATCTGTCTTGGATGTCTTAGCCAGAACAAATCCTGCATCTTTGCAGAGGGTGACTTTGGTGGTCCCTTCTGAACCTATGGCTCCATGATTTATGGTTGTCTTCTACTATCCTTATAAAGGGTCATCATGACGTGGAAGGATGCCCTCCTAGTGCAGTGGGAACCTGGTGACTCCCAGACTGTGTGTTTGAGCAGACTGACTCCATGATTCCTGTAAGCACTGTAGCTATGGAATCCTCCCACAGCTATAAACTAGAAAAAAAAAACAAGCTTCCTTACCCAGAATTCATGATTATTAGGTACCCCTGGGATTTTGGGGGTCTCTGAGCACTAGGGATTATGAGGTCACTTTCAATGTCAAATCCTGCCCTGCTATGAAATATTCTGAAGAACAGGTACAGTGGGCAAGTGTGAATTCCCTGCTTGTCTACTTTCCTATGCTTTGAACTGAATTTACAAGGAGTACATTGAGTGCATGTCTGGCCACAACTCCAGCCTAAATTTTCTTACCGTGCTGAGAGCTTCAGTGTGCATCTCCAGATTTGTGTGGATTAAGGCCAAGCTTCGAACTGCTCTGCTATTTGTGTCCTGTGGGAATGAAGCCAATAATTGATTTCAAAGCACACCATTCTGTGGTGTAGGCCCTTTGACTGTATATAAATTTCCAAATTCAACATTAACAATCAGATTTTCAAAAGAGCTCAGGCCCAGATCCTCAAAAATATTTTGGCTGTTGGTCTCCATTGAAATCCATCAATGTTTGTAGCATAAATATCTTCAGGATTCAGGCCTTCATGCTTATTTAAGCATCTAAATGAAGGGGCTAGATTTTCAAAACACCTTTGGAAATCTGGCCCCAGTTGTGGATGCTAAGCACTTAACAAATTCCAAATCTGAACTTTTAAATAGTGTAATCAGAAATGGAGGAAGTGTCTTTTTTCTCATCTAAAATAAGGACTCCGGTTCTACAGATTTGCAAATTCCAGTATAGTGCAGACTTTTCATTGACTTATGTTTCGGCTACGATAGTACATTCAGTATGTATATTTCACATTCCATGTTACCTAGGTGTCTTCGTCTCTTAGACTCTGACATACAAGCTGAAGTAACAGTACGTGTCACAGCATGTGAAACAGCATAATGTACCATGTCAAATATGTGAAACATTTTCTTAAGGTGTCAGCTACCTACAGAATTTCAGCTAGAAGCAGAAATCTGAATTCTCAACAAAGTGTAAAAAATGCATGTACAAGTTGGTATTTGCATATCCATTTTAGCAATGTTTTTGAGTTCAATATCACGGTGGCATCAGCACAGTTCCATAGCTCAGACCGCAAGGTTAGGAGTATTGCTGTCCAGGAGCAGCGTCAGGGTTTTTGGCGCCCTAGGCGCAGGGCCGGCTCTAGCCATTTCGCTGCCCCAAGCACGGTGGCATGCCACGGGGGGCACTCTGCTGCTCACTGGTCCCGCGGCTCCGGTGGATCTCCCGCAGGTGTTCCTGCAGAGGGTCCGCTGGTCCCGCGGCTCCTGTGGACCTGCAGCAGGCGTGCCTGCGGATGCTCCACCAGAGCCGCGGGACCAGCGGACCCTCCACAGGCACGCCTGCGGGAGGTCCACCAAAGCCACCTGCTGCCCTCCCGCCCTTCTGGTCAGAGCTGGCCCTGCCTAGATGGGGGTCCTTCCCGCGCTCTCGGTCTTTGGGGCACTTCAGCGGCGGATCCCAGAGCAAATGAAGGACCTGCCGCAGAATTGCAGCCAAAGACCCAGAGCGCGGAAGGACTCCCCGCTGCCGAATTGCTGCCAAGGGTGGCAAAATGCCGCCCCCCCCCCCAAATCCTGGCACTCTAGGCGACCGCCTAAGTCACCTAAATGGAAGCGGAGGCCCTGTTGCTGTCATTATTATATAATGTCATCTTGGAAGGTCAGATTTCGTGTTGTGTGTTACAGTGATTTTCATTTCTTTCTTGTGCACACTGAGGGGGGACAGGTTTGCTTAACTGAAAAAGGGTGTATTGGAAAGGGTGTTGGTTTACTGGTGTGGTTGAGCATCAGAGCAGTAGTTAAACTGATATTGGGTTTGGTGTGAATGTTGCCTTAGCGTATGGTTCCTTTGGTAATTTATGTTGTGCAGAAACTGAGAAATCTTGACACTAAGTTAACAAAGCTGTACGTTTTTTTCTTTACACGTGTATATATAGTGAAGGTTTTCAAAGGGGACTAGTGATTTTGGATGCCTCCAATTTTGAATGATCAACCAAAGAGATAAAGGTGTCTGATTTTCAACAAGTGCTCTATACCCACTATCTGAAATTAAGGGTAAAACATATTGTGTTTAATGATGTTGTAATTATCCTAAAAGGACAAAATATAACTCCAGAAAAGTCAGAGCTAAAGTTAATCTTAAGGAAATCCAAATATATTAACATTTAGAAATGCACATTAGGGCACCCAACAATTTTAATTCTGCCCTACAAATACATGATGCAATCACCATGATAATAATTGAAGCATTAAAATATTTTTGGCCCTAGATTAAATTAACCTTTTAAAAATATTTTTTTTTCATTTATTGCCCCCCCCCCCCAATAGTATCATATACTGTACAGTGTATCCTGGCAAACAGGGCAGAGTTAAGTTTATTTGGGTGTCCTAACTGAAATGTTCTGTTATAGAAATATACAAATGAGTTTTAATGAGTTCACATTTAATTAATTTAAACTCATAAAATAAAGAAGGGATTTACTTGTAAATTCTCAGAAAATTCATTCTGTGCTCAAAGAGTAATGGTGGTCAGTTTGGGGAGAAAACACTGTATTTTTCACCCATAACAAAGAGGCTGAATCCCTGCTTTAAGTGTAAAGCTCAACTCAGCCATAACTGCGGAGCCACAACCAGTGCCTCCTTAACATACAACATACCTTGGTCTTCAGAGTCCTTATCCCCAGTCCCCTTTCCACTCCCCAGACCTAACCTTACCAAGCCTCTCTTCTCTGAAGTCTTTTATTGCCATTGGCTGTGAGTGCTATATATCTTCATTTCAAAGCTGTGGCTTCTGTTAAATGTTTTTACTTTTCCCTTCAGCTTTGAAAGAAGGGTTGCTGAAGTTTAATTACATTCTAATGCAGCTTGAATAGTAAATGTGCACATGTTAATTGATAGCCCCTTCCAAATAAAGCTTTATATCCAACTGGCATGGTCCCAATGGGTGTTCTGAGCTAAACTCATTGTTAGGACACCCAATTCAAATGGAAATGGATATAGGAAATGTAGTATCAGTGTATCAGATACTGTACAATGTACCATGGCAAAGCTATTCATCATCTGAGTTCTACCAAGGATACGTTCGGGGTGGGGGGGGCAATGATGGTAATGGGGTAACATTTCATAGATAAGAAGCTAATTGCCATTTTCTTCTGGTGTTAGGGGACTATCCAGCTCTCATGAGCTGACATTGGCTTGTAATAAATATGGTTGCATTAATCAGAAGTTCAACTGCAGACTAACAGAGAAACATTTATAACTGTAGCACGGCAGAAATATTCTCAAGGAAGAACTGGCCAGTATGAAAAGCATCAACATAAATCTTCCCCTTAAGCAGGGCAGACAGCCCAGATGTGGCAAGGCAAGGAGAGCACTATGTGTGGTCACACCAAAGGTAGGTTAGGCAGACCTTTTCTCAAGAGTCAATGATACTGAAAGCAGAGAAAGAATTCTGTAGAAATCTCTGTTTCTGCACAACATCTTTTACAGTGCAGCAGGAAATGTTCACATGTCATGATTTGCCAGAACTGCTGACAAATGACAATGTACTTCTATTTGTATGTAATGAATTCCAGTCTTCGACACTAGGGAATGATGTGTCTCATATCAACACTGTGTAACAATTTAGCAGAAAAAGATAGCTTTGCATTCTGTACAGGGAAGAGATTCTGATCAGAATTGCATAGATCATTTATTATCATCTTCCTGAAACTTAACTCACACACCTACAAAAGATTTATCCAGTGGTAAAATGAGTTATGAGGTAAACTTTCAAAATCCAGTGGGTGTTGTCTCCCTAAATTCTTAGGTGCTACTGAAATCTTCTCCTGCTTGTGCTTACAGATATAATGGAGATTGACACAGGCGATGCTCATCTATGTTTATGCATTACTGGAGCATGTGGTGGTGTAGCCTTCCATTACTTTCTTTTCTCTGTATAGCCATCATTTTTAGGGCAGCCAATTAATCACATTTAACTCAGGTGATTACCTCAAAACAAATTAACTCACGATTAATTGCAGTTTGAAGTGCACTGTTAAACTAATAGAATACCAATTTAAATCTAAATATTTTGGATGTTTTTCTACATTTTCAAATACTTATTTCAATTACAATACAAACTACAAGTGTACAGTGCTCGTTTTATATTTTGTCTTATAAATATTTGCACTGTAAAAAAGACAAGAAATAGTATTTTTCAGTTCACCTCATATGAGTACTATAGTGCAATATCTTTATCATAAAAGTGCAACTTACAAATGAGGACTTGAAGGCTCTAAAGTTTTACATTGCACTCAAAAATAAAACAGTTGTGTAAAAAAATAATTCTGCATTTGTCAGCTGCACTTTCACAATAAAAAGATTGCACTATGGTACTTGTATGAAGTGAATTAAAAACTCTTTTTTTACAGTTCAAATATTTGAAATCAAAAATAAAGTGAGTACTGTGCACTTTATATTCTGTGTTGTAACTGAAATCAATATATTTGAAAATGTAGAAAACATCCAAAATATTTAAATAAAATGGTATTCCCATTATTATTTAACAGGGTGATTAAAACTGTGATTAATTGTGATTATTTTTTTAATCATTTGACAGATCTAATAATTTTCTTTCTACTAGTCTTGGCCCTGTGTCCACTTGGATGGAAGCCAATTACAGTAAAAGCTGTTTTATCTGGCATGTTGTGGGAATGGGTGGTGCCAGTAAGTGAAAAATTCCAGAGTTTGGGTGTGGAACAGAGTGCAAGGCTGGGAGTTGGGGTGTGGGAGGGGACTTGGGGCACAGGAGGAGTTTTGGGGTGCCCGATCCAGGTGGCATTCACCTCAGCAACCTGTTTCTGCTGCTCCTAGGCAGAGGTACAACTAGGCAGCTCTGCGCTCTGCTCCTGCCCCGCGCTGAGCACTGGCTCCACAGCTTCCATTGCCCCAGAACCATGGCTAATGGAAGCTGCAGGGGCAGTGCCTGCAGGTGGAGGCAGCGTGTAGAGCCACCTAGCCATGCCTCCACCTAGGAGCAGCAGGGACAGTAATAACCTCATGCTCTGCAGTGCTTTTAATGCAGTCCTTCTCAGCTGCTCTCTTCAGCCACTCCAGTCAGTCCATGCCAGGGCAGCATGTTTAATTTTTGCTGTACTTTGCTATTCACTTGTCTTCCCTTTATTTTCTTCACTTCATTGGCTTCTGGTCCTTCTTTACAGTAGCGTTAAAACTCTCACCCTTACATAAAACGTTCCATTCAGACTGATTCTTCCTATCTTCCTGCCCTCTCTTAGTTTTTCTTCTCCATATCTCCAGGCCCTATTTCCTTGATCCGTGGCCATTTCTACATGCAGTGTTTTTTCCTTGTCCTCAACATTAACTCTTCCATCTTCATTTTCTGACGTTCATTTTAAATCCCATCTTAAAAGTCTCTTTCCTTGTCTTTATTTTACTACTTCTGTCGCTTCTCTCCCTCCTCGAGTAAACCAATTTTTCTTTTTGTTATTTATTGTTTTATTGCACTGTCCTTTTGTTTCCCTGACCTCGTGCTTTGGATCAAAGCAGCTATATAAATACAAGTTATTTTAAATAATTGATTACAATAAAATCATGTAAGAAGAACAAGTAAAAATAGACTGCTGGAAGATACGAGGCAAAGGTCGCCTTTTAAAACAGGACAAATAGTACTAATTTATAGTATTATGATTCATATTACTGTAATAGTAAGGAGCCCTAGACATGAACCGGGACCTGATTGTGCAAGGTGCTGTACAAAAACAGAACCAAAAGATGGACCCTTCCCCAAGGGGCTTACAGTCTAAATAAAATACTCGGGCTTCACAGGTTCCTGATACTGTTATCCCAAGGACCCCGATCCTGCAGTGAGTTCTTTACAGCTGGATCCCTTTGCCCTCATGAAACCCTGCTGACATTAATGGGGTCTGCACAGCTGCAGGGATCCATCCTTTGTAGGATCGTGGCTTAAGACAGGACCAGAGGTGTGACATTTTGATCAGCTTTCTGCAACTGTTCTAATACTTCCATTAAATTGATGAGGTGAAAATCCAGTGATCTTGCAGCCACTAGGGCTCCCCATGGGCACAGGAGCCTGCCTGTGTGCATCTCTTTGCAGAATCTGGGGCACAGAGTTAGGCTAATAGACATATCGATGAGGCCATTTCTGTCTGGCTCAGAACTCTTCTGATGCCATCTCCACCGGAGTCAGCAGCAGATCTCATGTCAACCTCTGGCTGCTAAACTGGTAACTGGCATTGTTCAGTCTTCCAATCTGCATCTGAAGTGCTATGGTGGTATTTCTGGTTTCAACAGCCCACAAGTCAGACTCCTCTCAGCAGGGCAGAAGACATTGGGCTAACTTGAATTGGTGCCCGTTACTGGCAAAGCCTTTGTTTTACTGCAGAATCATCCCCCTTTCATAAAACAGATTCTAAGATGCCAACCTGGGTTTTTCAATGAATAATTCTGGGTAAAGACTGCAGAATATTTTTGGCAAATGTTCATTACAATTTTAAATGAATGCGCTGTGATCACACTTGCAGGGCTCTCTAGTGATTGCTTTCCACAAACATACAGAGATATGACTGAGATCTACCATGACGAATGTCCATGCAAAATGAATCTCCAATTCAGATGTACAAGGAGTCAGGGAAAGCAAATGTCAGATCCACGCACTGTTGTCAGAAGAGCTTGTGTCCTTCTCCTCTCAGGGAACAGAGATAACAGAACGGGACTGATTTTCATATCCTTACTCTCTCTTAAGTAGTCCCATTGAAATAAATAGGATTAATTGCAGAGAAAAGTGCAACTTAGTGTAAGATCAGAATCTAGCCCCGTGTGAATTACCTGCCCAATCAAAGCTAATCAGTGCATACAGAATATCAAGGAACAAATATTCATGAAGAATAAAACCAGTATTCAAAAATACAGGCCAAAAATTTCATTAAATGCTTTCAAGAAAAAAATACCTTCAAAGATATCATGTGTCTAGTCCACAAACAGGAAAAAAGAAGATAGTTACATGTCCAATGAATGTAATTATGAGTTATTCACTCAGATATAATAAATTTTACTTTACGGTACCACAGAGGGCCCAGCTAAGCTGAGTCTCAGTGGAGTATGTGCTGGTACACACAGAAAGACAGTCTCTGCCCCAAAGATCTTACAATCTAAACAGACAAGGGGTGGAGGAAAGTCAGCACTATTATCATCACATTACAGATAGAAAGATGAGACAGAGATTAAGTGACTTGCCCAAGGTCACACACACCTTGACTGTGGAGAAGCTGGGATCTCAGTCCCCTAACCTCAAGACCATCCTCCCTTTCCAGAATTAACAGTATATTCCTGGTGGGGGAACTTCAATTATGTCCTCTGTTGTCCATAACCCACTCTAAGGGCTAAAAGCTCAGCTGGGGTACGTTGGCATAGACTCACTGACTTCAACAGAGCTAGGTCAATTTATACCAGTTGAAGATGTGGCCCTGACTCTACCCTTAAAAATTGTCAAATGGCAGCTGACATCTTGGACAGGTGCTCTATTCAGAGAAGCAACAACGAAGGAGTTTGTTAATCACCTGCACACAGATGTATTCTATTATTTCTGTGACACTCATTTAAAAGTTTCCAATTTAACATCCAACAATAAGAATTTAGGCCCTGATCCTGCAAAGGCTGGTGCATGTATGTAGCTTGATGGGCTGTGAGGAGTCCCAAGGCATATGTTTTTGCAGGCTCTGAGCCCTAATAAATACAATTGATAATGTTCCAAATACTGAATAGTTCACTTTTAAATTATATCTTTTCTCCCCTTGCTCCCAGCCTAGCAAAATACATTCACACAGAGCTAGTGAACATGTTGGTCTTTTTTGCTGAAGCTACTTGATATGTTGGGTGTCAATTTAAAGTTTGAGCCTTGTCTTTAAAATGACACCCAACATATTCCAGTGGATCATCAAGTAAGCAGATATAAATAATTAGGAGATTTCCTTATTATTTTTAGATGATGCTAATTTTGTCTTCATATACTGGCAGAATTCTGGCACACTGAATAAGAGAACACTCTGTAAATTCTCTTCTGAAGTAAACCAATATTTTCCCTTCACTCCATTTTTGGATTCCTTTCCCCCCCTTAAAGTTGGAAATGACAAACTCCAAACCCAACCACATGTTTCTGCCTTAAGTATTACACAATCAATAACTAATTCACAGCTAATCTTCAATTTACAACTAAACTATTCCCCTAGATAGGTTTAAAACACTTCTCCCAGTTGAATTTTATTTATTTTTTAAAATGTGTCATTATCCACTAAAGGTTTTGCTTTCCAGGACCTGTCATGTTTTGGATGTGATCTCTCTTATTGTGGTAACTGGCAACCACGCCTGTGATAATAAATCAAGAAAGTACAGCTGGATGCCAGAAGAAAACATTCCCCACACTTCTGTCATCTGTAGCCTCGTGACACTAACAACACTACACTCCAATTTAGGCTAGAAGTTAATGTTGTCTCTGGAACCAACTTTAGGGCATGGGGCGGAGGGAGAGTTGTGGCTGTTTTACACATATTGGCAAGGATGCGGCCACCAGCTAAAGGACATCACAACTACAAAAGTTTAATACAAAGGACACTCATTTGCATGAGAAAGGCAGCTCTCTCTATAGCAACAGGGGAAGAAAAAGCTCATAGGCCATTCTTCCATTTGGCGGTCAGAGATAGTTCAGGCAGCTGATTGTGCCTTATTCCATTGGGCTCTCAGTCAGCAAATATGGTATTCAGTACATTGCTGACTGCAAACGGACTATTATCCTCTGTTAAAAGTGCTGGCTGTGCTTTTTGCTCAGTGTTAAGAGTTAATTCCATGTTCAGTGAGTGTCTGAGAGAGGCATATCCATTCCTTCTATTTTTCAGTTCTTTGTAGTTCTTTTTTCTATGTCAGTTATTAAGGTACTCATCTGTGCTCCTCCGCCCATTAGTTAACTCCTCTGGAGTGACAGGTTTATTAGAGTCATGTGTCCCAACGTGAGAGCAGTATCTGAATGGTTAGCAGGAGATGATGATAGCTCATCTCAATTGATTAAACTCTTCCTGTTGGTATGCATACTTCCACCTTTTCATGTTCTCTCAATGTATAAATATCTCCTGTCTGTGTGTTCCATTCTATGCATCCGAAGAAGTGAGCTGTAGCTCACAAAAACTCATGCTGAAATAAATTTGTTAGTCTCTAAGGGACCACAAGTACACCTGTTCTTTTTACACTAGTGTAACCCCACTGACTTGAGTGGAGTTTCTCTAGACAGCCAGGTGGGTCTGTCCGGTCAGAGTCGGCCAGCGTTTCATTAGCTATTTTTAAACTTTCTAAAAAATAAGTTTGGAGGCTTAAAATGTATCGTATTTGATTGGGGCCTCTGAATAATTGGTCTTTTTCCTTCTTTCTTTCATTATTGGGTCAGATTCTCTACCCAGTGAATCTACTTTGTGCTGCTGCAATGGCACAAAAATAGTCTTAAACAAAACAGTGTTAACTGGATCCATAGGGGTTTGTCTAGTGTAGGCAACGCCTCAGGAGGCACAGGGCTGGGGTAGCAGCACCTATTACTTTCCCAGCTGGGGATCACGCTAATTTAATGGTTTTGCAGTCACTCTGTGTGGCTGGGGAACAGGGCTGTGATGGGAAAGTCGTTAAATTAGCCTGATCCCCAGCTGTCAAGGCAGCCCATTGGGCCACAAGCACCTGGCATAAAACAGAGTCACAGTGGCGCTGCTCTAGTTTGCATCAGGGATGGCCACTGGAATAGTGACCCCCCCACCCCCAAGGTGCCACTTTTGCCCCCCTCCCAGCCCCAAATTCGTACTGTGCACAGCTCAGCCTGGGGAATAGATCTGTGGCCATTACATCTGCATATTGGAGTGAATTGAAGTTTTTCCAACTAAGACATGTTTTCGATACTTTCTATAGCTCCTGTTGAGAAGTTTCCTTTGAAAGTGTCAGGGCGCATATAGTCTCCCTGAATGAGAATTACTGCTTTGCTTTGTTGAAAAAAGTCGCATTTTGAATGAAGTTATGTATGTTTGTAAATCTGTGGCAGTGCTTGCACAATGGAGTATTTCCCTTGCCATCGGGAAGACAAAAGGAGGAATGTCACTGTGTATGGTGTGTATGAACGAGTGGAAGAGAGAGGAGTGCACAGGGAGAGTCCTCAGGATCACAGAGCGTATTCTCTCAATGCAATTTTCTGCATGAAACTTCAAGAGGCACATTCAGCCACACCCCATCCTTGTTCAGTAGAGCTGCTGTGATTCAGTGCTGTCCTAGGGGTAAGCGAAGGATTTGGGGAGGATGCAAAGAGGCTACACACCTCCCTTTTCTCTCTAGTGCTTCCTATTGCAGACAGGAAGTGCAAGTTCTCTTCTTGCACAGGGATGTCAAAGACCTCTAGTGGGATCCTGACCTGTCTAGCTAGTGAGACTGCAGTCCAGAAACTGCTGGAGCAAGAAAGCATAATGAAAGGAACCCTGTCAACTTAATCCAACAAAAGGTTGGATCTAAATTAAGAGTCCCAGTCATAGAATACTCCAGTGTCTTGATGATATAAGATTAGTATTTTCTTCCAGTGAACAAAAATCCCAAAGGGGCTGCAGAGGCCAGTTGATTTAACAGTGCACTGGGGTTGACTCTACCACAACAAACCAGTGCATGTTATTTTTGCTGTAATCATAAGCACAGAACGCTTCACAAAGCAGGATATTTATACATCCAGGGTTTTGTTGTGGCTACTCAAAAGAGCAGATGAGCACAGCAATAAAAACAGCATTGTGTGTGTTTCTATCGTAAGCCCGTGTAGACATCCAGTCCTAAATACCCTCTGCCACTTGAACCCCTGAAGTATAAATATGGGTTGTTGTTCTAAAATAGAAACGCAATGGGCACTTTTAAGCTCAGAGAATTAAACCTACTGCCTCATCGCTTAGTTCTCTCCCTGCCATGTGGCTGGTCTGATTCATCCCAGCCGGCAGTTGGAGTGGCACACAGTTCAGAGATGTTTTAAGTCTTACAGTAGTTAAGGGCAAGAGGATTTCAGTGTTGCTCATCTTTTAGATGTTCGAGACTTGGATATAACCAATTGCTCATGCTCATGGCTGGCTGGTGTAATGTTGTTTTTCTCCCATGAGAGCAGTTGCCGAAGGTGGGAAGGGTAGAGCAGGAAAGCCCTTCTTTATGTTGCTTTTTGTAAGAGTATTATAGTTCAAATTCTCTTATGTCCTAGGCTGCAAGACCCACTATAATGTAATGCAGCATATGCTCTCTGTTGCAGATTTAACCTAATTCCCTCACAGCAAGAGCAGCCACATTAAGAAAGGAGAGGCTGTGGTGTGTAAAAGCAATTTAAGCTGGAACTGTTGGGATTTAGTTGAAATCTAACATTCACTTACCCCAAAAGTTTATCACTGTGCTTTTTGAAATGAAGAAAATAGATTACATTAGGTGGTAATTTACTCCGGTCTACTCTGTAAATACCAAAGAAATCATTTGATCTAATAACAACACTGTGGGACACAAAAGAAAAGGCAGCAAGGAAATGCACTCGCCTTCCTTGCAAAGAGACGTCAAAGGCCCATATGCTCCTACCCTGCTGTGCAGTGTGCAGGAGCAGTTCAACAGGGAACGCCACGGGGGGCCCAGCCCAGGCAGAAGGGGAAGGCAGCTAAGAGGCACACTGTCTCCACCTATGAGGCTGCAGACAAGGGGAAGAGGGACTTGAGGAGATTTCATTGTGCCTGAGGCAGCAGTAACCCCTCCAAAAAGCCACAAAGCACAGCCATGGACCAGGAACCAAGAGCAACAGGGACCCCCAGCCTCTGTGGCTTGAGTAGAGGCTGCAGGAAAGGACAGAGATGTGTAACCGAGCAGGAGCCATGAGCTGGATCAGAGCTCCCTAGATCCTGGGCTTGTGCTGTTTCTGGGCCCCTCCCCTTAATCACTGTGCACCCACATCAGCCCCACAGTTTTGAGGAGCAAGTGAGGGGCTCTGCAGATGCATTCCAGCCACAAAGGTTTTTGCATTGCTCTCTTCCCCATCACATTATTTCAGGCAGTGTCACAGGCCCAAATCTCTAACATTTAGGTTCATTGGCTTTTCAGCCAGCAAGTTTTCTTTCATTTTTAATATAGCCTAAAGGCCTGTTCACACAGGCAACTGAGGGCCTGGAAGGTTTGTGTTATACACAACGGTCCCCAAATGTTATAGATGGGACCATTCTGCATTATAAACCATGCACCGCGTCCCCATAAAGATCAGCAACCATTTTCACCATGGTGGGTGCAGAGAAATGTAAATGACACTTCCTTGCAATAGCCCATCACCTATGGGATTTCAATCCCAGGCAGGGCAGGCAGCAGTAATGTCTCTAATTTAAAAACAATGAGCTGTATGTAGAATTACTCGGAGATTACTGCTATTTAAGATAAAGGCTGTGCATGCACCTGTCAACTGCCAAATAATTGAAAATCAAAATATGACTTAATCAACCAACAACAATAGTGTCAACCTGAACACATTGGATTTCTGACCAGGCACTAAACAAATCAAAGGCAAGCATTCAGGGGGAAAATATGCATTGGAAAAGCATATTCATTTACCTCTATTAACATGTAAGCCATGCTGTGTATTATCCAAGTTAATAAGAATGAGATCCCCGCACATCAGAAATGCCTAGGGAAGGTAACAAAAATATTTTTATACATAAAAGACAAATGATTATGCTCATACAGCAAATAAATGGTCTAGACATACCCAGAGTGTAATATTTACTAAGTGCTTTTTGTACATTGAGGGGGTTTAAAGGATTGCATTTGGCAAAATGCATCATTTAAATATGACACAGCATGGGTTGCAAATGCTTGTTGAGACAGCAGTTGGTAATAGGGTGAGCCAGTCTCCATTAACCTTTGCAAACCAGACATTGTAGATATCAGCTTCACTTCTATATTTACAGCTGCATTTCTCTATAATTCCCCTGCTGAGGTAAGATGTGCAACTACTCACGTCCTTTTAGCCAAGAATGGCTTTTCTTCAGGTCTATTTTGGTACTGGATTCTGCTTTGACACAATCTTGAGTCTTTTATTTGACTAGATTTTACATTTTCGTTTCACTCGATTTCCATCAAGCCTTTTTGTAAAAATGGGACCGCTACCCTGTACAGTGAAATTTACAAGTCTCCTTTTCCTTGTTAGTGTCTGGTGACAGTGAGAGGGTGCATGGGTGGCACATCTTCTTCACCCTGAAAGGGGATTGTCCTACCTGACAGAGTATCTCCTGAGTCGCTTCAGCTAGCAAGGCTGCTACGGTGCTTTGAGCTTCACCTGAGCACTGGGAATTTCTAGAAGTTGGCAGTGCGAACAATGTCTTCATCCCTCAGGAGTGACTCCTGAAATTCCACTGGCCTCAACAGACTCTGGAAGGTGCAAATTCCCAGCATACACCTCTGTGTCAGCAGCTCTAGAGACCAGTTACTGCAGGGTCCACTACTCACTCGCTGTTCTATCAATGCCCCTCAGTCCCAACCTGCTGTAACGTTGGTTTGCTTGTTCTCCTTCCACCTCTTCCCAGCCAGAAGTTCCTTGTCTTGGTGGTCTTCAGACTGTGGGCCAGCTTTCATCTGGGATGAGGCTGAAATCAGCCAGCCTTCTGGAGATGAATGGTCAGTTCCCTGAACCATCCTGAGACCAAGGCCAGATGAAAGCAATCTGGGGCTCCAGGTATATACAGTGTGGACCCTCCCTAGCTCCACTCCTGAGACCTTGCTCCCAAAACATGGCAGCACACCTGATTGAAGGGGCGGTTGCTACGGGCCCCTCTTGCCATTGTTTCAGCTCTCTGCAGACCTCACTGTGCTGAATACAGCCAGGTTGCGTTTTCATGCTTTACAGGACTATACACCTTTTTTAAATGAAAGCTGAGATTCATGGAGTCACATGACTCTAGAGTGGCAATATCTAAATCCAACCCGACATATCACCCACCCCATTTAATGAGTTTATATCCACAAACCATGATTTCTCTAAAAACAATACGAGATGCTCATGGACAAAAGGGAGGCTATAACAGTTAATCAGCCTGGCCTTGTGGATCATGCACTGCACTGGGACCCTTGAGAGCTGAGTTATGTTCCTGGCTCTACCACTGGCCTGCTAAGTGAACTTGGGCAAGTCACTGCCCTGCCTCGTGCCTCAGTTTCCCCATCTCTAAAGTGGAGATGATAATGCTGACTTACTTTGGAAAGCACATTGAGATATACTGATGGCAAGTGATATATAAGAACTAGGAATTATTATCGTGTGTCAGGCACTTTCTAAATACACAATTTCCAAAGCACAAGGTCTGTACTGTGAGCTGGTAACAACCTCCTATGTAGTAGTCCTGTATTGCTTTAATTCACTTGCACTTAATGAAAAAGACCATATGGTTTGAGGCCTGTTGGCTACCAGAAAGTCTTGTTAATGGCACAAAGACCTGCCTCGTGACAAAATTCAAAGCAATCTAATTGTGATCCACAAACAAACAAACATTGCCAGCTTACCTCATTCTCAATTACCAAGTGGCTAATACAACACAGCACGTTATTTAATTAGCAGCGAATACGATATTAATGAGTTCTGGTGCCTCGGGCAATTAAAACAAGTGCTCTGTCGTATTAGGTTACTTGCGACTGGCACTTCAAAACCTGCCGAAGAGATAATGATGCATTCCTGGCAACAGTGGTAAAACCTTCGGTACAACAAGTTGAGACATGCCCTATATTGCCTGTTTTACTCTCCAGCAAGTCCCGTCCAGTGAGCTTTGTTTAAAAGTACTAGACCACTAAAGCAGGGTACGTGGGTGCTCAGAAGACTGGATCTCAAATCTGTTACATAACAGTCAAATATATTTTCATAGAGGAGTAATGTTAAATTCCTTATTAGAAGGTCAGTAACAGCTATAGATAGACTCCAAATCCCTCAAACCAAATGTTATTTTTCATTAAGTGCAAGTGAATTAAAGCAATACAAGATTGCTAAATGGAACACGGTTCATGTGAACGTTTTCTTTGGTGTTGATATGCGTAAGCCCATTCACCATCTACCCATTCATCTATGTTCTAAGAGTCAAGTTCAATGAATGCAAAATCTGAAAGCAAAACTCAGCTGAAGTTTCTGTGTTTCACCAAGTTTCATGCAGAAATCAAGCAGAGCCAGAAGCGTGACATGGATTTGATAGAAGACCCTGTATCAGCCCAGATGGACTCCAATCTGGGCCCACCCTTGTTCATAGGGTCACTGAATCTTAGAGTCTGTCTCCTCTGCAATCCCAGGGTGCCCCTGCAGCTCACGCAGACACACACAAGCTAGCTCGGGTCTCAGAGCAACGAAGCTGCAGCAGCACAGGCTTCAGTGTGGCCATTAGGTCAGGCTAGCTGTGCAATTAATAAGCCAGGGTTCTGGGAAGGCTGCGAGCCCAGGCCAGCTTACAACTAGCTCAGGTATGGCTACATAACGTATAATCACACTCTGATTGCAGGCTGGACATATCCTTGGGGAACCTTTTTGATGAAAACGCTCAGGATGTCAAGTATGAAACTAAACAAAAATCTAGCAGAAGTGTGGGTAGGTTTGGGTCTGCAGAGTGAAGAAAATCCCCGTTTACAGAGTTAGCATAACGGAAACAACCAGGACAATTGATATGGGGACAGCAAGGCACTCCAAACAGATCTAAGCAAACCTGGCAATGGGGCAGTTAGACAGAGCTCCATGTAGTTGGGTAAACGATTCACGTTTCATACATGCTGCTCTGATCCACATTAGCCAGAACATTTCAGGAAAAGAATCTAAGAGTCATTTGAAATAGTCCAGCATACTGGGGGTAGTTTAAAAAAAGAAAATGATTGGACACTCCGCTTTTGTTATAACGGGACAGGGAATAAAAAAGCAATGCTAATGTTTTATAACTCATCGCTGCTCTCTCAGCCTGAATATTATCCTTAGTGTGGGTCCTCTCAGCTCCTGTGCAACAAATATCGCAAAGATTTATGTGGATGGGGGGAGAAAGAGATTAAAATATTGAGAGAGATTAAAATGACTAAGGCTGTTTAGTTTAGAGAGCAGGAGAGTAGGAAGGGACGTGACAGAGCAATACAATAATGAATGGTTTAGTGGAAAGAGATCTGGTCCTCTTCCATGCACAGTCCCAGTCCCATAACACAATTACACGGGGGAACTTGATGAAATTGGCAGGCAGAAAATGTAAAATGAACAAAAGGGAAAGCTTCCTTAAGTAACATATTATCAGCCCGTGGAATTCAATGTCACAGGAAATCATTGAGGCAAAGAGTTTAAACAGGATTTTAAAAGGGTTCAAATATTTACAGCAAGGAGTAAAACCTTTGCAGCTACAGTAGCCAGGAAGCTAGGTCAAAAATGCAAGAGGTATTAGCCCTTTGCGGCATAGCTGAATCACCTGAGGTGTCAGAAAGTAAACGTTCTTTGGGCTGAATTGTTACACTGCTGCCCAGAAGCAGTTGTGGGTGGAAGAGCCTAGTGGTGGGATCTGGGTGGGGTATTTCATCTTCTTCTGAAGGCAGAGAAGAGAGATCAACAGGCTCTTCTGCTATGACAACCTCTTCAGTTCTAAGCAAGAGCGCCCCATTGGCTGAGGAGGGCTAAGCCAGCCCCCCTTTAGCCAGCGTACGCTGCTCGTGAAACCACCCCAGGATTTATTAAAGGGGCAAGGACCATCTTTTTGTCCTGTGCTTGTACAGCACCTAGCACAATGGGTCCTGGACTCAGACTCCTGAGTGCTAACATAAATCAAATAATAATAATAACTCATACCACTAATTAATTGCCCTTGAAATGAGGCTCACACAAATGTCCAAACTAGGAAATCTGGAACTGTTCAAACTGGAGCAAGGTCCGGACTGATGTCTGCCTATGGCCCTTTCTGAAAAAACTAGAACTGGCGGCTGTTTCCAGGGCTGTCCCCACAGAAAGGTCAATGACCTTCTGGCCTGAGGAGAGAAATGAAAGGGAGTCAGAGTAAAAGCCCAGCACAGGTTTTCAGCCCCCACCACAGACCACAGGGTTGCATGCCATAAGGTGCTATCCCCGCTCTAGTGCAGACGGATCAAAGCAAAGAGTAAGCTTCAAGCTTCAGCAGGAAAGCCAAGCTCCGAAAGGCAGATTCTGGCTGCTACTGGTATCTGAGAACTTCTCTCTGCCACCAGCTGTAGGATGTCTCAGTGCACAGCTGACTGGACTGCAGAGTCCTGCTGGAATTTGGGCTCTCCCCACCTAACACTGTCCCATCCCACATTCCCGCTATAATCACTTAGCTGAGCTCACAGTGTCAGCAGAATTCACTGGTGATACACTGACACTTACTGTTAGTAAGTTCCCTGGTAACATGCATGCAACTCCATTCCTCTCTGTTGCTCGAGCATTAAGTCCCAGCCCCGCAGCCCGCTATGGGCTAAAGGCCAGATGGGCACCCTCATTCCAAGTCAAAAGCAGATCTGCCTCTTTTACAGCAGAGCTGCCTGAACGTGGTCTTCCTTTTCTCCACAACCTGCTGGGCAGCAGCACGGGGAGGCCAGTCCTCATGGGGTTCCCCTGGTTACCCTTCTAATCAAAGAGGTTCTTAGCCCATTCATCATAGGGGCAGTCATTTCAGCAGTACCGGTTCTGCTCAGCTGTTTGCTTCAGCACAGAGTTCAAACCTGTTCAGCCCCATTGAGACAGCTATAAAAATCCTGTGAGGGAGAAGGCATCTTCCTCCCAGAATCCGAGTGATGGCACCAGCCACTGCTCATCATCACTACTAATTAGAAGTATCTGCACCAAACAGGCCAATCTGCTGTTTTCAATGGGAAGTGATTTCTCTTGGTTACATACTGTTGAAGCCCGCTCAGCTTTGATGATCCTATTACCAGGTCAGCCAGTCTCCCCACTGGGCTCTCACCAGTGCTCTTTGCAAAGCTCTTGTCTTCTCAAGGTTTCTTGCTCAGAGATGCCACAGACTGGAGTCTATGACACGCATCCAGGAAACATCATAGCAAAAGATACCTGCTACAGCAGTGCACTGGATTCAGTAAAATGGCTTTCACACCAGACAACATAATTAGGGCCTTGCCAAATTTATTTTGGTCAATTTCACGGTCATAGGATTTTTAAAATCGTAAATTTCATTATTTAAATCAGAAATGTCACAGTGTTGTAACTGTAGAGGGCCTGAACCAACAGTGGGATGCGGGGTGATCACGAGGTTATTGGGGGATGGTGCCTTCAGAGCTGGGCAGTTGGAGAGTGGTGGCTGCTGGCCGGGATCCCAGCTCTGAAGGCAGCACCACTATCAGCAGCACAGAAATAAGGATGGCATGGTATGGTATTGCCACCCGTACTTCTGCACTGCTGCTGGCAGAGCGCTGCCTTCAGAGCTGGGCCCCTGGTCAGCAGCCACCACTCTCCAGCCATCCAGCTCTGAAGGCAGTGCAGAAGTAAGGGTAGCAATACCACAATCCTCTTACAGTAACCTTGAATCCCCCCCTCATGCACACACACAACATCTTTTATGGTCTGTCATAAACAGATAACAAAGTGTTAATGTTTCTTTCACCTGTAAAGGGTTAACAAAGGGAACCAAACACCTGACCAGAGGACCAATCAGGAAACCGGATTTTTCAAAGCTCAGGGAAGGAATGTTTGGGTCTGTGTCTTTTGTCTGGCTCTCAGCTATGAGAGGGGTCTTTCTATCTTCAAGCTTCTAATCTTCAGTTTCAAAGTTGTGAGTACAAAGGTAGGAAAACAATAGGCTTTTATATGTTTTGTTTTGTATTTACATGTGTGTAGTTTGCTGGAATGTTTAAATTGTATCTCTTTTTGAATAAGGCTGTTTATTCATATTTTTCTTTTAAGCAATAGCCCTGTGTATTGTCAACTTGATGCAGAGATCATGTTTATGTGTTTTCCTTTCTTTTTATATAAAGCTTTCTTTTTAAGACCTGTTTGAGTTTTCTCTGGGTAGGCTAAGGAACGAAGGGAAGGGAAATTCTCTTTGTGTTAGATTTACGGAGGGTGAATCTGGGCAGCCTCAGGGGAAGAAGGAGGGGGGGAGGTAAATTGCCCTCTCTGTTTTGCATTCAAGGAGTTTAAGTACAGTATCGCCCAGGATAACCCAGGGAGGGGGAGCTGGGGATGAGATAAAGAGGAGACAAGGGGAGGAGGTTGTTTTCCCTTTGGTGTGAGAGTCAGGGCTTCTGAGTCTTGGGGTCCCCCAGAGAAGGTTTTGGGAGACCAGAGAGGGAGTCAGGCCCTGGAAATTCCTGGCTGGTGGCAGCGATATCAGATCTAAGCTGGTAATTAAGTTTAGAGGAGTTTATGCTAGCTTCTCAGTTTATGAACGCTAAGGTTCAAATCTGAGTAGGAAAGCTATGACATGGTGAGGTCCCCCAGTCTGAGCAATGCTGGTCTGCCCCGTGAAATCTGTATAGTATAGGGTAAAAGTACAGAAAAGACCAGATTTCACAGGGGAGACCAGATTTCATGGTCCGTCATGCATTTTTCATAACCGCGATTTTGGTAAGGCACTAATCATAATCTGAGGTCAGGAATCTAATGGGGAATATGGAAAGAAGGGAACTGCTTCAATTTTTTGCAAAGATTCAAGTTCTATTTGAGGAAATACTTGACACTTCAGTTGGTTCTTTTAAAAAAAGAAAAAGTAAAAATTGAGACCAGCAATTGCTAATTCTCATGTACCAAAAGCTGCACCCACTGATGCAGGACACTTGCATTCAGAAATCCATAGCACCAAGACTCACCATTATAACCACGTTACGGTATTGCTCAGGGCTCAAAGAAGGAATTTTCGAAAGCACTGTAATAGATGATGATATGTGTAAACAAATCCCACTGCATCCCAAAAGAGTAAAGCTTTTTAGAAAACAGGGCTGGATTGCCTAAATCCCTTGATACAGACTACACTGTTTGTGTTTATTACAGGCCTTTGTCCTGAACAACAGCAGAAGCAGACAGTCGATTTAGGAGGTACACAAGCCACCAGGCAGAAATGATTCAAAACAAGCTGAAGACATTCTGCTAGTGCATTTACCAAAATACAGTTCTTTATGTGTTTACAATACAAGGCACACTCTGCCCAGTGGGGCCTGCTCACTTTCCATTTAGTTCAATCTGCTAACATGTGCCCTTAAGAACATAAGAACGGCCATACTGAGTCAGACCAAAGGTCCATCTAGCCCAGTTTCCTGTCTACTGACAGTGGCCAATGCCAGGTGCCTCAGAGGAAATGAACAGAACATGTAATCATCAAGTGATCCATCTCCTGTCGCCCATTCCCTTGTCCACTTTTGCAGTATAATATACATCTCACTATATCTCAGACTCCCAACCTAATAACAGCAGATCAAGAACTGGGACAGATACTGGGCGTAAATCCTCAGCAACATCTAAATCTGTTTATTATCCCCTTGTGGCACTCAGATCCCCGTTAGCTATCAGGATTAAGACCTGGTTTAATTCCAGCATTGGAAAGGCCATTGTGGTTTTTCATATAGAATTGTATTCAATTATACAATTTTAAATCAAGGAAACAGAAATGTCATCACAAGCGTTGTTGAAACAGAAATGTCTCTTCACTTTCATCTTTCTGAGCCTCAGTTTCCCCACCTGCATAATGGGGATAATTATACAGACCTCCTTTGCAAAGCACTTTGAGATCTACTGATGAAATGTGCTCTATAAGACCTATGGATCATCATTATTATGTTCAGTCTTTTTATAAATGTAAATAAATAATTTTTTGGCTCTGATTCTGAATAGCACTTAAGAACATATTTAACTTTAAACCCATACTTACATCTCAGTGAAGTCCATGAGACTTAATCATGTGCTTAAAGTTAAGCTCATGATTAAGTGTTGTCTTGAATAAGGATGACTTCCTGACCTATATCATTTATATTTTTGGAATTTCTTTACTGGCAAATAGAGTTCCTAATTGTCTGGTGCCTTGGTGATTTCTGAAATAGCAGGAAAATAGAAAGTGGAACATTATTGAACTACCATCATGAGTCTGTCTCTCCCTGTGTCTCCTGCCATTGGAATTTGTCTGCTCCCAGAAATCAGAGAGATTTTTCCAGATGACAGACACAATATCATCCTGCTTCTTGCCACAGTAGTAAACAAGCTACTCTGGAACAGGACCAGACCTTTGCAGGCCAAAAATGACATTTGAAAGACAACTGTCTAGAGTAGGAGAAAAATATAAACTAGAAGTTAGAATGTGAGAGAAGAAAAGACACACAAAGTGCTTGCCATTATCAGGTTATTGTAATGATTGAACATGAGTGAGATCCCGACTCTGCTCTGGCCCTTTTCTGCTAGCTCAAAGGGCCAGAGCACCTGAAGGGGGTTGAAGCCCTGGTTCCGGCTGGGTAAGGATTCCCTGGGCACGGGCAGTGTGGTGGGCAATGGGAAGACTGCCCTCACAACTCCTGTCAAGGGGTAGAGCACATCAGGGCCCAGGCTGTAGCCTGCAGTGCTGCACCGATTCCAGGCAGCATCGCATCACTGAGGGCAGCCTCAGGCAGTCACAATTTAGCAAAGCCCCCAGGGCTGTCTAAGTTATGACAGGGACCACTCTAGCCCCCAGAGCAGCTCAGGATCAGGATGGCAAAAAAAGATGGCATAAAGCCTCCGCCCCCTGCCTTTTCCTGGGCTGCAAGTTCTGTGCTGCACCTTTGACAAACAGAGAGCAGACTAATAACCCATATATCTTCCTAGCAGCTTATATGCTCCCTATCACTGTAGCATATGAATGGTCAGCTATGATTTACCTTACCTAGTGAGCGTGGAGCATGCCACTTTGTAACTGCAAAGAGAGGGGTTAGGATTCTGTTTTGTGTGAAGTATCAGAGGGGTAGCCGTGTCAGTCTGGATCTGTGAAAAGCGACAAAGAGTCCTGGGGCCTCTTATAGACTAACAGAAGTATTGACGCATGAGCTTTTGTGGGTAAATACCCACTTTGTCAGACTAACACAGCTACCCCTCTGATACTTGACACCATGCAAGGCACAGCATTTAGCCGTATGGAGTGGAAATCCTGACATGCATCTGACAAAGTGGGTATTCACCCACAAAAGCTTATGCTCCGATACTTCTGGTTTGTGCGTTACACCTTTAAACATGAGAAGCCATTTTCCTTCTCTGCTAAGGTGGAACAGTTCACTGAGGCTTTTCAAGGTGGGTGTGGTTACGACAGCAGGAGACACCCTGTGCTCTGTCTCATTGGAAGAGAACTTCAGCTACTCTGGATTGATTGTTTTTCCTTGGAATGAAAGTGGTGTACACCATAAGTCCATGCTGAATATGGAAAAAACAAAACAAGGAATGGCGGCACAAACACATCCCTTTTCCTAAGAAATCAACTGGCTGGAATAAACTGTGCACATTCCCAAAATCTGGCTAAAGAGTGGAGACAAAGGAAAAAGAGCAGCATGACTGTGAATCATCTGGTAAGTCTGTTTCAATATCTTTCAACTGGAGCCATACGACTTGTTGTTTAACTTCAAACTTATGGAGCTGAGCAGGTGACCTGCCCAGAAAGCTGCCACATGTCTGTTATGATTGGGTTTAGTTTTTATAAGATCAGTTGTATTTTAGGCAGGCTAGGAAATTGTGCCTCCTATTTCATGTTGTTGTCCAAGGTTCAAACGCAATATGTTTGCACAGATTTTGAAATACATTTACAAGCTTAACAGTAACCCTCTTCAGGCTTGTGAGATGAAAAGTTCTTGTGCGTCAATACATGCCCAATCGCCTGCATGAGTTTACTTAATTGAAACACAACACTATCTCCATAATCATAAGCTCTACCGGATTTCAAAAGAGAAAGAGAAAAAGAAAGAAGAGGGAAAATAGATGTGTGGGTGGTGGCAACATACTACTCTCATACTGAAGCTGTTCCCAATTTGTTAAAATGGCAGAGAATTGTCACATCCTGTCACGTTATTTATACCAGATTGGATACGCAGCCTGTTTTAATGCGATTTTAGTCAGGGTTATATTGCTTGTTTTTCGCAACTCTATTGTCGTGAGCAAAATAAAATCTAAGTACTGTATACTGAACCACATTACACTAACAGTGAGAGGGGTATAATGAACTGACACATAGCGATACAATATTATATCAGTCACCTGGTGCTGATTTATTGGGACAGTTTCAATGAAAAAACAGATTTATAAACAAAACACAAAAAGTTACCTTTGCTGCTGACATCTTAGCTTACTGAAACTGATATTTTTAAAAAATTACCTTACTTTACACCATTCAAGTTAATTGTTTCCTTTTTTGTGTTCCACGCAGCTTGGATGGCCCGGTCAGTTTCTGCAGCCAGAGAGATGAAATATATTCCACCCTGATTATTCGCCATGTGAATTACTGGATGCTGAAAATATGTTTGACCAGATCAAAAGAATGAAGGAAATGTAATGACTTAGAGTCAGATTGACAAAGGGACTTAGATCTTGCAAGGCCTAGATTTTAAGTGTATCAGTAGGAATCTATGGTGGATTTGAAAAAGAACTATTTGAGGAAAGATGGGCCAAATGGGATGGACCAATTTAAAAAGAAATTATTCATAAAACTCACAACAACAGCAGGCAACATTTTGAAAAAAACAGATTTATAAACCAAACACAAAAAATTACCTTTGCTGCTGACATCTTAGCTTACTGAAACTGATATTTTTAAAAAATTACCTTACTTTACACCATTCACGTTAATTGTTTCCTTTTTTGTGTTCCACGCAGCTTGGATGGCCCGGTCAGTTTCTGCAACCAGAGAGATGAAATATATTCCACCCTGATTATTCGCCATGTGAATTACTGGATGCTGAAAATATGTTTGACCAGATCAAAAGAATGAATGAAATGTAATGACTTAGAGTCAGATTGACAAAGGGTCTTAGATCTTGCAAAGCCTAGATTTTAAGTGTATCTGTAGGAATCTATGGTGGATTTGAAAAAGAACTATTTGAGGAAAGATGGGCCAAATGGGATGGACCAATTTAAAAAGAAATTATTCATAAAACTCACAACAACAGCAGGCAACATTTTGATACACTTCATTATGATGAGAGCATATTTCTCTGTGAGCAACCCCATTGAAATAAGTGGAATCACACTCCTGGAGTCAGCTGCTATTCAGTGGGATCTGGAAAAAGGGATAAACAGTGACATGGCAAAATTTGCAGAGGATACAATATTGCTCAAGATAGTTAAGTCCCAGGCAGACTACGAAGAGATACAAAAGGATCTCTCAAAACTAGATGACTGGGTAGCAAGATGGCAGATGAAATTCAGTGTTGATAAATGCAAAGTAATGCACATTGGAAAACATAATCCCAACTATACATATAAAATGAGGGGGTCTGAATTGGCTGTTATCACTCAAGAAAGATCTTGGCGTCATTGTGGATAGTTCTCTGACAATATCCACTCAATGTACAGTGGCAATCAAAAAAGCGAACAGAAGTTGTGAAGGCCAAGACTGTAATACAGTTCAAAAAATAACTAGATAAGTTCAGGGAGGATAAGTCCATCAATGGCTATCAGCCAGGATGGGCAGCGATGGTGTCCCCAGCCTGTTTGCCAGAAGCTGGGAATGGGCAACAGGGGATGGACCACTTGATGATTTCCTTTTCTATTCATTCCCTCTGGGGCACCTGGCATTGGCCATTGTGGGAAGACAGGACACTGGACTAGATGGACCTTTGGTCTGAGCTAGTATGGCCATTCTTATGTTATACACATCTTTAAAAAGTACCTGTTTTCTCTGAAAAAAGAATAAATCTTGATGATCTTTTTATTGATATTCAGTTTTGTAAACCATTTTTTAATTGGGGACCTAACTTGCTTGACACATTATCTGAGTCCCTTTAAACTTTTAAAAATAACATTTAATTTTCTGCAGATCAGATTGCTTTTCTCAGTTTCCTCAATATCTCTCCAACCAAAGCAGATGGTTAATTTAACATATCTAACAATAATACCATGCAACTGTACACGAAAGTCATAGATAAACAGGGCAGTGAATTAATGGGGTCTCTTGAAATTTTCCAGCTCTAAAAGCACTGTGCAATCTTCTCCTCTAGATGAAAGTAAAAGGGAAATCAAATATAGATTGATGCTTTTTTTAAGTGCACCTACAGTTTAACTCCAGATAGGCTTTGGTTTTCAAAACCGATTTTGTTTGCTGATAGTGTACTATTTGTATTAAACCCTTTTGATAATTTTTAAAGCACATTTCAGAAATTGACAAGATGTTTGAAGTTTACAAATTGTATACTGCACGAGCACAGCAGTTCCACCCACATTCATCTCCACTCCACACTCAGCAAAAAGGTTTTTGCACATACAACAAAAATGACAATACAACTATACAGCCATCCATTTCTTAGAGGGGATGTAAAGCTGAGGTTGTGACCACTTGATACATATTCCCACAGTGATTTGACGTAAGAGAATAGGTGTTAAGAACTGTCATTGTCCTGGCCAATTTCCAGTTCAGGTAATATTCCACTTATCTAAATTTCACATTATATCAGTTGAAAATGGCTGCCTACATTTCCTGCTCTAAGTTACTCTGCAGTGGCACTGTGTGCTATTAAATAGCTGCCATGCGGCTCCCCAGAAGGGTCTACATTTCAAGCTTTAGGGTTCTTTGGGATGGAAAATGCTATGTAAGATCCTTACCACTACCATGCTCTTACTGAACAGCGTTCTTCTTGCAGCTGGCTGTACATTTTTCATAACAACAAATTTCAGCAAAAAATAGCTTTGGTGTTAAATGGAAATTTTCAAGCCAGCTGTAATTGCAATGTAGCAAGAGACACCAACACACCTACCATGATTGGGAAACAAGCTCTTTGGGCAGGGACCATCTTTGTTCTGTGTTTGTACAGCACCTAGCACAATGGAGGCCTGGTCCATGGCTGGGGTCTAGTCACTACTACAAGCCAAATAATACCCATGGTCTGCACTGCATGCTGGTCCAATACGTTAGAGGTCTCCATAATACTGTTCCCTCCGTGTCCCAGGCTCTCTGGAGTGAGCTCCATGTACCCCAGCATTCACTCATGGAGAGGAGCTGAGTGGGAGCACACTAGAGATGAGATGTATGTGTCAAAACACAGAGCCTCCGGGCATCAGGAGGAAGTGAGAAATTGAATGAAAAGCCTGCTAGGCTACAGCTTTTATATTTCTCCGCTAATGTCACCTAGTGGCCTCTCTGCGCAGTGGCTCTAAGCCGTCATGCCTAACAGTACAAGTGGGATGTATATCCTTTCCCCCCTGCCCTGGCCTGCAAGGAATACTCACCCTGAGGCTGCATCACCTTCCCGCCAAAGTTGAAAGTTCCTCCAGCGTTCCTGAATGGGGGCTTAGGAAAGTCCATAGCAGCACGGTTCCAGACTGGCCCACTGCTGGTGAGCAACAGGACAAGGGCTAGCCGGGGCTCTGCTGAGTGCCCCTTTGCCTCCAGTCAGCAGATTCTGTGTTGATCTTGAAGAAGTCACAGGACACGAGAGCTGAAGGGCTGTATTTACTACAAGGCTACAGGCTACCCCAGACAGTTGCTTCGTCCCCTCAGCCTGCTTTCCCTCACCCTTTTGCCACATGAGCGCATCTGAAGGGAACGTCACAGTTTTCCCATCCACTCTACTCCCTCCCTCCCCACTGCTTTTCTGCAGGAGTGATCCATATGAGCGATATAGATCAAGTATGAAAGATAGGGGCAAGGAAAAGCAAAGATGGTGCAAATACCATATAATAATAATAATCCATATGCAATGTGGTTAGAGGGAGGAAGGACCACATGACAGATGCTGGTCACATGGTTTAATGCACTCCTGGATGGTGCTCAGATACCACAGTCATAGATGCATTATAAGACCTGAATAGGAAAACCTCCCCTCCACTGCACAAAGCTGCAGCGCTTCACTCCAACATGCTGAAGGAGATTTTATGCTCACATGACTCAGTTAACCCCAGAACAACGAACACTGCAGAGATATTCCAGGCTGCCTCCTGGAGCCTCAAGCTAGCAGGTATTTGTGCTCTGTCATTTGTCCCTCCCCTCTAGGTCAACAAACAGTTGTACCTGAACTGGGGTGGGTCTTTGGGTGTGAATCTTGCCCTCCTTGGCCTTTGTTTGTCTCCCCCTCATCACCTGTCGCTTTCAGCTGAGGCACTGAGCCCTTCACAACTTCAACAGCACAATGACATCAGCACTTGGCTCTGGCGTTCTCCTAGGATACCTCACGCCTCTCCTCTGATTTGCCATTTGATTTACTAGACCTATTTCATGTACATCTTAACTTCCCACTGCTTTGCATCATGTGGTTTCTCTACTGCATTGCTTTCATTGGTGAAATCAATGCTGCACTTGTCCTATCTCCCCCTACACTCCTCCCTCTCCCCCCACCACCTCTTCCTGGCCTCCAGGGACAATTCCCCCAGCCTCTGCTCTCCCCTTACTGCCTGTCATCTTCCTTCTCGCTCTTCCCATCCCTCCCCACATTCATCCTGGAGGTTCATCCTCCATGCTACCACCCCCACAGTCTCTGTTGCTTCTCACTTCCTCTCTAGGACCTTGAACTTGATCCCCTGGATCAACTCTTCAGCTCACTGAACTGCTCATTTCTTCTTTACCAACAAGATGCAACCAAGCAATCCCATGATCTTAACCATAACCCTTGTCCTCCCTCTGCGTTTGTGCTATTTGTCTGTTCTTATCCCTTGCTAGGATGTTAGTGTGACAATGCACTCCATATGCTTTATGGAAATATGATTGTGAATATGACATAACTGGAATATGCTTTACATTAAGTACCCCTTGTATGGTGTCATTCGAAATCTTGTAATCTACTAAGTGTGTTCATCCTATTTGTTTGCATGTATTATTTCTATATCTGGAGCTAGGAGAATAAGATATAAATTTGTATCACTGATGTAAACATATTAAGGGGAGGCTATTAAGAGTGCTCCAGAAACAATCAGTTGTAAATGGCCTTAGCTATTTGAAAGCCTTCCTGAGCCTTCCTCTTTCCAGCCCATGGGGAATGGAAACTAGGGGGTCTTACAATGACATGTGACCATGTCACCTGATAATGAAATCCATCTTAAATCGGGTTCTTTTCCATTTAGAAGGAGGGGTGGGGACCCAGAGAGACAAAAGATTCCTGCCTTGTGCTAAAGCTATAAAAGGGGGTGGAGCAGGACAAAAGGGACTGCCAGTCATAAGAAAACCCCCGCTTACCATCTGAGAGGTCTGCCGGATCTAACAAAGACTGTACCGGGGAAAGGATTGGGCTCAGACTAGGAAGGAGTCGAGTCTGTGAAAGAAGCTTATTGGAACATCTTTGAGGGTGAGATATTACCTGTATTCAATTTCTTAATATATTAGGCTTAGACTTGTGTGTTTTGTTTTATTTTGCTTAGTGACTTATTTTGTTCTGTCTGGTATTACTTGAAACCACTTAAATCCTACTTTTTGTACTTAATAAAGTCACTTTTGTTTATTAATAAACCCAGACTAAGTGATTGATATCAGGCAGTGCGGGCGGACATCTGTGCATCTCTCTCTATCAGTGATCTAGAAAGCGAACAATTTATGAATTTACCCTGTATAAGCTTTATACAGAGTAAAGCGGATTTATTTGGGGATTGGATGCCATTGGGAACTGGGTGTCTGGGTGCCAGAGACAGGTAACCTGCTGAGCTGTTTTCTGTTAAGTTTGCTGTTTTGGGAGCATGGACCAGACTGGGTCTATGTTGCAGCAGGCTACCATGTCTGGCTCAACAAGACAGGGTTCTGGAGTCCCAAGCTGGCAGGGCTCAGAGGTAAGTTCAGCACATCAGGTGACAGTCCCAAGGGGATCTCTGTGACCAAACCCATCACAGTTAGGTGCCAAACCAGTAAATAAATAATAATAATAATACCCTACCCAGTCCTCTAAAGTGTGCAGCACCCCTGTGAAATTATGAGTACCCTCCTGAAATCAACAGCTGTTCAAGATGCTAAGCACTTTGGAAGAACAAACCCTTTAACTTTCTCTCTCTCCCTTCTCTCTTATTAGATACCCTGGCTTTGGGAACCAGTATTTCAGACATGCCTGAACTCCAAGATAAATATGTTGCCCTGTGGCATTAGAGTTGTGCAGTGCTTCCCCCATCTTGGCAAGTGGAGGCACTTCAGATTAATTGACCTAAGCACAAACCTGTTGTTGATCTGCATCTTGCCCTCCCCTTCACTCCTGTTTTGTCATTATTATTGTGTTCGGCAATGATGTTTGTCCCATTCATTTCAAGGCAGTGTGACAGAATTATAGTTGTGGGGGAACCATGCCTATGAATTTGCTGACTTTTGCACATGTAAAATCTCCAGCATAACTTCATCTTAACATTTTGAGAGGAGGTGACTGAGCATAGTCTAAGCAACATGTTAAGGTACCTAAACTCCCTGAATCCACTGCTTTAAATCCTGATACGATCAACTCAGTCCTTCATCTTTCAGAATCAGATAAATACTGTCCCTTACTGCTCAGGAATCTCAGATGAGACCTTAAAAACTGACGTCCTATGCACTTTGCATGGATATTGTACTTCCTATAGGAGGTTAGATAAAAGCAGCAATTTGTCCTGATGTCCTTGTTCAAAATTTCTATTCCCTCTGCTATTGTGTAGTGTGCCCTAGTTGTCTACCCATCTGCTGCCCTCTATACCCGCACTGCATTTCAATGATGTGTCCATCTTATAGCAGTGCATCTCAGTGCTGGAGATACATGCTGTAGTTGGTTACTCACATTGTGCTGAGCGTGTTAAAGAGATATGAAACGTTATGATGAAAATCAGTTTTTGCATTTAAAATTCCTGGTTGGTTTCGTATTTTCAAAGGCAATTAATTATTTGTACATTCAAATAAATGGACTATAAGGCTGGAATTTTCCCAAGCACTCGAAGTCAGCCTCTCTCAGCTACCACTGAAGGCCAGCGAGGGTTTGCTAGTGACATCAATGGGAGTGCCTCTGGCCAACGCTGAGAATTTTTGAAAGTCTCATCTTAAATATTTATTTGTATTTTCTGTGTGAGATTAATATGAACTCCTTGGGCCAGATGATTGAAAGTTCTCAGCACTAAAACTGAGGATCAGTTTTCAAAAGATCACAGCTCCCATTTAGGCTCTGACGTGAATTAAATAATAGTAATAACTTGCATTACTGTAAGGCCTAGAAGTACAACCAAGCTCAGGGCCCCATTGTCTTGTATGCACACACAGGTTCTGCCTTTGCACCTACTAAAGTCAATTCAAAACTCCCACTGATTTAAGTGGTGGAGGATCAAGCTCAACGGAAGAGGCAATCTGTGACCTAAAAGGTTACAATCTCATTGGACGAGTTAGGCATAGGGTGGATGAAAACAAAGAGGTCACGTTTTCAAAAGAGCTTAGCCCCCAGTAGCTCCCATTCAATCCAGCCTTGTGAATGTATTCATGTGAATATTCTCAAAAGTATATCTGAACACACGTTCAAAGTATATCTGAACACACATTATATGAATGATGGATCATTTAAATAGTTGTAGATATATTTCAGGGTACAGATCTATAGAATGCCCTTGCACATGGACATTTGGATATTGTTTCATACACATTTCAAATAATTGAAAAAATATATATGCTCTGTATTCCCAGTAGGTTATTTTTCACCCACTTATATTGGAATGTCTTCATTTCTCAATTCATATTTTTTTCAAACTTGGCCAAGCAACCATTTCCCATCAAAGGCAATGTACAGAACATGCAAGTCTGAACCTTTAAATGAAATCATTTTTAACTGATCCAAGAAACAACAAAAAAACATCTGAACAATTTTCTTAAAGCAAGAAAACAACACTATGGTTTTTCATGTTCAGAGAATTTAAAAGTGCCTTAGTTCTTCAAACCCCTCCCCCAACAGTCCTTTGGTCTGAGGGGGAAACAAGCTAAAAATATTTCAGTGTGAACTAAAAGCCTGGATTTTCTAACTTGTTCAGAGCCTGAAAACAGAGGCTTACAGTGAAAATATAACTACAGAGATATTAGTTGCAAGGTTACAGTCCCTGTTCAAAGCCAACTGCATCTTCCTGTTATCCCTGGGGTTCTGTTCTAACTACACTACCATTGGGCCAGCTAAATAACATTGAAAAAACACATCTGAACTGTCCTTTCTCAAAGAAAGATTCCCTTTTCCTTTCATTCAGTAGCATGATGAGTGGAACGGGAAAAGAGGAGCAGTTTTCAGAAGGGACATATATTTATGTGAATCTAGAGGTGCAGGGGATATAAACCAGCTGGATTATGTCTGTGGGTGCAGCCTCGACAGACACAGCAGAAAGGGAGTATGAAACACTGACCTCCCAGAATGTTTCATAAAGATCTGACCACTCTGCTGCTTGCTGTGCAACATGTTATAACGAAACACATGCCAAGCAACATAATTATAGCTGAGGAGGGGAGGGGGAGAAATCTGCAGACTGGAAATCTGCTGGTTTTACCATCACTCTGTCATTTCCATTCCAAGTAGTCCCAAGGCCACCATGTTTTACCCAACCAAACAAAACTCTCCATTGGGAGAACTAAAACGCTTCTTTATAAATGTGATGACGACGACATCCCTGCCCAAAAGCTCTGGAGTTCTAAACAGCTCCCCCAAGGCCTCCCCCGTAAGCTGAATAACCATCATCTGGAGGAGCAATTTTCAAAAAAAGTTTACATTTGCCAGAGTTTACTTGGCAAGGCTTTTTTCAAAGGGGAGGCAGCGATCCTGCAGACAACAGCCTCCTCCACCACACAAGCCTGATTCATTCCCAGAGAACTATCCAACCTGTTGACAGGAGGAGGCAGGGGTCCTGGGGAGGAAATCACATGGGATCATGTAATTAAAGACTGTCCCCTACTGCAAACACAAAGTCAGGTTGCACAAGCAACCATAATTCTAGCATCTTCTAAACTTTCAGGAAATGAGTTTGCACACTTAATGTCCTTTTAACATAGTTTGTGTGCGATTGAAGTAATAATTACCAGAAATTCCCTCATGGTTTTTACATGGTATTTGCATTTCTAATACAGAGCCTAATCATGTAGTTTTTTTTTCCTTTCTCTTTCTTGTCTCTTGTTGCTTTCATAGGATCATAGGACTGTAAGGGACTTAGGGTGGTCATGTGGTCTAGTCCCCTGCACTCATGACAGGACTAAGTATTATCTAGACCATCCCTGAGAGGTGTTTGTTGAACCTGCTCTTAAAAACCTCCAGTGATGGATATTCCACAAACTCCTTAGGCAATGGGTATAAAATAAACAAAACCATTGTTCCAAGTTATGTACAGATATTTTCTATAGTATGTAAATGTTTTTTGGGAGTTCACTTAAAAATCAGTGGAAAGATTCCCATTGGCTTCATTGGGTTTGGATCAGGCCCTAAAAGCTGAAGACAGAAAAGCTACCGAGCTCTACTAGAAAAGCTTTCTGTATTAAGAGCCTGTGCAACAGAAATAATATGTGAGCTTCTAGAGTGTAGAATACTGTGATTCTTTCCCCATAATAGATCTTTATGTTTAGGGTTACAGAATCCTGGGACAGCTTGGAGAGAATTCACTATCCCTTTAGGACTCCCCACTGAATGCTACTTCTAGTTCTCCAGAGCTAATGCCCCCCTCCTGTGCTCACATATGCAACTGTTCGATTTCTTAAAGCTAATCACTTTTGAGCTGGGGTGGCATCCCAACAGCATTGTGCTCCAACCTCAGAGCTGGATCTATGCAGGTAGATCTGTGCCAATGTGAGCAGCAGCACAGGTGCAAGGGTCCACTAGTGAGGACAAGTAAGCCCACAAGAAGCTCTCTTTTCTGAGTTACTCTCCTTCGCTTGCACTTGGAATTTATATTAGAAATGCTAACCAGGTAGAAATGGAAACAGAACGCCAGAGATGTTCATCAGCAATCAGCAGCCTTCATCAAATACAAATTTTACAAGAGACATTTTGCTCAGTTGAAAGATTGTGTCATTTGCACCAGTTAAATAACATTTTGATGATTGATTTCCAGAGCTTGTGTTTCCAGCGGTTTTTATTTCTTCCCTAGCCACTGGAATGACTACTACATTTGTAAGGCAGTGTCACTTCTTCATCCCCCCAACAGAGTGTTGTTACCAATACTGAGTGTCAGAATTAATCAGTCTGGTTTTATTTCAAGGATAGCAAGCTGAACTTCATCACATATAAGTAGAGAATTAATGACATGGAACAGAAAGATCATGCTATTCTATGCAGAAAATGCTTTGCTCCCATAGCTGATGGAAGGTTCCTATGAACCTAAGCTCCCTCCCAATTTGCTGCCGAAATTTGAAAGAAAGGAGGAATTGATTTGACACCTGGTTGTGGGAACAAGATTTGTCTGTCCCTTCCAATTTACTATTGGAGGTTAAAGGAGGGACTGTTCTGACCAGCTGATTCCAGTTCCCATATTAATGTATAATTATTTTAAAAAATCTTTAGGAGTAATTGAAACCTGTTACATCCTGCCAGTTCACACTGTTTGCTGCATTCATGTGCTTAAGGATGACCCTCAGTTAATCTGCTGATGACAACTCTGAAAGATAGCTTGTTCACCTGAACATTCACCTGCATGACAGGTAGAATTAGTCCATGGTCCTGATCCAAACTGCAGAAAGAGTTTAGGGGGACCGTATTTTCAGAATCAAACCCAGGAGACTTCTGCTATATTTTTTTAGGGTCCTGAAATGCTCAAACAAAAGTACGTCTCAGAATCATAGAATAATAGAATATCAGGGTTGGAAGGGACTTCAGGAGGTCATCTAGTCCAGTGTTTCTCAATCTGGGGCCACCGCTTGTGCAAGGAAAGCCCTTGGCGGGCCAGGCCGCATCCACAGGTCCAGCCGATCACGGCTCACATTGGCCACGGTTCGCCACTGCAGGCCAATGGGAGCTGCTGGAAACGGGGGCCAGTATGTCCCTTGGCCCATCCACTGCTTTCCCCTCATGACTTGCCCTTGGCAAATCCATACTGACTGTTTCTGATCGCTTTCCTCTCCTCTAAGTGCTTCAGAATTGATTCCTTGAGGACCTGCTCCAGGATTTTTCCAGGGACATGCAAAAGATTTTCTTCACTACCACCTGGATCGGCGGGCAGCGATCAATCCAGCAGGGATCGATTTATCGTGTCTCGCCTACTCATGATAAATTGACCCCCGAGCACTCTCCCATCAACTTCTGTACTCCAGTTCGGTGAGAAGCACAGGCAGAGTCGATGGGGGAGCGGCAACAGTAGACTCATCGCAGTGAAGACACCACAGTAAGTCGATCTAAGTATGTCAACTTCAGCTACGTTATTCACATAGCTGAAGTTGTGTAACTTCGTTTCACACACACACAGAGTATAGACCAGGCCTCATTCTTTTCTAAATAATGTTGCTCCCAACTTCTGACTCAACAGTGACCACAGGCATATTTCCTTGAGTGGAGGATTTTCCCTGGTAACATAGCATCTGAATGAGTTTATCATGAAACACTGAACAAGTGTCATTAATATTCACTATGGGCAAAGCTCTGATAGCATCTGCACTTGTTTGGCTTTTCTCTTCACCTCACACACTGTTCATTGCACTGAATACATATTCCACTGGGCTGTTAGTTCCTGGTAAACATTGAGCAAATTCTACTCATTGCAGCAATATGTCCTGAACAAATCTTTTTATAGACCTGAAAAAAAGGAACATTTGCTTGGTGAAATGAAAACCAGGGACATTTCAGGTCTTGAAAGAAGTTCCCAGGACACCAGACGTCCAGCATTGTTAGTGGACTCTGGCTTTATGGCCTCTAACTTTGTGTCCACTCACTCTTTCAGTAAATTAGGGTAAAACAGTTACTACGCATCAAGCAATGAGGCTGAAAATGAAGACAAAGGGGGAAGGAAAGCAAGTGTATTACAATGTGAATTTCTCTTTCAAACAAACACATACAAAGACTGCTTAAGTTCTGGTCCAGATTTTCAGCAAAAGTAAATTGATTGGCATTAATGTCAGTTAACCAATCTATTGTGGCTGAGGAGCCAGACCTTTACTTTTTATTTCAGTTTCAAAAACATTTTGAAACAACATGATTTTCAACACCACCTGGCTTGGTTGGAAATCAACATGATCTTTATCTTATTTGAACAGACGATTCAGAAAGTTTTTATCCAAGCAGTATTGTAAGTGCATTCTTTTTTTTTCAAAAACCTGACAGACAATAAATCTTCCCTTTTTGCATAGTGCACGACCCACACCATAAGTCTTTTCAGTCATGATTCCTGGATGTTCTGTAGACTTAAGAGAGTTTGGAGAAGCTCACAAAAGATGCGAGAGCTGGATACTTGTCCTGATACTACTCATGCTCAAGGACACTGCACTGACCCAGAGAGTAGCTTGGATGAAGTTCAACACCATGCCCAGATCAGTGCATGATCTTAGAGGGTTACAAAAAGCTGCATAAATAATTTTTTAACAGTAAAAGGAAAACAAGTCTCAGTGTTTGCTGTGAGCATAGGAGTATACTGGAAAGGTCATTACTTAAATGCATAAGATCTCACTGGCTTGTGGGATACACTAATGAAAAATGTACTTGCTCACCACAGCAAGAATCAGGGCATGAACTAACGCCATAAAAGTTTTATAGAGCCTATCCACAGACACCGCATTGCTTTGCCTTTGGTCTTCACAATGCACTTGACAAAATAAACTCTCCTATGATGTACTGGCATTTCAAAAGGCTGGTTTCAAATTTAAATTATTCCACTCCGAGGTTGAACCACTGAGTTCCTTTGACAGCTGTACTGGGTCCCGCTTTAGTGGGAAGAATGGCAGTGCTCCATGTAGTGCTGTGGGGATGAAGTGTAAATCAGGTCTCAGAAATATGCATATTTAATTTACTTAATTGACTGTAAAATAATTATGCTTTGCAGTGTAGTTGTTCTGCTGAGGAAGAAAGCAGGGCTTCTGAACATTTAAGGGAAATGATTATGGGACCAGAATTAAGACATTATTTTCTCCTATCATGTACATAAAATATCATAAGCATTTTGTCATTACATTGTGTTCTGTATGTGGGATGTAAGATTCTCTTGCAAAAGGCTTTCTTATTCTTTTGTTCCTCTCTTATTTCCCCACCCGCTATCCATCCTTCACTTTATTTTGATTTAGGAACACAGAGGCAAGCACATTTCAAATAAGTTTAGGAACAAGGAGTGAAATCCTTGCCCCATTCAAGTCAATGGGAGTTTGCCACTTCACTCAAGGAATTTAGATTATCCTCTCTCCCTCACTGATTTATGTCGGCTCATTTTGAATAATACGTGTATCTGGGAATAAATATGAGCGTCATTGGGTTTGGATTTTACTTTATCTTCAAGGACCAGCAGCTTTAGTTACAGCAGAGTCACTAATCCACTATTCCCTGGACATAACAGTTGTGGAGGAATTTGAGTCAGGGCATCCAGCAAGGGAATTTATGTTCATCCCCATATCTACATTCCTTTGGTTCAGTGAGGGTAGCCTGAAACGTTTCAAGATATTATTAGTCTGAATTTGGATCCAATTATTTCTAATTCACCAAAAGGAATCAAAGGAAACATACATGGGATCAAAAAATTAGTCGATGAAGTCAACAGTTCTTTTTTTCTTTGAATTGATAGGTTTCTTCTTTTTTCATTCCCACATCCCCAAGGAAATCAGCAAGGATTTAGAAAGATTCAAAACAGCACATTGTAATACCTGCCTCTAAAGTGAACCTGCGTCCACAGCTGTGAAACAGAGGGTCCAGGTTTTGGAGAGTTAGCTACACAATTTTATTATGCAAAAAATGCTACAGATCAACATGATTGGATTTCCTTCCTCTCTTTCATCTGTGAAATTGTCAAGAGCAAATCCCGGAAGGTAAACCAGGCAAAAGAGTAGCATGGAGCTCCCCAGCAGCTAGGATCTGTGAATGGTTATCATTCAAGGAAACGAAGTGCCTTGCTCAGACTATTGGAAACTTGATTGATCTTAATTTGACTGTCTTTCATCCACTATATCTTCAGTAACATAGAAGCTGCTTTGAAAATCATAGAGCCAATTATTTTTAAGTAGAGCTGGTGGGAAATTTTTCAAGGAAACTTCTTCCATCAAAAAAAAAATGCTGGTTTGCCAAAACCAAAATTATCTGCAAAAAAAAAGAGGGGGGGATGTTACAACAAGTGTTCCAACTCAAAATAAAATGTTGAAAAATGTTTTGAAATTGTCAAAATATTTTTCAACACTTACAAAATGAAAATTCCCAATTCAAAACAACTTTTCATTACAAAATATCAGAGTTTTAAAAAATTAACAGATCCACGTTGAAAACTTTTTGAAATTATCCAAACTAAATGTCCTCATTGACCCAAAACAAAAATATTTTCTTCTTTTTCACTTTCGGTTTGTGAAAATTTTTGAGATTTCAATTTTTCATCCTAGTTCAGGATGGGACAAATTCTTGACAAATTCAGTGGAGTCAGCTGCGCTTTGGATTCTCTCTATCTAGACCACTGAGGAGAATAATGGAAATGATTGCAGCCTACAGATGTATTGCCTTCCTTGGTTTCCCCTTTTGTGGGGGTTGGGGGAGGACAGCTCAGGAGGCAGCAGCTGTCAGGGGAACCCGTGGAAGCAGGCGCTATCCTGAAGCCACTGGTGACAGGAACAGCTATGCAGGGGAAGCTGGATGTTGATAAATGATCTGGAAAAAGGGATAAACAATGAGATGACAAAACTGGCAGATGATACAAAACTACTCAAGATAGTTAAGTCCCAAGCAGATTCCAAAAAAGCTACAAAATGATCTTACAACATTGCATGACTGGGCAACAAAATGGCAGATGAAATTCGATGTTGATAAATGCAAAGTAATGCACACTGGAAAACAATCCCCCCTATACATATAAAATGATGGGGTCTAAATTAGCAGGTACTACTCAAGAAAGATCTTGGAGTCATGGATAGTTCTCTAAAAATATCTACTCAATGTGCAGTGGCAGTCAAAAAAGCGAACAGAACGTTGGGAATCATTAAGAAAGGGATAGATAATAAGACCGAAAATATATTGCCCCTATATAAAGCCATGGTACGCCCACATCTTGAATACTGTATGCAGGTGTGGTTGCCCCCTCTCAAAAAATATATATTGGAATTGGAAAACGTATGGAAAAGGACAACAAAATGGACCAGCTTCCATATGAGGAGCAATTAATAAGATTGGGACTCTTCAGCTTGGAAAAGAGATGACTAAGGGGGGATATGATAGAGATCTATAATATCATGACTGGTGCAGAGAAAGTAAATAAGGAAGCGTTAATTACTCTTTTTTGTAACACAAGAACTAGGGGCCACCAAATGAAATTAATAGGCAGCAGGTTTTAAACAAACAAAAAGAAGCATTTCTTCACACAATGCACAGTCAACCAGTGGATCTCTTTGCCAGAGGATGTTGTGAATGCCAAGACTAATAGGGTTCAAAAAAGAACTGGATAAATTCATGGAGGATAGGTCCATCAATGGCTATTAGCCAGGATGAGCAGGGATGGTGTCCTTAGCCTCTTTTTGCCAGAAGCTGAGAATGGGTGACAGGGGATGGATCACTTGATGATTAACTGTTCTGTTCATTCCCTCTGGGGCACCTGGCACTGGCCACTCTCGGAAGACAGGATATTGGGCTAGATGGACCTTTGGTCTAACTCACTAAGGCCATTCTTATGTTATGTTCTCCCTGTTACCCAGCACAGATCTTTCGAACTCTACTTTGCTTTCTGTAAAGTTCTCTGTCCCAGCAACTCTCTCAGCTGTCCCATTACTCTGAGGATTTGGTGAGGTCATGATGCATGCCTATTGGTAGATCTAAGTGATCTCCGTCTATTCTACACTTGGCTACAACTATGCTGCATATATGTCAGTCCCAGGATATTAGACGGACAAGGTGGGTGAGGTAATGTCTTTTATTGGACCAATAAAAGATACTAGTTCCCACCCTTGTCTCTCTAACTCTGCACTGAGAAGAGGTGTCTGTTGTCAGCACCTCTGGGATTGAGCATATTAGAATCCAATCCAGTCTCCCACTGAAATCACTAGAAAGACTTGTACTGAGTTCAATGCACGCTGGCTCAGACTCTCAGGCACCATTCAAACTGCCATGAATTCAGAATGGGGATCAACAGTTCCCTCTCAGGGATTTCCTGACCCTGCTCCCTCCTTTTTGTTTGAACCTTTCAGAAGTAATCAGGGCCATAGACTGGGACTCAGAGGACTTAGGTTCTATTTCTGGTGCTGGCGCTGACTGGCCCAGTAACATTGCGCAAGTCTCTGCAGCTTTACCTTCCCACTCTTTGACTGTCTTGTTATTTAGGTTGTAAATTCTTTGGACAGGGCCCCTCTGTCTCTGGGAGCTTAGGCTATATCCATACTGGTGCTCATACTCAAGTACTTGACCATGTATTCACTCACACACACATACCGTATCTGGATGAGTGTCCACATTATGCTGTGCAGCACATGGGTAGTGCAGAGCTATGTGTGTGGAAGATAGAGATGTTCCCTCATAAGGGATAGCTTATGAACACAGGAATTTGGAGATGTGTCCTGGAGACGGGGGTAGGGAACACCACATGGCTGTGTGCAGCCATTCACTAGAGGCATTCTCATTCACTGGTTTCTTTTTAATGAACCCCAAGCTTGTTAGAGGCATAACACTGTGTACACACACAGTGTCCCTTTCCAACAAAACTCTGCCATCCTGCAATGGCTCTTGGTGTTTTGCTATCTGTCCCATACTTGTACCACTGTTAATTTTGGTTTACCCCAAATTGGGTGTCTGTATTTCAAAATTCAGTTCTACCTGAGGTAGTGATAGGTAAATGCTTCGCGAGATAAATTTCATATTCATTGATACCACTTTCAAGTGTTACTCATCCGGTATCACTCTATTAAGTAGAGCTGGATGCAGGGGTGAAAGTAACTTAAAGGACTTACGGGTATGCCATAGTCTTGAGCAGAGGGTGGGGCCTCAACCAGAGGAGGGAGGGCCTTTAACCCCCCGGGTCCTTTAAATCGAGATGGGTAGCAGTGACTGGGAGCCCTGGGCCTTTTAAATCACCACTGGAGCCCCATGGTAGTGGTAGCTGCTGAGGCGGCCAGGAGCCCTGGGGCTCTGGCAGCAATTTAAAGGGCCCAGAGCTCCGGTCACTGCTGGGAGCTCCACGCCCTTTAAAATCACCAGCCTAGGGAAGCTGCCCCCTGCTGGTACAGTCGACTTTCACATCAGGATCATGAAAGACGTGGGTGAGGAAGAGGGCATTGTGTTGTGGGGAATTTAAATTTTTCCTCATTTTTTTTTAAATTAGAATTTTTATACTTGGAATCCTTTTAGTTTCAAAAACTGAAAATTCAGTATTAAAAAGAGCTCTCAAGTTGGTCAAAAATGGGAGGTAATACTGAAAATTTATTTTTTCCAAACTCCAATGTATCAAAGTTTGAATTTGATAAAATTCAATTTTGAATTTGAAATATTTTCATCAGCTCTTCTACTTAAGTATCTGGTTTCTAGTTCCTTATCCAATATATATTAAGCATTGGGATGTCTACAATTTAGACAACTTTTTTAAAAGACAAACTTTCAAGAGTTTATGCCCCAAGCCAGTAAGTTGCTGAGTCCACTCTGAGCAGTTCCGACTCTCCATTTGACCTCAGTGCTAGTTGAGGGTATTCAGCATCTTGCAGGACTAGATTCTTTGAGATCAGTTTCTCCATATGCGTGCTGATGGGACAAAAATTGTTCACACTTCCTTATCAATCTGGACATGCTTCTTTCTGCCTAGAATAGGGATCTCAGTGCAGGTGAAACTGACTGTGTTTGATACATAAGACAAGCAAGACCTTTCAAAAAGGCATCTACTGACGAAACTGATTTATGCCATGTCTACGCTATGAGCTTTTGCCAGCATAGCAATGTCAGTTGGGGTGTGATTTTTTTGACATTTCTGTACTGGCAAAATCCCCCCTGTGTAGATACAGTTATACTGGCATACCAGGGCTTTTGGCAGTATAGTTTATTTCACTCACCAAACTTTATAAGCTATATTGACAAAAACATGCTTTTGCCAGTATAAGCTATGTCTACAATTGGAGGGTTTGTCAGCATAGCTATACCAGCAAATCTTTTCTAGTGTAGACCTGGCCTTAGTTAAATCATAATATTTTCACACTGGTGAACTAGTGACAAATGTTTTAACTGCTTATGTCTGACTTAAAAGCAAAGCATTTTCCTAGCACTTTTTTAAAGAGTTTACAGCTCACTGATGTATTTCGAATGATCTTTTTTTAATCATCACTGCAGATCTGTTTTCATTCTGAGGAGGACATTTCAACCTCCATTTCTATTTTATCTGGCTCAAACAATTAGGATAACTTTATTGAATTTATGCTAAATACAGAAATCTACCTTTCAACTTAAAAAAGTAAAAAAAGATCTGCATCAGAAGTCTGACATGGGGGAAAGAGAGGCATCTATCTTTTGTCCTCAAAACTTACCCAAGATCACGATTTAGGAAAGCACTTAAGCTGGTGCTTAACTTTAAGCACGTGCTTATGTCTCAAAGCAGGTGTTTAAGTGCTTTCCTGAGCAGGGCTTAAGTCTTTAATTATCAGTCACTTTACAGTACCCAGCCAAAATGAAAACAGCATCCCTTTACATCTTTAGCACCTTGTAATTTGTCAAAAATCTGTGAAATTCCTCTTTGAAACACCTTGGGAGTAGAAACATCTGAAGTTCTACCAGAAAATGGTAATGAGAGGACTAAAATAACTGTAGTCCTTTAAATAGCAATGGATTGCCATAAAGGAAAAGCTGATTTATTCCTTTGATTAATAATAAATCATGTTCCCCTTTCAGAAGATGTCTTTTACTCTTCATATTTGTCTCACATTTTAGATATTAGAAAACCCAAAATATGTCCCATTAGCTGTGATTTCCAGAGGGCATTAGCAGATCAGGTTTTTGAATGTGAATACATGGGAAACAGACTGGATAAATTATCGGTCAAGGGGAATTTGAACAACCCATCTTCTCCATCCTCCAAATGTAATCTTTTTCAGATCAGAATGTATAATCAGAGTTCATACAGTAGAAAAAAATGACACTATTTACCTTCAGTCAAATAAAATACACGGCTCTGTACCTCAGAAATCTGTCTTAATGCTACCATTGTTTTGGTTAACACTTTAGCAGATGGTGCTAATGGGGCTATAAAATAAATTATACCAACAAAAAGTTTTTTTTTAAAAAAAAGCAACAACCCTAAATTCATAATGCAATAAGTAGCACTTCAGATTTCTGACTGCTGTGTGGGAAAAGTGATACTACTTCCCCTCCCCCCCCGCATAATTAACAAGAACCCAACTTCTCTCACTAGAGTCAGTTGGGACTACAGACTCTCATCAGTACCTGGTGAAACTGTTGTACAAGAAATTATAGGCAGAAATGCAAGAGTTTGCGCCAGAAGCCTTCCCCTTTCCTGGGGTGCATTTGTGGATTGACACATGTCCCAAGAATATAAGGATAAAGGACCTATTTAGAAGCTGGTCAGACAACTTGATACACCATACCAGATCAGAAAAATACTCCATATAATTTGGTATCTTTCCTCCAGCAGCAGCTGAAAGACTGAAATTTGCAAAACGATGATCTTCTTACACCTTGAAGCATGAGATCTGGTTGCCTTAATCATCTTAGCTTGCAGCCACACCAAGTATTGTTAAGGGGTATAAAATTTCCTATATCGATCCAGCCACCACAGTATTTAACATCAGTAGCATCGGCTGGATATTTAATGTAGATGCCACTGAAATAGAATGCAATGTCTTGTACTTCTACCTTCCCCCAATGGTTGGAACAGGGATGATTAGAGTAAAGCATAGCTAGTGGATTCACAGACCTGATCTTCCGCATGGACAGGGTGATTCATAGGCTATAATAAGAGAAACAGTGCCCTCAATCTACCACACAACTTTGCACCTCTCCCTTGCATGTCCCCTGCACAAAACACTTCATAGAGTATCAGGGTTGGAAGGGACCTCAGGAGGTCATCTAGTCCAACCCCCTGCTTAAAGCAGGACCAATTCCCAATTAAATCATCCCAGCCAGGGCTTTGTAAAGCCTGACCTTAAAAATCTCTAAGGAAGGAGATTCCACCACCTCCCTAAGTAACTCATTCCAGTGCTTCACTATCAACCTAGTGGGTGGTGAAGCCTAGAACACTGTCAGGTGCTGTGCAGCCTTCCCCTTATGCTCCTAAGTCCCTTAGGCACATCTGAAAAATCTCCTCCTTGGTTGTTATGATGGGTTAGATCACAGAACCCCCCCTTGGGAGCTGCCACTTGATGTGCCAAGACTACCTCTGCCCCTGCTTTCCCTGCCAGCTCAGGACCCCAGCACCCTGTCTTGCTGAGCCAGACACACCCATCTGCTCCAACACAGACCCAGGGTCTGAATTACTTGCCCTAAAGTTGAAGACTTAACTGAAAGCATTTTACATAAGTGTTCTTGCCTTTAACACTCAAATACCCAACTCTCAATGGGGTCTAAACCCAAATAAATCCATTTTACACTGTATAAAGCTTATACAGAGTAAACTCATAAATTGTTCACCCTCTATAACACTGATAGAGATATGCACAGCTGTTTGCCCTCCCCCCAGATATTAATACATACTCTCGGTTAATTAATAAATAAAATATGATTGTATTAAATACACAAAGTAGGATTTAAGTGGTTTCAAGTAGTAACAGACAGAACAAAGTGAATTACCAAGTAAAATAAAATAAAACACATAAATCTATGTCTAATACAGTAAGAAACTGAATACAGATAAGATCTCACCAGTTCCAGTAAGGTTCCTTTTACAATTACTCACACCCAGGGCCAGCTCCAGGCACCAGCCCAGCAAGCAGCTGCTTGAGGCGGCCAACAGAAAAGGGTGGCACGTCTGGCTCTTCGGCGGCAATTCGGCAACGGGTCCCATACTCCCTGTCAGAGGGAAGGACCAGCCACCGAATTGCTGCTGAAGACTGAAGTGGCAGTGGTAGAGCTGCAGATTGCAATCGTGGCTTTTTTCTTCTTCTTCTTCTTCTTCTTGCTGCTTGGAGAGCCAAAAACCCTGGAGCTGACCCTGCTCATGCCCCCTTTACTGTCCTTTGTTTCAGTTTCTTTCAGGTATCGTTGGGGGTGGAGAGGCTCTCTCTCTCTTTAGCCAGCTGAAGACAAAATGGAAGAGTCTCCCACGGACTTAAATAGACTTTCTCTTGTGGGTGGAGACCCTCTCTTTTCTCCTGTGCAAAGTCCAGCTCCAAGAGGAAGTTCTGGAGTCACCTGGACAAGTCACATGTCCATGCATGACTAACAGTTTTTACAGGTGGAAGCCATTGCCCACATGGTATCTTAAATGTTTCCAGGAAGACTTCTTATGTGGATTGGAGCGTTCCAAGATGCATTGTTCCTTAAATGTTTTCTGATTTGGCACTTAACTTTGCGAATTCCTTTCTCCAGGAACTGATCAAATGCTCTACTAAGGTTATTTAGAAATCAAGCCAGTACACAGCCAATATTCATAACTTAGAGTACAAAAATGATACATGCATACAAATCGGATTAATAGATTCAGTAGATCATAACCTTTACATAGATATGTTACGTGGCATATGTAGCACAGAACATTTTCCAGTTACGTCACATATCTTCATAAGCACATTTCCGTAAAGCCTTATAGGGGGCACTGTCACAGTTATGTTGAAGAATAACCCATAGTACCTGAATGATCCTGCTGATTTGGATCCTTGTATTTGGAATGGGAAAGTTATTTACCCATGGTCATCTGGCAACCCAGCATGGGTGGGATGCTTCTCGCCCAGGGGCATCCAGCAAGGAACACCGGGTTAAATAGTAAGAGCAGGATGTTCAAATGTGGCCTAATTCTGCTCCTATTGATGTCAACAGTCAAACACGCTGACATCATTGGGAGGCCAATGCTGAATGCTTTTGAACACCCCACCTAGGGATTTTTTTTTTAAACCAAATATCTTCTCTCTGCCTTACCCACCAAAAACAACAAAGAGCTCCCCAGGCTGCTTTGAAGTGCTGCTTTCCTCTGCTTCTCAGGCCAGGTGCATGTTCAGTTGGGACGAGGTGTTGCTACCAATATCCTGCTCCCTGTGGGTGAAAGGCTGGGGCAGGGAGACATTGCAGTACACCACATGGTTCTCAATTGCAACTGCTGCTCCTGTCTGCTTGGGAAGAGCTTGGGGATTTAATGGTGAAGACGAAGCAAGATGGAGAGGCCATATGGGGGAGGAGAAAACGTAGCCCCTGATGTCTTCAGCTGTTTTGGAGTTTGGGAGCAGAGAAAGAAACCCAAGGGGACCCTCCCATCTACACAGCTCCTTGTGTCAGTCCCTGATTAGCCACTTGGGTGCAATGGAACCATCTATTTGGCTAGATCCATAATTAATAACATTCGGTTTTTTAAACCATTGTCAATAAGCCATTTTATAAAGGAGCAGGAACGCAACAGCAGGTGCTTCTCAGACAATGTACACGCACCTCCGCAATGCTAAGACACAGGCTTCACCTTTGCCCCAGCACACTGGAGCTGTGTTTGTGTCAGCTGATAAGCACACAGTGTGTCCCTGCTTACTCACACACACAGGAGACATCTCTACTACATGTAAATGTCCTGGTTCATAGAACAAAGTATCAGTCCAAGATACTGGGGATAATGATGCAATAATAGAGCACACAGAGGACCCATATACAACTCTGCACTTTCTCACACACGCTGTCCTGACAGAAAGAAAATTGTGATGACTTTGCAGTTACCACAGGGCCAAGTGTTTCCATAAATATCATCAAGTGGCTTCCAGGTATCTTAGAAAGAATCCATTGCACTAGACAGGCTGCCCATGTGGCACCATTCAGCTGCATCCCAGCATGGGTTCCACCACTACTAGGAATTTAGAGTTATCTTCCAGTGCCTGGTCACGTTAATGGTGTGAGGTGAGAAGAAATTGCCAGGCTTTCCAGACACCCAGTGGGATCACCACTTGATTCACTGCCTGTATCCTTGTTCAATACCTGAATCAGAAGATCTGCAACATTGAACAGAACCAACACATGTGGATAAAGATACTCTGAGCTTCATACCCTGCCAACCCTTTTCTCTCAGTCTTGTCACTGTCTGGATCCCCAGGAGATCAGAGAGAAGCATCTTCTGTTCAGCATTCTGAGGGACAGGTAAAGACTTCCAACACAGGCAGAGATTTTATTGACATTGGGCCATATTCTCCTCCAATCCCTTGACTCCTGCTCCATTTGCAGAGCATGGTTCCATTTATTAATAAGGTCAGGCAAGAGAAAAATTGCTGTTCTGTCACCCAAAGTGCTCCAGTCTAAACAGGAGAGGATCCTAGTCTGAGGAAAGGTGTCTACCACATCATCATCCATCCTGGAAACCAGTTTCAGAGGTTGCCTTTCCAGCAACATACTCAAGGCAAAGTGCAGGATTAGCAGCTACTGGGGAGAGCAGTGATTAAAGTACGTTGATCTGAACCAACATGACTAAACTAGAAGTTTTGAAATAGAGATGAGCCTGCACCTGGACACCATATTCATCTTCTATAAGTCTGCCCTCCGTAAGAGTTTGGGAATTGGATGTCTGCAGTAGAGAAGCCCACTGCCAATGTACCAGCCTACAAGAGTGGCTCCATCTGTTGCTGCATCTGTGCATCGTATCTCCGACTGTGTACTCAATCCTAGAAAAGGCACTCCAGAGCAGACACTAACTCAAGTGATGACTGGAGCTGAGTGATCTGTCTGGAGCTTGGCTATTGTGTCCCTGGGTGGAGGAGGCAGTTGAGGTGATAGTGATATAAAGGGGCCCTTTAGGGAACGGGGATGGGGAAGTGTATATATCCAAGCAGCAACCTAGGTTCCAGATTCAAGACCTCAAAACTCAAGGCTAATTTCATTTGGGGCTGGATTTCTTACATGAATTCTTCACAGAGCCCGAATCAAAACTTAGCTTGAACTCCCAGTTAAAGACTCACATAACACTTCCATCTCTAACAGGGATAGCATGAGGATAAATCATTCAGGTTTGTGAGGAGCTTACATAGTACACTGAAAGGGGCCTGTAGACGAGCGGACTCACCCCTGTGGCACCTCTTGCTGGTTGTCCTCGGGAATTAGCTTTTTTTCAGCTAGGAGCGCCCTCTGCAGGCTGGTGATCTGCCTGTGCTCCGGCCCCAGGTTCCTCCCTGGACCCTGGTGCCCTTTTAACTGGGGTGCTGCCCCCTGGCAATGCCCCACCAATCTCGGTCTCCCCTCCCTGGGGAACCCCCAACGCACTATCCCCACTTTGACTCAGTTTTGGCTACTGCCCAGTCTCCATCTAGCCCCCGTTCACTGGGGCAGACTGCAGTATCAGTCACTCATCATAGGCAAAGGGTTCGGACCTCCTGGCTTGGCCTACCCCTGGGCTGCCCTCTGCAACCCCCAGTACCTATTAGCCCAATGCTAGGCTGCAGCCTGGGGCTTTCCAGGCAGGAGCTCCGCAGCTCCTCTGCCTTTCCCCAGCCCTGCTCCAGTCAGGTACTCTGTGTCTAGCTCCCTGCAGCCAGGCCCATCTCTCTCTACAAACAGAGAGAGACTGTTTGTCTGCCCCTGGCTTCTCTGCCTTTATAGGGCCAGAGGAACCTGTTTGGGGCATGGACCCAACTGCAGCCACTTCCCCCAATCAGCCCAGCCTAAAAGCTGCTTTCTCCAGCCACAGCCCACTCCCAGGGCTGTTTTTAACCCTTCAGGGCAGGAGCAGGGATCCACCCCGCTACAAGGCCATATAAGAACTGTGATACAGCATGGCCAGAGGGCAGCATAAGAGTGTTAGCAGGGGGCCTTATTCCCTGCCAAGGGAGGAAGGTTTGCTTTAGATTAACTAGAACAGCTGTGGCCAATTAGAGCACCTGACTCCAGTTAGAGCACCTGACTCCAGTCATGGGATATAAACCCCTGCTTCAGTCAGACAGGGGGTGGTAGTTGAAGGAGAAAGGTTGGATTGGAGCAGAGTGCAGATTGCAGAAGAGAAGAGTTTGTCCAGAGAGAAATAGAAGGTTTGGAGGAGTGCTGCGGTGGATTGGGAAGCCCAACAGAAACCCTAGGTAAGGGGCACCAGGCTTGTATAGAAGAGAGGCGAGAAGCCCTTCACAAGCTGACGGGTATGAGAGGGAAGTAACCCAGGGGAAGAAACCGCTAGTCAAGTGGTTCACCACAACCCCAGGGCCCCTGGGTTGGGACCTGGAGTAGAGGGCGGGCCCAGGTCCCTCCCTCTCCACTCCCCTCCTCCAAGGACACTAGGGGAGTGATTAAGAACTGGTTCAGAGGCAAGCAATATCACCCTGAACCTACCCCAGAGAAGAGAAAGCGCGAGACCCAGAGAACAGTACTGGCAATTTGCCACAGAACCTAGACTGGAAATATAATGAATTGGCTGAGCAGTAATAGGTCTGCAGAGGGCAGGGCAGTGAATCTGCTGCTGTTCTGACTGCTGACCCAAGAAGAAGAACAGGGTCCACATACATAGAATAGTTAAGGACATGCACATACTGTAAGTCCACAAATCACAGCAGACCTGACTCTGATGGCATTTTCTCCCCAGCAAGGAGAACAGATTTGCTGCAAAGCCCCACAATTGACAACCACTTGGTTGAGGGGCAACAATAGGCAAATAGCACAAGTCACCCAAGCTCTGTAATCTTGATCATTGTGAAAATCATAGAGCATTCAGCCACAATCACTTCCCTTAATGATAAGCAAGGACTGAAGCCAAGTTAGAAATATCATCCCACCCCGCCCCCCAGGCCTTAAAATAGCTTGGATTGCAGCCGACTTTATTAGCTCCATCTCTATTCTAGTTACTAGTTCTGAAGTTAGCGTATCGTATGTTCGTGTGCTACCTACATTTCCAGTTGATCAAAGGATTGGGCAAAGATCAGCTATCCTCCCCCTCATGCACCCAAAGCTAAATTAAACTGGGAGTTCACGATGAATGGTAATAGGCATGGGTAGTTAGAGTCTGATAATTACATGTATTCAGATGTTGGCGACCAGATTTCTCCCATTTCAAGTCATACTGTATGACGAGAGGAGAGGGATCGAAGCCAATCACAGGACATCAAGTATATAAAATGAGACTGAAACTTATCAGCAATACAATATGGCCTACATTTCTAAGATGTACGTAACCGCAGTTGGGTTCAGGAAATATGGCCCTATGCATTCCAACAGTTTACACATTTCCCCAACCAGTGCGCTCCCATGAACATGCCTACCCTGTAAAACAACTCATCCTACCATGTCCCCAAAGGGATTGCAGCAAGTGTGTTAAGAAGCAAGTAGCACTTCGCTTTCAAAACTTCAAGGGAGAAGTAAAGAATATTTCTTTTTCCTGTATACAATGTTTTAAATTAAATGATAATATCTAACATTCATATAGTACATTTCATCCAAAACTTAAGCTATGTACCAAATGTACTCTACCCCCTAGTGAAATGCAACACACCGTGGGAACTCTTCAGCATGCACAGCAATGCTAAAGAAGGAGGACAGTGAAAGAAGAGAAGATTAATTTATCCAATTTAAGCTGCGAGCGGAATTTCGGAAGGCAGAATATCATATACTGTGTGCTTTGGTGTCTGGCCCGGACACCATGTTTAGTATCTCTGCTCTTGTGAAAAATGCCCTGGGTTCTTTACTGATTGCACACACCGTTTTGTCTTGTTGACATAAACACCACTGAGATCAGCATGGTGTCCACAATGCCATATAGGAGCACGTGTTCAGTCCTGGAACAGAGAGAAGAGTTATGCCTCTTGGCAGACACCACCTCTTCTAACACTGATCTGAGGCATGATCCAAAGCTCACTGACATCAATGAGACAGTTTCTTTTCATTTCAGAGGGTTTTAGATCAGGCTCTGATGCTTCCTGTAGCTCCTACATGCATGTATCCAGACATAAAGCTGGTCTCCACAGTAAAGTCTGATGGAATCACAATAGATGTGGCTGCAGGTCTCATCTTGTGTTTATAGTAATAATGTTTGAGGGCTTAAAATATATGCAATAAATGACTTTTGCAGATTCATTCTGACATTTAATGAACTACAAACAAAGTTTATTGCTTGACGTAGTCCTGTCATAGTTCAGGGCAACTGTGCCTGTATTTCTCTCAGCAGTGTAGCGAGGGCACCCACTCAGAGGTGGATTAAGGTTTCCAGGGGCCTCGGACCAGAGGAAGTGGGGGCCCCCTCCCCACTCCACCTCTTTTGCCTCCAGCCACATGCCCCTTCCTCCTGTGGCCCCGCCCATAGCCCCACCCCTTTTTGCCCCTTCCCTGGGGCAGGGCCTGCCCCTGTTTCACCCAGGGTACCCCCCCATTCCGCCCTCCCACTGCAGCCCCAAAACCCCTTTGGCCGATTTCTGCTCCCTGCCCACTGCTTGGGGGGGCAGGGGCTTCCTCTGTCGCACAGCTTCAGCCAGGGACGGGGTCAAGGTCGCTGAGGCAGGGGGGCTTCCCTCGCCCCTACCACCCAGCAGCCAGGGCTCCAGGCTTCCACCACCCAGCGGCGAATTTTTTCCAGGGCCCCTGGGCATGGGCCCCATTGGTTCAGTGGCTAATCCACCACTGCACCCACTCTCAGCCATCTCCTGTCCTGAGTGAAGATCCAGATCTCACTCTCTTCTGACTGGGGTATTTCCAGACTGCACAGTTCCCCGCTTACACTGTGTTATCCCCAACAGAGACAGGCTGCCCAACCACACCTGCCTGCCTTTTCTTCAGGGGCCGATAGAGTGATTGTCAACAGCTGTAAGCAGCAATTTAAGTAACCACACAGTTCTATCTATGCAAGTCATTTGTACTCTTAAGGAAAAAGCACACATCAGCAGCCATTATTCTTCTTTAGAATGAATTGAAATCCTATACACGGTATATTAGGCTGACATTTTGAGGTAGGGTTATCTAAAGCACTCAATGTTGGCCAAACTCTGTTCCCATTGACTTCAATGGCAAAATGCCCCTGGATTTCAATGGAAGCAGAAGCAGGCCAACTCTGATTGCTTTTGAAAATCCCTCCCAAAGACTAGTTCCATAAAAGTTTGCTAGCAGTATGTTTGCTGACACTTCAACAGCCTGCTTTGCAAGAATCTCTAAGCACTGTACATAATGAAGCTGATACATGAATACTCAAGGAAAGCAAATATTAAACTTTGCACTGGAAGAAGTATAATATACAAGGGATGGGACACAGATTAAGGCATGGACCCAGCAAAGCACCAAAGTATGTATTTAAATGTTAATGTGTACGAACAACCCCATTGGAATTGAGTTACAGACTTTTGTCTTCAGCTCTTCTAGCTCAGTGGGGGATGGGAGCAAAGTGCAGCTGGGGTACAGGATTTCCACACTCCCTTCCAAAGCTGTGGCTCTGTGGCATTTAAGGTCCCAGTCCAGAAAAGCACTTATGCCTGTGCTTAAAACTTGAAGCATATACCTTTTCTCATTGCAGGTGCAAGGAACAGTGGCATCAAAAGCCGCAGATCCCTTACTCTTCTCCACACTCCAGCCCGTCATGTCTCCCGAAAAACTGCCAAGCTTCAGTCACCTCAGGCTGCGGGGATGGAGACCCTGGCCTTTTAGGCTCCTCCTCTCTCCCTCCTCCATGCGTAGCTTTGGCTGCACTTTCCTCTCATTTAATCCTGTCTTCACTTTGCAGCCAAGGGATGCTAAGGCCTTAAAGCATACAATGCACATGGCAAATGACACCTGAACATAGCAGTGTTAGCTGCAGTAACCTCAACACTCCCTGAGGCAGAATTAAAAGATGATCCCATCTCCCTTTGTCTAAGAAAAGACAGATGGAAAGTACCTTCCTACACCAGAGCAGGTCTCCTCCCCTACAGGCAGGTGCCCTAGCCACCACGCTGTAGTCATTCTCACACTCTTTCTCTCTGGCCCACTGACCATTCAAGTGTTGCATACAAGTGGAACAGCTCTGAAAGGAGAGCAGGAGGGAGCCCCCCCAGAATACCATATAGCCCGGTGGTTAGGCCACACACCTGGGAGGGGTCAGATCTGAGAACAAATCCTTGCTCTAGAGTCTGGGTCGGGGGAGTCCCATATCACAGGTGAGCATCCTAACTTCTGAGTTAAAGGTTATAGGGGCAGCACCACACACTCAGTGTTTGTTAATCCAGCCCTTCATCTCCTGTACTGCTATTTAAAAAAATACATGAAACAAAATGTTTCATTTTGGGTCAAATAAAATATCTTTTTCGATCTGAAATGAAGTTTTTCCAACATTTTCCTATTTCCAGAAAGTTCTGAAATTTTTCACATTCAGATTGACCCCAATTGTTTCCCCCTCAATATTTTGGAGTTGACAGCAGACTGAAAACACACAGTTATTCTCACAGCTCTACTCGTTATTAGAAAAGTGCCAGATACACTCACTGCTAGTGGCGCTTCCCACTGGCCATCCTGGGAATTAGCTGTGCCAGACTTGCACTCTCCCTCCAGTTGTGCCTTCCCCCATCTGTCTCACTCTGCAACCCTGCTCACTCTCGGATCTGCAGTCTCCGCTTCCTGGCTTGGTCACTAAGGTCACTCCCTTCCAGGGATTTCAAAGTCCTTCCAGACCCACTGTCTGTCTGGCATCTCCAACACCCTTGCCACTTCCCAGTGGCTGGAGGGGAGCCTAGGCCCATCCTCTACACTGGGTTCCAGCCAAGCAACCCTCTAACAAGCAGCCAAGGTCTCTGCACAGTCTGATCCCTTGCTGCCATTTCCCTGAGGTGCTTCTTACTCCTCAGGCTTCCCGCCTCTCTGGGTTTGCCAACTCCCTTCACTCAAGGAGTAACTACAGGCTCCTTCCCTTCCTTCCTGCAGCCCTCTTGCTGCTCACCACTCCTGAGCCTTATACTGGCCCCACTTGTTCCTGCCTAGCTGAGCCTATTTCTAATTAGTGGCCTGCTCCCTAGCTCCTCCTCCAGGTGCACCCAGTGGAGTTAATTGGCCTGTCTGGCCACCTTAACCTCTTTAAATCCTGCATGGGGAGGACACTCCATCGCAAGGAATTAGGAGTATTTGTTCTATTGATTTCCTCTCCCACTCTCTTCCCTGTTCAAATCCACCCCAGGTCACATTGCAGTTTATGGTTGGCTAAAGTGCCCACTTTCCAGAACGTAACCACACATCATAATCTACACCAGTGGTTCTCAAAGCCGGTCCACTGCTTGTTCAGGGAAAGCCCCTGGCGGGCCAGGCTCATTTGTTTACCTGCCAGGTCTTCAGGTTCGGCCGATCGCAGCTCCCAGTGGCCGCGGTTCGCCGCTCCAGGCCAATGGAGGCTGTGGGAAGCGGCGGACAGTATGTCCCTCGGCACACACCACTTCCTGCAGCTCCCATAGGTTTTATTCTGAGAAGCTGATGAAGGGGGAAAAAAGCAGATTTTTTTTTTAAAAGTAGAGCTTTTTAAAGCTTTACTTATATTTTCAAAAACCTAAAGGGTGATACAGAATCATAAACTGAGGATGGTAACTTCAAACGACAAATCCTCCCGAGCCTGGCAATCCATACTGTAACCTAATTAGTCTATTCATTATCCCCATTACAAATATTAAGAACTAAAAGGTGAAGAGCATTCATCTCTCTTACAATCTCTTTTGCATGCCAATTAATATTCATTTCTATTGTTTTATTTTTAGAATCTAAATGTACTTGGTTTATTAAACTGTGTTTGTTTTTCAGCATGTGCATGAAAGGAAGGCATAGGAGAGTATTTAAATGTCTTCCAGTCAGTCCTTTGGAAAACATCAATTTCTCCATCAGCAGGGTAGGAGAGAGAAAGAGCCTGGAGTCCTGGGTCTGGTGTAAGACCTGAGGCCTGAACCATAGTCAGCAGAGTCAGGCGATACCAGGAACCAAAATAGGCTATGTATTAAAGCAGATGCTTACAAGCTCACTGTCCAGCACATGAACTTGGCAAGGGTCCTGCCAGCATTGCTAAAACACAGGCACTCGTAAGAAGCAACAGTACTGGGTACGTGCGTGAACACATGCCAAAAGATTAGCCCAGACCTAACACCAAATAAGAGGGGTTGACAGAAGTGATGAATAGGGATGTTTTGCCTGAGACATCTGGAGCAAGGTACAAGTGAGAAACAACCTACAAACCACGTACGGAGTGCTTCCCCCATCCCTGCTGTCCAGTTCTGCTGGTATAACCTGAGCTCGCCAGCCAGTGCACGCTCTAATGGTGGTCAAGCCACCCAGTGGTTGATGAGCCTGCTACTGCTCTGGCCCCTGGGTGGGTGAGACTGGCAGCAGAGACTGAACCTGGGACCTCTGGATCTAACCTCTGGTGCCTGAGTTCAAAAACCCAGCTCTGTTAGTCAAGGCTGTAGCAGACTCATCAACCTCTATATGTGGCCCAGCCACTAGCAGAGGGAGAGAGAGCACCACCCTGATCAGGCACAGGTTAGACTGCCTGGTGCATTGGACTCCACTGTCTCCTCGCCCCCACAATGACCGGTTCTGGGAAAGGGGAGTAGCTGTGCCCCCATCCTAGGCAGGAATCCAGGGAGACTTTATCCCCCCTTACACCCAGGGACCATCTTGTAAGGCTGAGATCACTGGTAAGGAGCCACTCTGGGAACAAGGGGAGGGCAGCAGGGGGCTGGAGGCAGCAGCCATAGCAGCAGAAAGATTAGGGAGGCAGCAAGCTGCTTTTTCCTTCCACTCCCTCATCTCCCACTGGGTCCTGGCAAACCAGAGGTTGTGCCACTCGCAGACGGTGCGTGCATCTCACAGTGACCCACTGAGCCACATCGCACTCAACCTTGGCACCCCTCCAGATCCAGGTGCACCGTGTAGCCACATATTCTTTCCTGCACACTCAGGGACAGCATTTCCCAGCTCTCCTCATGTGCATCCTCTAGGAGCCTGTTTGTTTGTTTTCTACTTGGTCAGTCACCATTCAAATGGCACCCTGCCAAGTACACACTAAAAGTTTCCTGTTGCCACTATATAGCTCAATCAAAGAAACAAATACAGATGGATCCCCTTTGATTCTAGCAGAGCTTTAATAAAGCAAATGTCAGAAATCTCATCGCTTATGATTCAAGTTGTGCTGCTCACGGAAGGAGACAAGGCTCAGAAAAGGTTTATAACTTCCAGTTCCCATATGAAGGTTAAAATAGTTAGAACCTTGACACAACTGTATGCAAAGTCATTTTCTTTTGCTTTCTGCACACGCATGGGCACATATACACAATCTGAATTCACGTTGCGGGGGGCACAGCTAGATTTTGATTTATATTCTGTTCTGTACACATCCTACAATTTAATTAATCCAGATCTGGAGTCTTCCTCCTTCTAACACATAGCAGTGGCATCACCTGGTAGCCACAAACCCTGTTCAGACACAGAGTGACTTATTCTATGTAGCTAGTTCCCTTGATTGTATCATGAATCTCATGATATTTAGTAGTGATTTTACAGTCCCAGCTCCAGGAGTCTTGTGATTGTGAGAGAACCTCAGCTTTCATTTTTTTAAAATAAAGTTTCGAGCACTCAGCGTTGCGGAGGACATCTTGGCAACCTGAACCCTAAAGCTCCAAATAGCAGCAAGCAAATTAAAAAAAAAATCCAACATTTATTATTTTTAATAATCTCTTGATTTTAAGCCAATCATGATTATGAGGACCCTGAAGTGATTTCTGAACACTTGGGGTTGGCCATAGTACTTGTCCTCTCATTCTGCTCTGCTGCTAGAAAGCTGTAAATACCTTGTTTAAAAGGTTCACAAGGGATTCCTGTGTCTACTAGCTCTTCTCTAATTAGGAGGAGTAATAGAATTAAGATTGCAAAGGTCACCAAGCATCAGCAGACAGGCAGCTATGCCTATTTATTACTGGTTTTCCCTCCCCACCTTTGAATGAATCACTCTGCGGAACTAAATATAGAGAGGATATCTTACAAAAGGATAAAGCATTGGCAAGACACCTTCAGATCGTGCTGGTGTTCAAAGGCAGTAACCACTTATGAGGAGGAGGTAGAAGTGCACACACCTGTCCCTGTTCAAAGGCTCAACCCCATAGGGAGCACCAGGCACTCCGTCTTAAGGAGGAACATTTACTTCCAGATCTCCATGGTGTGGTGAGGGAGAGCACCCAGAACTCCCCTTTATGGCTTGCAATATGGTCCTTTGTGCATCATGCCTGATCTGCAGAGGTGTGGAAGGATTCTGGGGCCATCTGAGGGGCTGTCCCTCTCACCGAGGAAGTACAGACAACGCAGTTCTTACACTCCCCTCACTGCACAAGCAGTGGTTGCCATTGTGCCTTCCCCAGAACTGCACAGCCACATAAGAGCCAGGCCCAATCTGGTCCTGGATGGCTGGTGCCCCAACCTGTAAACTATGGACTATCTCAGTAGACTTCAATTGCTCTGATAAAGTACCAGGAGCCAGTTAAAGTTTGCACTGCTAGCTATAGCCTTGTGCTACCCTGCACAGGTCATGGGTGAGCATTTCTGTGGGCTGCATGAGGATCCTGACCAATGGGCAATCTTGGCAAGTGATTGTAACAAGTGGCGCCATTATCTCCATCAGGGTATCAAAGTCCATGACAGGAGCTGGCTCCTACAGCTTGAAGAGAAAAGAGCCATAGGTAGCAAGCAGCTCCCAACCAATATACATACATTTGAAATAACTGCCAAAGATCATGCAAGTCTCAGATTGGTGTATTCAGTCACATGAGACATTGTAAATCATCTGCATCATAGGCTGCAATTCCCACCACCTCTTGCAGATGAAAGGATGCCAAGGAAGCATGAGGAGGGCTACTGGGCACCGATAATGCACTGGATCATGTCAGGAGGGGTACTGGGAACTATTAATGAATGCTGATGAGTAAGTACCAAATGGGTCCACACTTTCTGGCCATCTTTGTGTTAAAAAGGACATTGTGCAGCTGTAATTCCCAAGAGTTAGTTACACCAGTTTTGTTAAAGTAGCAGAATTATATGCAGTAGCCTAGCCCTTCCTTGCTAGACAAAAAATAGAGCATCTTTAATTTAACTTTCACATACAGAATGATATTGTTTCTACAGAAATGCACTTCAATCCTTCTAGAGGGTGAGGCACCGCAGACAGCGCTCATACGGATGTACATTTATCTAATTTAATATTTTCCACTGACAGCTGAATTAAGGTTGTATCATTTGGCTAACAGCCAGGTGTGAACTTGTGAAGTAATAGAAGTGTCATGTTCAGTACAATCCAAGTCCTGCAATAAATCTACGAAACTATGTACTGCAAGAATGACACAGGCTCAGGAGAAGGGTTCTGATTGAACATTAATGATCTGCATTTTCTCTGTCTTGCTTTGCATTCCCAAGGCTTCAGCCACATGACTTCACTCAAAGACATTCTTCACTGTTGCGATTTTTTTGCTGTTAGCGGTAGATTAGAATAATAAAGAGTCTTTTTTTCTTCTCTCTCTCCCCTTTTAAGCCAACTCCTGAAAGTACTTACTTGCAATTATTACCATGTAAAACTCCATGGAGGAATATAAGAGATAAACACAACTTGCGGCACAAAATAAATGTAGGAATAAAGCAATACTAAAGAAGACATTTTGAATGTCAGCTCTTAAGTGATAATATTAGGAGGGTTACTGAGCCTGAAACCTCAGCCAGCCAGCACTCAGGCATACTTTGAAATCTGACCCTTGTTAAGTAAGTTTTGATATGGTTAAGATATAGAAGAGTACCTTTTTCATAGAATCATAGAATATCAGGATTGGAAGGGACCTCAGGAGGTCATCTAGTGCGACCCCCTGCTCAGAGCAGGACCAACCCCAACTAAATCATCCCAGCCAGGGCTTTGTCAAGCAAGGCCTTAAAAACCTCTGAGGATGAAAATTTCTCCACTTCCTTAGGTAACTCATTCCAGTGCTTCACCACCCTCCTAGTGAAACAGTGTTTCCTAATATCCAACCTAAACCTCCCCCACTGCAACTTGAGACCATTGCTCCTTGTTCTGTCATCTGCTACCACAGAGAACAGTCTAGATTCATCCTCTTTGGAACTCCCTTTCACGTGGTTGAAAGCAGTTATCAAATCCCCCCTCATTCTTCTCTTCTGCAGACTAAACAATCCCAGTTCCTTCAGCCTCTCCTCATAAGTCATATGCTCCAGCCCCTTAATCATTTTTGTTGCCCTCTGCTGGACTCTTTCCAATTTTTCCACATCCTTCTTGTAGTGTAGGGCCCAAAATTGAACACAATACCCCAGATGAGACCTCACCAGTGCTGAACATAGGGGAATGATCATGTCCCTTGATCTGTTGGCAATGCCCCTACTTATACAGCCCAAAATGCTGTTAGCCTTCTTGGCAACAAGGGCACACTGTTGACTCATATCCAGCTTCTCGTCCACTGTAATCCCTAGGTCCTTTTCTGCAGAACTTCTGCCTAGCCATTCGGTCCCTAGTCTGCAGCAGTGCATGGGATTCTTCAATCCTAAGTGCAGGACTCTACATTTGTCCTTGTTGAACTTCATCAGATTTCTTTTGGCCAAATCCCATGATTTGTCTAGGTCCCTCTGTATCCTATCCCTACTCTCCAGTGTATCTACCACTCCTCCCAGTTTAGTGTCATCTGCAAACTTGCTGAGGGTGCAGTCCACACCATTCTCCAGATCATTAACGAAGATATTGAACAAAACCGGCCCCAGGATAGACCCTTGGGGCACTCCGCTTGATACCAGCTGCCAACTAGACATGGAGCCATTGATCACTACCCATTGAGCCCAAGAATTTAGCCAGCTTTCTATCCACCTTATAGTGCATTCATCAAGCACATACTTATTTAACTTGCTGGCAAGAATACTGTGAGACACCATACCAAAAGCTTTGCTAAAGTCAAGGTATAACACATCCACTGCTTTCCCCTCATCCACAGACCCAGTTATTTCATCATAGAAGGCAATTAGGTTAGTCAGGCATAACTTGCCCTTGGTGAATCCATGCTCACTGTTTCTGATCACTTTCCTCTCCTCTAAATGCATCAGAATTGATTCCTTGAGGACCTACTCCAGGTTTTTTCCAGGAACTGAGGTGAAGCTGACTGTGCTATAGTTTCCTGGATCCTCCTTTTCCCCTTTTTAAAAGATGGGCACTACGTTAGCCTTTTTCCAGTCATCCAGGACCTCCCCCGATCGCCATGAGTTTTCAAAGATAATGTCCAATGGCTCTGCAATCACATCCGCCAACTCTCTTAGCACCCTCAGATGCAGCGCATCTGTCCCCATGGACTTGTGCTAGTCCAGTTTTTCTAAATAGTCCTGAACCACTTCTTTCTCCACAGAGGGCTGGTCACCTCCTCCCCATACTGTGCTGCCCAGGGCAGTAGTCTGGGAGTTGACCTTGTTTGTGAAGACAAAGGCAAAAAAAGCATTGAGTATATTAGCTTTTTCCACATCCTCTGTCACTAGGTTGCCTCCCTCATTTCAGTAAGGGGCCCACACTTTCCTTGACTCTCTTCTTGTTGCTAACATACCTGAAGAAACCCTTCTTGTTACTCTTAACATCTCTTGCTAGCTGCAACTCTGTGTGATTTGGCCTTCCTGATTTCACTCCTGCATGCCTGAGGAATATTTTGATACTCCTCCCTGGTCATTTGTCCAATCTTCCACTTCTTGTAAGCTTCTTTTTTGTGTTTAAGATCAGCAAGGATTTCACTGGTAAGCCAAGCTGATCACCTGCCATATTTACTATTACTTATGATTGTATCTCTCTTTCCATTTTAAGTTTGAATTTTCTTCCCTATTGTGTGTGGGGGGACGGGGAATAGAGACTAAGGCATGGATTTTCAAAAGCAATCTGTGTTGGCCCAACTCTGCTATTACTGAAGTCAGATGGTGTTTTACCATTATCATAATGCCACCATATAAATCTATGGTTTGCCTATATCTGGAATCGTGTATCCAGTTCTGGTTGACCATATCAAAAAATGATATAGTGGAACTGGAAAAGGTTAAGAGAAGGGCAACAAAGATGATCTGGGGGTATGGAATGTCTTCCAGAAGAGGAGAATAAAAAGATTAGGGCTGTTCAGCTTAGAAAATAGATGACTAATGGGTGGATATGATAGAATGAAAATGTGGAAATAGTGAATAGAGAAGTGTTTTTTACCTTTTTACACAACACAAAAACTAGGGGTCACCCAATTAAGTTAATAGGCAGAAGGTTTAGTATAAACAAATAGAAATACTTTTTCACACAATGCACAACTAACCTTTAGAACCCATTGGCACTATTGTGAAGGCCAGAAGTACAACTGGGTTCAAAAAAGAAATAGATAAGTTCTTGGGGGATAGGTCCATCAATGGCTATTAGCCAGGAAGGCCAGGAATGCAGCCCCCATGCTCTGGGATGACCCTAAATCTGACTGTCAGAGGCCAGTGTAATCTCTTCTACTATCAGTGGAAGGCAGGAGTGGATCATACCTTAATTGCCCTTTTCTGGACACTCTCAGTGGCACCAGCCACTGTGAGAGGACACTGGGCACGATGGAACAGCTCTTACATACCACTGATTTGTATGGTGTGATGGGGTGGTCTAGACCCAAAGACCACTTGACAGAGGCCACAGGATCCTGCCATAGCCATCCCAGGAAAGGATCAGAGTCCTCCAAGTGGATTATAGAGATGGTGAAGGAAAGCAGCCAATCAATGGGAGGCAGCAATGGGGTAGCCAAGCGGAGGGTTGCAGGCTAGTATAAAAGGAGCTGCAGCGCAGTCCCCAGTCAGTTCCATGCTGGAGCCAGAAGAGTACAGCTGGGGTTCCTGGCTGACCAAAAGGAACTACAGCACCTTGGACAGCTTGGTGCTGGCAGGGACCGGGGAAGTGAGGACAAGCTCCTCGCTGGCTATTGGGCCTGGACATAGGAGAGCCTTGAGGTAAGGGTGAAGCTTTGGTGAAGGCTCAGGCCCTGGGGAAGTGGCCCAGGGAACTGAAAACAGTTTTGTAAAAGGGATGTGGTGGTGCTTGGCTGCTATTTGTAGGGTCCCTTGGCTGGAACCTGGAGTTTTGGGCTGGCCTAGGTCCCTCACCCCACACCCCAGAGGTCACTGGGAAAGTGACCTACAATTGGACAGTGATTACCCCCCAGAAGGCAATCTGAACTACTTAGTGGCCCACCTGACAGCTGGGGCCAGAAGGGCCCAGAGAGAGTGAAACCATACCATAGCCACCAAGGAGGAAGCCTGGTGGACTATGGCCAAATACCAGGACCGGGACAGTCTAAAGACTGCAGATGCACCCAACCAGTAGGGGCACTCATGTAAGGTGGGTGCCCTGCTGTTACATATGGACATTGAGTTAAGCCATCTAGTCTGATCTAAGTTAAGCACATACAAAAGCTGTGTCAGAGATTTAGTCCTGCTTGTAATCACAGGGAGACTTCCAAACAAACTCTTTGGGGAAATACAGAAAGTGATACAAAGTGGACTTCTTACCGCAATTGGGATCTGGATTCAGATGGCTCAGGAGTCTGGGTTTAGGATCTGCAGCTCTCTTCCTTGCCCAGTTGGAGTCTTCCACATATTCTCCAGTGCTAGAAATCTGGTTTTCTGCATGAAACACCAGATCTGTTTCTCCTACCCTGTCCCCGTAATGCAAGTTCGAGGGTGGTTATAATTCTCCTATTGAACAGTGCTCCACATCGGCTAGTCAAAAGAGAAGGCACCCCAAGCTGGCTAGACTGGATGTCCTGAAGGCAAGGAGTGATGAAGAGTAGAAAGAGAAGGAAAGAAGTAGTTGGATAGTTTAATACACCCTGAGCAGCGGGTGTGGGAGGGGTCCCAGTCTTTTATAAGAGCCATGGCATGGCATGATGATCAGGAAGGTGCACACAGGGAGCTGGCTTCCCCCCACCTGGTCTTTCTCCGCACAATCAGGTCTGGCTCAAGTATAGTCACATTCCAGAGATGGAAGAGCTGGAGTAACTGCTGAAGGCAGAAGGAATCCAGAAAGAGAGAGTCTCTCTTGTCAGATTTCAGAGTAGCAGCCATGTTAGTCTGTATCTGCAAAAAGAACAGGAGTACTTGTGGCACCTTAGAGACTAACAAATTTATTTCAGCATGAGCTTTCGTGAGCTACAACTCACTTCTTCAGATGCACAGAATGGAATACACAGACAGGAGATATTTATATATACAGAGAACATGAAAAGATGGAAGTATGCATACCAACAGGAAGAGTGTAATCAATTGAGATAAGCTATCATCAGCAGGGGGAAAGAAAAACTTTTGAAGTGATAATTAAGATGACCCATAGAAGGTGTGAGGAGAACTTAACATAGGGAAATAGATTCAATTAGGGTAATGACCCAGCCATTCCCAGTCTCTGTTAAGGCCTGAGTTAACTGTGTCTAATTTGCATATTAATTCGAGTTCAGCAGTCTCTCTTTGAGCCTGTTTTTGAAGTTTTTTTGTTGCAAAACTGCCACCTTCAAGTCTGTCACTGAGTGGTTAGAGAGGTTGAAGTGTTCTCCCACTTGTTTTTGAATGTTATGATTCCTGGTGTCAGATTTGTGTCCATTCATTCTTTTGCTAAGAGACTGTCCGGTTTGGCCAATGTAGATGGCAGAAGGGCATTGCTGGCACATGATGGCATATATCACGTTGGTAGATGTGCAGGTGAACGAGCCCCTGATGGCGTGGCTGATGTGATTAGGTCCTATGAAGGTGTCACTTGAATCGATATGTGGACAGAGCTGGCATCGGGCTTTGTTGCAAGAATAGGTTCCTGGGTTAGTGTTTATGTTGTATGGTGTGTGGCTGCTGGTGAGTATTTGTTTCAGGTTGGGACACTGTCTATAAGCGAGGACTGGCTTGTCTCCCAGGATCTGTGAGAGTGAGGGATCAACATAAACACTAACCCAGGAACCTTCTGGCGATGCCCCTGTCCCAGGCAGGGAAGCTAGAGAGACCCCAGAGATCCCCCTTACTGTCCTGGAGAGTTGTTGGCGAAAAGCCCTCACAACTGCAGGAGGATCTGAGATGGGGCTGGGGCACAAAATGAAACAATGTAGGGATGAGGGGGAGGAGAATTCTATGGGGCTGTGTAACTAATTGCTGTAGGGAGAGGCACATGTGGGGCAGGGATGAAGGGGGCACAGCATTAATTGGAATGCTTGGGGTCAGGAAGAAGCTGGAAGCATTTAATACCAGTTGGTGTCATTTGATCTGTCGGGTCCCTCTGGCCAGAGCTCCTGCAGCAGGGCAGAACCCCCTTACTCTGTACTGTCCCACTCTGCAATTGTCTCACCCACGCTGGGGTGGGCGGCAGGAGTTCAGGGATAACAACCCCAAACTGCACATGCAGAAGGGAGGATTCACAGCCAGCCCCCTCCCCTTCCTTCGCCCTGGCATGGCTGGGCTAGCATAGATGCTCTTACCTGTCTAATGCCCCCTGCCAACCACAGCCAAGGCCCTGCAGTGGGCTCTTCTGTCATAACCAAGAGCCCAACACATAGTAGCGCCAGTCCTTCCAGCTAGTCCTTGGCCCCCGTGGTCCACGGTTTTCAATTGTTCCTATCTCTATATGGCAAGGGCCTCGTGACACCTTCTCCCTCCCCCTACAGGGGGTTCCGTCCAAGGACCCTAGGATGAGCAGCCATGGTCTGTTCCCTCAGTCACCTTGTCGCTGCCCCCCTCAACCCTCCTTCCTACCTCTTGCCTTCCTTTAGGCCTCCTGCCCAGCCCCTTTATGGGCTCTTTGCAATGATCAGTGCCTCCCAGGGCTTCTCCCCAGAGGTCCAGTTCCTGGTCTTATGTTGGGGCAGCTGCAGGAGCTTGCTCCAATCCTGTCTCTTCCAAATATTTCCCCCAAATGTGGGCCTCCTTCTCCTCCTCGCTCCTTTCTCTTCCATGCCAAGGGAGGAACTGCCGAGGTCTCTCCTCTCTGCCTGCCACTCCTTCATCTCCTCATACCACCTCCCAGCTCCTACTGGGCCTTCAGCTTGAATGAAGCCAGACCTATGCTCTGAGTACAGCCAGGTGGGTTAGCTTCTCAGACTCACATTAATCCTTTCACCACCACCTTGGCACATCAGGATATAACCTTCTCAACAAAGTGTCAGGAGCTGGAGGCTGATATTGTGCTTCAGGGAAGGGAGTCCTTGTGAATTTTTCACTTCTGGAGCTGGCCAGGGCAGTTATTCCTCTCGTACACGAGTATAAATGAGATTCAAATCAGATCCTGTAAGTAGCACCCAGCAGCTCCCATGGGTCTCAGCAAGCGTTATTGAGTGCTGGGCCCTTTTTGAAAACCTGCCCATTTCAAACGGGTGCCTGAATGGGATTGAGGCCCAGGGCAGATGTCTCACCCAGGTACTGTGATTTGGTAGGAGAAGCTCCCAGCTCTTCAGGTTCCTTGCTCACAGGTCTTAGACTCATAGAAGATTAGGGTTGGAAGAGACCTCAGGAGGTCATCTAGTCCAACCCCCTGCTCAAAGCAGGACCAACCCCAACTAAATCATCCCAGCCAGGGCTTTGTCAAGCCAGGCCTTAAAAACCTCTGAGGATGAAAATTCCTCCACTTCCTTAGGTAACTCATTCCAGTCCTTCACCACCCTCCTAGTGAAATCGTTTTCCCTAATATCCAGCCTAGACCTCCCCCACTGCAACTTGAGACCACTGCTCTTTGTTCTGTCATCTGCCATCACTGAGAACAGTCTAGATCCATCTTCTTTGGAACCCCACTTCAGGTAGTTGAAGGCTATCTATCTACGTTTGACAGCTTGTATGCCTAAGCCAAGTGCTGAGTTTACTTCTCCTGGGCCTCAGATATTGCCGAGCATAAATGAGCCAAAAACATTTACTTGTATGATACCCAACACGTAATATGTTAATAACACCATGAGCATAAACATATTATGTGATGTCTTGTAAGGTATATATAAACTTTCATGACTAACAAACCCAACAGTTAGAACATATGATCCAGAAATACACTTTGCCACAAAAACCACTCTATACTCAGGAATGTAGTCATGCCACAAAACAAAGTATAATCAAGTCCATTCGCATTCTTAGTTCTCACATGTATATTATTTCACATTCACGAATCTCCCTATTATCTCCTCTGCACATTGGTCCAACTTTTAAAAAATTATACCTATATGAAATTTGGATTGGTACCTAATACGTATGAGGATCTGGCCAATTATAATTATAGTCAGTGAAAATATTAGTGCCTTGAAACACATTGGCATATAAGTGAGACACAGAATACTAAAATAGAGTAAACATGACTAAAGACAAGGAAGGAATTTCTCATTGGTTAGTTAAACCTATGTGACCCATATGCTGTTATGCCCATGCAACACGTTCTGTAAAAATACCTGAAAACATAAAACATCTAAAATTGAAATAAAACTAAGTAAACCGTCCAAAAATTGCATTATTTTTCCAAAAATGAGAAAATAGCAAAGCTAAAGGAGGGTTTGGTGGTTTTTTTGTAGGATCCACATCAAGTGACTCTGAATGAACAGACTGGCTACTAGATATGGTCAAAAGAGAAGTTGTTTATTAGTCATGGAAACCATATATCATGAGGACTAAAAGGGACTCAGTATCTAGTCCAGTCCACTGCACATGGCAACTAATATTATCTAGATCATCCCCGACAGTGTTTGTCTAACCTATCTAACAATCTCAATGATGGAATATTCCACAACCTCCCCATACAATTTATTCAATGGTACCACTCTGACAGTTGGGATGTTTCCTAATGTCCAACCTAAACTCCTTGCTGCCAATTTAGCCCATTGCTTCTGTCCTATCCTCAGATGTTAATGAAAGAACAATTTTTTTCCCTCCTCCTTGCAACAATCTTTTATTACTGAAACTGTTACCAATCCTTCCAGTCTTGTCCTTCTCGAGATTAAACAACCAATTTTTAAAATCTTCCCCACAGCAATCTTTCTAGAGCCTTAATCATTTTGTTGCTCTCTCGACTTTCTGAATCTGTCCACATCTTTCCTAATTGGTGCCCAGAAACTGACACAATACTCCACTGAGGCTAATCAGCGCAGAGAAGCAGAAAACTCTTGTGTCTGCTAAACACTCTCTATACATCCCAGAATGATGTTTGCCTTTTTCAAGCAAGTGTTACAATTTGACATATTTAGCGGTCCACTATGACCCCCAGGTCCTTTCTGCAAATTTCCTTCTTAGGCATCATTCCCATTTTGTGTTAGATGCGACTAGATGTTCTCCTAATGAGTACTTTATTTGTCCTTATGAAATTTCATCCTGTTTACACTCAGACATTCCGTTGTCCAGATATTTTAATTAGCACTTGAATCCCTCCCAGCTTGGTATGTCTCCAACTTTATACGTTGCTTCTCTATGCCACTTCGTAGATCATTGATGAATATAATTGAACAGAACCAGACCAAACTGATCCTTGTTGGGACCCCATCATTATGCTCTTCCAGCATGACGATTAACCACGATAACTACTCTCGGGAAGTTTTCAACCAGTATGCACCCACCTTATAATAGCTCTACTAGGTGGAATTTCCCTAGTTGTTATGAAAGTCATGCGAGACAATATCAAAAGCTTTACTAAAAGTCAAGATATACTCATGTCTTACCAACAAGGCTTTACCTTCAAAGAAAGTTTTGGTTGTTTTGACACAATTATTCTTGACAATCCTGCTGGTACTTATCACCTAGTATCCTTCTAGATGTTTGCAAATGATGCTTAATTATTGCCTCCATTATCTTTATGCTGTACAAGAAGTAAGTCTGTTGTGTGCAGCTGAATATGGAGCTGATCTTTCAAGTGCTGAGTGTCGGCCCGCAGTACCCATTGCTTTGTGCGGATGAGCATCAGCCACCACACAGGAGCCACTCTTTCATGTATAATTAAGAAGAAGTTCTGCAAAAAAAAAACTCAAAGGAAAATAAGAAAAAGAGTCATTTACTAGCAAATGGGAACAGTACCGATTCTCAGGCTTTGCACTCATTACTACCATCTTAAATTATGTTATGATCAACTTCAGTTTAAACAGAAACTATTTCTTTACTCCCAGTAACTTAAAATATACCTGACATATGAAAAGGAGCGAGAGAAGGACATGAGTACTGCAAAGTGATTAGTATCGGTTGGAGACAAGCATGACACACTTGATGACAGGATGATGATAGAAGAACTTGTGAAGGAGTCTTACTAAATCTCTCATCTTAAAAATCTTAATTTCCATCTCTGTATGAATAGGCCAAAACACTGTTGAGTTCAAACACATGAACTGCTGTAACCAGGAAAAATACAACTAAAACAGAATAGTTAAATGAGTTTTTTCAAGAAAGTCGATTTTGACAGCTCAATCATGTATTCATCCTGATCAATGCAATTTATTTATTCACTGATTATTCCCTCCCCCCTCTTTCTTTCTTAGACCCAAGACAAATTGCTACAATGAAATAATTTCTGGCTGCACATGCCACAAACATGAACGCCATTATCTGGATCACATCCTCCATTGTCCTCTGATCCAGCATTCCAGAATGAAAATTAATTCTCCTGTAGTTTATGCACTTCAACTACCATAATATCATACTATGCAATTTGCCCATAGTCTCCATAAATTATACGAATGCCATAAAATGGGCAACTATATCACAATCTATCAGAGTTCTAAATGATGCATTTGGTTTGTTTAAGATAATTTGCTCAGTTTGTTGCAGACAGCAAGCACAATCTTAATTAGTTAGTGAGGTGCATTGGCTTGCTTGGTCTTAAATTGAGGCAAACAAACAGATTTTCTTTCCCCTGCTAAATACCTCAGTAGTAAAAAACACATATTTAAGTTTTTACTACGAGCTAAAAAAACCCCTGTATTTTTTCCATGTAACCCATATTAAGCTAAACTAAAAACAATCCTCATGTTTAATCCATTGTTCTACACTAAACAAAAATGCATACACTATCAAGAAATGAGTGTCTCGTTTAAATCTTGACTACAGAAGATTTCTCCTCATTTACTGCTTAAGCTATCAAAATGGAATACCAATGCATAAGCAGCTTTGAGCGGAACAAAAAGGTTTAAACATACTGCATTTTGTAGTATATTAGCTGTAAGAAAAGTATATGCAGGAAAGTATGGGAGTATGCCTATTCTTTCTCAATGTCTCAAATATTTCTTAAAGCAGCCATCCTTAGTACAAGTGCAAAGAAGTCACCACCTGCAGTAACTAAGTTCTTCAAGAGTGTCCTTGGTAGCCCACTCCAGTACGGTGCATCCGACCATTGATCAGAGTCTTCGTATATGTGCCTGTTGGATTGCATTCCACTCAGCTGCTGTCTCATGCCTTCATTAGCAGCGCATCCTGCACCCCCTCAGTTGCTCTTTCCCCCTCCCTCTCTTGGTTCCTCCCTCTCTCTTTCTCTTCATTACCATATGATTGCCGATGATATCTCCAAAGTAAAGTGAGGAGGTGGTAGTGGAGCACCCCACACGGCACACAATCTTGAAGAACCTCAATACCGCAAGGTTTGCAGAAACTTTTCTTCTTCTTGCGTGCTTTCCCTTCGTGTTCCAACCTCCAGGCTTCAAATGTAAGCTAGTACCCACTAAGGTGTTGAGTTTTGTTTTGTACCTAATAATGGTACCCCAGTACCGCATGATCCGACTATGCGCCTACCCATAGTACCTGGTATAGCTCATGTTTGGCGAATGTTGGTCAGATCCACATCTTCTGCACTATGTCTATTCAATGCGGGTACGTTACGTAGCGAGGATTAAGTCATTCGATATTGTTACGTTTGCTCTCTAGCCTGAATGAGTCTGAATCTCTGTGGTGAATCATGCTGGCTCCGAGAGCAGATAGTGATGCATCCATGATCCACTTGGCAGTGAAGTCTATTGTCTAGATAACATCACCCGTTGATCTTCCAGTTAGTAAGACATTCATAGCTCTAGGGATTTATGAAATGTTCATTCTTCAAGATTAAGAATGCCAAGAGCCATCCAGATACACTCGAATGTATGTTTAAGCCTCAATTCCTGTGACTCATGTAGCTTGCGGATATGAAATCACCAGGTAAGTTGGCGAAGGATCTGGTAACAACACCTTGAGTATTTGGGTTGATTCCATAGAACCTTGTCTATTGGAGAAAAATCTTGTAGTGAGGATGTACATCAGAGCACTTATTCACCCAACCTACTCGCTTGACATTCTGCACACCAAGAAAGCCACTTCTATCATACATTGATGCACGCGAGACGCGCTCCAAAGTAGGTTTCATGAGTACCACGGAGTATTTACTTCAGTTCCTAAGAGCTACTCGGTGAATTGATCGCAGGTAAGATTTGCCAGCTTGAGGAAGCATTTCATGGGTTGAGAAAAAATGAGATGCGTCCACTTGTCATGAGTTAGGGCTTATTGAGGTGTACTCTATATGAAATGAGGAAAGCCTGTCCTCTTTAGTTCACAAAAAGTTAATCTAAGATGTCAAGAGGGTGCAGTCTGGTGTTTGTCATGTCTGAGGAGCACCAAATGGAGAGTGTTTGAACTCGCGTAAGTTTTTATAAGTGGAGTTCCCTTCTACTGTGCAGGAGGACATATTGGACCTGTTCCAACAGACTAATTCATGGGATTAAACCATGAAGAACCACCCATCAAGATGAGTTTCCGGATGCTTCAGATTGGAACAACACTCTATCTTCACTCCGTATCTGGCTGATACGCATTCTGTGTACCTGTTGGGAAATCCTTGACAATGACATGCATAAACAGGTAAGTACCACGTCTTTTCTCGACAGCTCGGCAATAGGTATGACCCGGGCTGTCTCTGTGATCTTGCACAGAACCCTGTGATCAGAGATTGTGAAAGCGTACATGAGGAATTGTACAAGAATGAGGAAATCATCCCCTAGAAGCCATCCCCTCATCCCCTCTTGAGAAAAATAATGAATTCATTTGAAGCATGCAAACAGTCTATCAATGGATGCCCCAGGGAAAGAGCTTTTGGATTATCATGGTGCAATTCCCATTCGTGTTCTTCGTAGAAGGTCCGTAGTGGTCGTCAGTAGTGTGACACCAGGCAGGTAGGAAGCATGATTTCTATGTGTTGTATGCCACCAGTCCATAATTGCATGCTTCTATGCATAAGGGCGTAGATCATGCTCCCCTCTGCCTGTTGATGTGAACATACATGCAAAATTGTCTGTCAGAACCTCTGGCATCAATTGTTCTTATGGGAAAAAAGTGAAGGCAAGCGTCACCTTGATGGTCTGATTCAAAGACGATGTACAGAGCATCTCTGATAGACCATGACCCTGTACCTTGTGTTCACCTAGTGCACTCCCCAACACTACAGGAAGTCCCTGGTGAGCTAGGATACTGGAGATATGTGGATGGAAGGAACACCTGCAAAGAGATTCATCTGTTTTGTCGACCATTGAGGAACGGCCAATTGTTCGCTGATGGAATCATTCTGTTATGCAGCAAACGGTCTGCTGGATTTATGGAGTGAGCCACCTAAAGCATCCCTGCAGCGGTAATTTGTACATATAATTGTATGGTGTAGTTATCCATAATGTATCTAATATTAAGCATTTTACATGTATGCTCATAGCTCTTTTTATATTCTCAAGCGACAAGATTGTGACATTGATTCATGCATTATAAAGAATGAGGAATCTGTTGTGGAAGCGAGGTCTCTCGGTCAAAATAGCCATGGGAACTTCAATAACCATCTCCCTTTAGATCAGGTGATTTTGTGGAAATTGATTCCAAGCCTAGACTTTAAATCTATTGCTTTAAGTCTCGTCGATAGACCTGCTTTTGATAAATGGCATTGTCTTTAATAGGGAAAGTATAAAATTCCCGTGTTGGATGAGCTACAACTTACAGTTGAGGCCTTGGAGAACACTTGCCGATTGCGGGAGACGGAATTGAAAAGACTTCAGTATATTGAATGTCATCGGAGTGGTGAGTGACTGAGACAGGGAATTGGCCGCTGGGCATGCTGAGGTGATTAGAGCCTCTGCTTATTTATCTGAGAGGATCTGATGCTGCGCTGTATGATTTCTTAGAGTCTCTGTCTGGTTAGCTACTATATTCCCCTCTCTTTCATTGTTCCTCTCTAGTGCTTTTGTTGGTATTAAGTAGTTTCACCTATGTGACCTCTTTTGTATATTTATTGTATCACGATTCTCCTATATTTTTCATGCTATAGTACATTTCTTTTTTCCCAATGGTGGAACTTAATTTATTTTACACATGTTTTTGCCTTGTGCCTAACATGTTCTATTAGTGCGATTTCCTCTGCATATCATACGCATTTGCTTTTTACTGGTCGTTTATTGTGTCGCTGGCATCCTATAATTTATCATTGTATCTCTCTTTGTGCTGTTGGAATTTGATTTCTATTCCCCTGGTGCCGCTCAAATGCCCTCAGTGCTTTTCATTTATTATGAAGTACATTGACCAGTTTTTGGTAAAATCGTTTATCTTTATCAAAGGAAGATCTCCAGTTTGGTTTGCAGATCTTTGCGGATATACCAGCTATCATGCATACGTGGTATATAAGCCAGTCTGGACGATCACTATCTTCATCTGATTATCAGTTTGAGTCAACTGCTGGTCTGCATCTCCATGATCTGCAGTGCTTCCACCACTTCAATTGTCCCTCACAAGGACTGACTTAAATCCGCTCTCCTGTCCTCCAGATTATGGAGCAAATCCAAAGAGCTTGTTGGATTGTCAATATTCATTTATATTGCGAGTAGGATTTGAATAATTTCATTCTAAATTTGAGATGAGTGGAGCATTAGGCATCCTCTGTGTGATGCGAGGTAGAGCTGGTAATTTCGGAAGGATTGCAACCGACTCTCTTTCAAGAGGGTTTCGGACTTTCAGGATGGTGCTAATTGAGGCTGGATATAGGCGCAGGATTGTAGCGTGTGGCTGTAGATAAGAGCACAAAGGGACGGCATGAGCTGACCACGGTACCATTGTCCGAGCAACCAAGTAGGAAAAGTGGAGCCCAGCCCACGGGCGTACACAAGTAGGGAAACTGGAGTGCGTGGCCGTAGTGGCAGCACCTGGTGGTGAATATGAGGCCCCCGGGTAGGGAAAGAAAGCAGCAGGAACACGCTTGCTGCTCGGCAGTAAGGGGTCGGCACGGGCAGGTGAAAGTAGACGAGCAAGGGGGAATGCTGTTCAAACAGGGAGCACGTGGGGCAGGGAGATCGCAAGGGCCGAGGATCGGTATACTGCGGGTGGGCAGGAAGAGGTGTGTGGCGTGGCGTGGCGCGTAGGCGGGTGCGGCGCGTGAGCGGGGGAGTGGGGAGCGGTGGCAGCCAGTGAGGATGTTGGTGGGCGGGTGTGGTCGAGCCGGGAGAGGGGGAAGCCCGCATGGGCCGAATGCGCGGGGGGTTGGCAGCGGGGCCCTGAGGGTCTGGTGCAGCAACAGAGGAAGTGGCCGGCACAGGTGCTCGCGTGATGTCAGGCTGGTGGGAACCCGGGTGAGGAAAGGCCTCGTGATAGTGCGAGTCCCGGTGCCCTCATGTGAGCGCGCTGCTGAGAGGTGGCGGGCTGCAGCCTGCGCGCAGCACCAAAGAGAAAACCGTGCAGAGATTGTCCACCCCGGTGTACAGGCCGGAGAGAACAGGAGGTCCCGGCCTGCGTGCGGATAGGAGAGCCGTGGCGCCCGGGACAGGTCGGCCGGGGCAGGGGAACGGAGATAGAGGTGGTGCTGCCGCTCCACAGGCTGCAAGCTGGCTCCATGAGAAGTATGTTGGACTGCATGTCTCGGCACAGCAAGCTCGAGGTGAGTGGGTACAAAGGAAGACATCTGTCACGGCCGTGGTCTGCTGACAGGCAGGTGCTGGCAGAGGCCATGAGACGCCGTGCAGAACGACAGTGGCTAAACCGAGACCCCGCAGTCTGTGTAAAGGATTTGACGCCGGGGAAGTGGCAAGGAGAACGAACTGGAGAGTGACAACATTGGTGAGAAAAATAAAAATACTACTAACTGAGGCGAAAGAAATGGGAACGGGAAATGGCTACTAACTAGGCAGTGCCACTACCACATAACCAGAAGAAGAACACGCCGCATCACTCAGCCAAGGATAGAGAAGTAACTGAGGGAGGTGACACGCGAGCTCAAACAAGACCCTAACAACTACCATGGAGACAGCAGCTGAGCATTGTGCATGCCCAACCAAGCACGAGCTACTAAGAGCTCCGATCAACACAGGCACGGAGGGTGAGACCCAGTGGAGGCAGCACGCGAAGTAAGACCAGGTGACTAGGCTAAGCTGAGAAACGCCGAGTAGTGTAGGACGATGGCATGGACCAGAGACTGATCGCAGGGAACAATGGAACATGCCGAGACAACTGTACTGCAGGGACACATGACGCCAGATGACACAGAGGAACGGTGAAGCAGGTAAGCGAAACGCACGGGCGACAGAGTTAAGAAAGAGAGAGAAAGAGACCGAGCCCCGTCATTCAGCGCAAGCACTAACCAACAGCAACAATAAGGGCGGAACAGGAGAAAAATTTAGTAGACAAGGTACGGGGTAGAGGCCGCTGGCAGCCAAACGCGCATGAAACGACGCACAGCCAGGGGCAGATCGTGGAGGGCTAGCCAGGTCTCAGGCGGTGGGCGCAGGACACACGATAGAGAAATCGGGCAGAATGTCGATGGTGAAGAGTGGAGACGGGAGTGAGCCAGGGTACGGAACAAAAGCGTGCCAACAGTACGCCGCAGAATAGACCCGTGGAGGCCGCTGGGCCAGATAAAAGGAAGGGCAATCACAGGAAGTGGCGTGGCGCGAGCCAGGGACAGGAGGCCGGAGCTAAGACACCACCCAAAGGCCAACAAAAACACAACCGGAGAGGCAAACGAAATAGTCCCACGAGGGCAGCCGATAATGCAACAGCATGCCCAAGGCAACTCCAGCACACGATAAGACCTGATAGTAGACCTAAGACGGAGTGATGGAACACCACAGAAGAACCCGCGCATGGCGGATCCAAGAAGGGCGACATGGCGAAACAAAGTCAGGAAGGATAGATACGCTCGAGAAAGGGAACAATGAAAACAGAACACCGGCCAACGGCACCAATCAAAACCAGAGAGTGGACAAGGCACAAGACGAGAGCAACAAGGAGAGGCCCAAGCACCGTGGAATGGCAAGTGCCTCCGCCCCGCGATGAAGGCGTGAGACTCGGTCAGGTACACTGCAACCGGGCCAGGTAGGCCTAAAAACCAAAGGAGCAGGATAGCAGGGGAGGAAGGTAAGACTGAAGAGCAGCGTAACCAAAACCCTAAGGTCAGCTGACAGACAGTGAACTGCGCGCGGGGTAAACCGTATTGGGCAAACCACCAGGAAGTGTCAGAAAAACAAAAAAACCTCAACAAAGCTACCTCAACTCACTAGGAAAAAATCGCGCCGCCAGGGGCAAGAACAGAACTCCTATAACCAGAAGGAAAGCGAGAAAAAAAACCCTTGGAAACAGCACGTACGCGCCCCAAGAAGACAAACAGAAACCCGGGGACTTACATAGGTAATCCAGTAATAGATAGACCAAGGCACCCACAGACCTAAGGCAGAATATAAGTCAAGGGAGGAAACCACCTACCGCGGCGTGACAATCAAAACCAATCATGGAAAGTCATGCAAACCGTCTCATAACCGCCACGGGTCGATAGAATCAAGCCCGCCCTGGTGCAAATTACTCCCACACGCTGCACCGGGAATCAAGCATCAAGGGAATACAGCAAACTGAAAAAACGTCCCAGGGCCCACACGCCTGGTACAGACAATTACACGCTGGGCATAAATGAACACCCAGCTCATCACGTACGAACTACCACAACCACACAACAACATAACCACGCCAACACTCCAGAGCTCCGAGACAAGCTAACAAGAGTGTCGTGCACAGGAAGGTGTATTCGAGAGCACTTTTGGACGCAGGAGCGGCTACACTGAGAGACTAAGAGACAAGCCCAAGGAGGCAAGTGGTAAGGGTCGAAAACCCTGGTGCCTTGCGCAGCTAAAGCTGGCGATGGGCGGGCGCTTAGGACCGCATGCATGCGAAGCAAGACGATGCTGTACTGGCAGGGAAGCAGAATACTAGTGCCAGACAGGGCAGGACAACGAGCGAGAGATACAGGGGGGCATAGCAGCGCGCGCTTGGAGCGGAGTCCAGGACTGTCCAGGCAGGATGCAGCACGGCGGGGCAGGCGTGTGGATACTAGTTACCCGTCGCAGAGCAGGCCGGGTGCCGGGGGGACCGATCACTGGCGAGGGCCAGGAGACGCAGAGGACACAGGCATCCAAAATAAGTTGCTCGGGCAGGCATAAAAGCAACAGCGCCGCTGACAGTTATTCCTGGAAGCGCGCACGTCCACCATCGAGGAAAAGCCCCCTAATAATCGACGCGTATGTCCCTAACAGAATATCTTCATACATGGATGCAGGATTACTGTTCCTCTACTGGAATTGAGGCACTGTTGGAGTCCCTCGCACGTGCCCACCATGTAGTGCAGAGCTCTAGTCCAAACGGCGCGCGGCCGCAGTGCTGGATAGGACCACCCGCACTTCAATGCCAACGCATGAGCGAGGAAAGGGGTATATTCATTCATTGGGTGGGCCGATCACAGACTCTGTAAAAGGATAGTATTTGTGATGCAAGCCTGCGTGTCTATACCCCTGCGCCAAGGAACTAGGCCTACCGACATATGGAACGGGCCGAAAGATAAACTGGCAGGAAGAGTGAACAAAATCAGATTCACGCAGCTGAAAGACGAAGAGTCTCAGTCTCAAGCTGGCGTGGATGCTGACAGAAAGCGGCACGAGAAATCAGCACGTTCTTGCCCTGTGGCATCAGGGGAAGTAGTTATAGAACAGAGCCCAGCCCCCCTAAGGATTGGGAGCACATATAAAGTGTCGCTCTTCAGCCCCATTGAATCCTTGGTGCAAGTCAAGTACTCAGGGTGGGTCTTGGAGCTGGTTTCTGCTTCAACATCTTTTATTAATGATCTCTGCCGATGACGGGATTAATTGCCACCCTCAGGCAAGTTGCTATAGATGACACTAACACGAGGCGAGCAGTGTAGATACGCTCGGAGCGGTGGATTAGGGTCAGGTGACTAGACAAATGGAGGGACAAGTGCAGAGTCCTGCACTTAGGATAAGAAGATCCCATGCACTGCTACAGGCTGGGGACCGACCTTGGGCTAAGCAGCAGTTTTGCAGAAAGGGACGGGAATTTACAGTGTATGAGAAGGATGGATATGATTCAGCAATGTGCCCTTGTTGCCAAGAAGACTAACTGCATATTGGGGCCTGCATTAGCTAAGGAACATAGCCTCAGATGAGGAAAGTAGTTATTCCCCTCGGTTTCAGGCCACTGGTGAGGCCATATCTTAGAGTCTGTGTCACAGTTTTGGGCCCCCCAGTGTACAGAAGGGATGAGGACAAATTGGAGGGAGATCCCAGTGGAGTCAACGCAAATGATTAGGGACTGGGGCCATGACTTCTAAGGAGAGGCTGAGGGAACTGGGCTTTATTCAGTCTGCAGAAGAGAAGAGTGAGGGGATTGATAAGAAGCCT